>NW_026892599.1:365000-739096 GCF_033815535.1 Pezoporus flaviventris
CATCTCAAAGCATCCCATTGCATTGCATTGCATCTCATCTCGTCTCATCTTTGCATCCCACCCCACCCAGGCCCACTCCATTCCATCCCACCTCAACCCATCCTAATCCCATTCGATCCCACCCCTTCCCATCCCATGTCAATCCCACCCCATCCCCTTGTGAGTGACTGAACTGGACTGAGCCTGAACTGTCCATGGTTTGACTGATTGCTGTGAGGAGCTGCCCTGGGACTCTGAACTATTAAATTGGACATGATTAAAGAATTTGTTTGAAATAGACTGATTTGTGTTTGGACCCTACAAGGGTTTCAATGGTTCAGTGCTGCTCTTCACAATGGGCTTTCAGCATTACAGATGGGAAAGTAATAGGAGATGAGGCTTATGGAATCTATGTGTATTCATTCATCCATTCATCCATTATCCATCATCCATCCGTCATCCACCCATCATCCATCTTTCATCATCCATCATCCTTCCACTCATCCATTCATCCATCACCCATCTTCCATACATGCATCATCCATCATCCATCCATTCATCCATCATCCATCCATTCATCCATCCATCCATCATCCATCCATCACCAAGCCATCACCCATCCATTCATCCATCACCCATCCATCCATCCATCTATCCATCCATCTGATACAGGGTTAACCAGTGTACAGGGGGGTTGTACAGTGGAGTTGTACAAGGGGGTTAGAGGAATTCACTTGCTAAAACAAAAGTATGGTCTGTACCTATCATGCCTACTAAGCAGAACAAAGGCACTAACCATTGATAAGGAGAAGCAGACACCTGGTTTAGGGTGTTTTGGGTCTGTTTTGAATGGTTTTGGGTTGCTTTTATCCTCTTTTGCAGCTGTTTTGGGGTTCTGACTATGTATCCCACAGGAGAAGCAGGAAGAGGTGGGCTTGGGGTGGTTTTTGGGTTGTTTTTGGCCTGTTTTGGGTCTGGTTTGGGGTTCTGACCCTGTATCCCACAGGAGAAGCAGGACAAGGTGGGCTTGGGGTGGTTTTTGGATTGTTTTGGGTCTGTTTTGGGGCGCTGACCCTGTATCCCACAGCAGAAGCAGGCCAAGGCGGTTTTGGGCTGGTTTTAGGTTGGTTTTGTCCTGTTTTGGGGCTCTGACCTGTGTCCCATAGGAGAAGCAGGACAAGGTGATTTTGGGGTGGTTTTGGGGGTTGTTTTGGGTGTTTTGGCCTGGTTTTGTCCTGTTTTGAGGCAGGTTTGGGGTTGTTTGGGGGCTGTGAATGTGTACCCCGGAGTAGAAGCAGGACAAGGTAGTTTTGGGGTTGTTTTGCCATATTTTGGTCATGTTTTGTGTCTTTTTGGGGGGCTCTGACCCTGTATCCCATAGGAGAAGCAGGACAAGGTGGTTTTGGGGTGGTTTTGTCCTATTTTTGTCATGTTTTGTGTCTTTTTTGGGGCTCTGACCCTGTGTTCCATAGGAGAAACAGGACAAGGTGGTTTTGGGTTGGTTTGGGGGTTTTGGAGCTTGTTTTGGGGTGATTTGGGTTGTACTTGGCCTGTTTTGGGTCTGTTTCAGGGCTCTGACTGTGTATCCCACAGGAGAAGCAGGACAAGGTGGTTTTGGGGTGGTTTTGTCCTGTTTTGGTGGTTTTTTGGGTCTGTTTTGGGGCTCTGACACTGTATCCCATAGGAGAAGAAGAAGAAGGTGGTTTTGAGGTGTTTTGGGGCTTTTTGGGGGGTTTTGGAGTGTTTTTGTCCTGTTTGGGGGCTGTTTTGAGGCTCTGACCCTGTATCCTGTAGGAGATGCAGGACAAGGTGGTTTTGGGGTAGTTTTGTCTTTGTTTTGGGGTGTTTAGGGCCTCTGACCCTGTATTCCATGGGAGAAGCAGGACAAGGTGGTTTTGGGGTGTTTTGGGGCTTTTTGCGGGGTTTTGGAGTGTTTTTGTCCTGTTTGGGGGCTGTTTTGAGGCTCTGACCCTGTATCCTGTAGGAGAAGCAGGACAAGGTGGTTTTGGGGTAGTTTTGTCCTGTTTTGCGGTTTGATTTGGGTGTTTTGTCCTGGTTTTTGCGTGGTTTTGTCCTGTTGTGGGGCTGTTTTGGGGCTCTGACCCTGTACCTCATAGGAGAAGCAGGACAAGGTGCTTTTGGGGTGGTTTTGTCCTATTTTGCGTTTTTTTGGGGTCTGTTTAGGGGTTGATTCCCTGTATCCCGTAGCAGAAGCAGGACAAGGTGGTTTTGGGCTGGGTTTTTGGGTGTTTTGGGTTTTTTTTTGGCCTGTTTTGGGTCTGTTTTGAAGCTCTGACCCTGTATCCCATAGCAGAAGCAGGACAAGGTGGTTTTGGGCTGGGATTTGGAGTGTTGTGGGTTGTTTTTGGCCTGTTTGTGTCTTTTTGGGGCTCTGACACTATATCGTATAGGAGAAGCAGGGCTAGGTGGTTTTGGGGTGTTTTGGGTCTGTTTTGGTGGTTTTTGACTGTTTTTGGCATGTTTTGGGGCTGTTTGGCGGCTCTGCCCCTGTATCCCATAGGAGAAGCAGGACAAGGTGATTTTGGGGCGTTTTGGGGTGTTTTGGGTTGTTTTTGTCCTGTTTTGGGGCTCTGACCCTGTATTCCATAGCAGAAGCAGGACAAGGTGGTTTTGGCTTGGGTTTTTGGGCTGTTTTGGGTTGGTTTTGTCCTGTTTTGGGGCTGTTTTGGATCTCTGACCCTGTATCATATAGCAGAAGCAGGACAAGGTGCTTTTGGCCTGGGTTTTGGGGTGTTTTGGGGTGTTTTTGGGGTGTTTTGGGTCTGTTTTGTGCCTCTGACCCTGTATCCCACAGGAGAAGCCAGACAAGATGGTTTTGGGGTGGTTTTTGGGGTGTTTTGGGTTGCTTTTGGCCTGTTTTGGGTCTTTTTGGGGGCTGTGACCCTGTATCCTGTAGGAGAAGGAGGACAAGGTGTTTTTGGGGTGTTTTGGAGCTGTTTTGGTGGTATTTGACTGTTTTTGGCATTTTTGGGGGCTGTTTGGAGGCTCTGACCCTGTATCCCATAGAAGAAGCAGCACCAGGTGATTTTGGGCTGTTTTTTGGGGTGTTTTAGGTTGTTATGGTCCTTTTTTAGGGCTCTTTTTGGGTTCTGGCCCTGTGTCCCATAGCAGAAGCAGGACAAGGTGGTTTTGGGCTGGTTTTTGGGGTGTTTTGAGGCTGTTTTGTGTCTGTTTTGGTGCTCTGGCCCTGTATCCCATAGGAGAAGCAGGACAAGGTGGTTATAGGGTGGTTTTGGTGTGTTTGGGGCTTTGACCCTGTATCCTATAGGAGAAGAAGGACAGGGTGGTTTTGGGGTGGTTTGGGGTGTTTTGGGCGTTTGGGGCTGGTTTTGTCCTGTTTTGGGGCTGTTTGGAGGCTCTTACCCTGTATCCCACAGGAGAAGCAGGACAAGGTGGTTTTGTGCTGGGTTTTGGGGTTTTCTGGGTGTTTTGGGTTGTTTTTGTCATGTTTTGGGGCTGTTTTGGGGCTCTGACCCTGTAGCACATAGGAGAAGCAGGACAAGGTGGTTTTGGGGTGGTTTTGGGTGTTTTGAGTTGTTTTTGTCCTGTTTTGGGTCTGTTTTGGGGCTCTGACCCTGTATCCCATAGCAGAAGCAGGACAAGGTAGTTTTGGGCTGCGTTTGGGGTGTTTTGGTGTTTTTTGGTCCTGTTTTGGGTCTGTTTTTGGGCTCTGACCCTGTATTTTACAGGAGAAGCAGGTCATGGTGGTTTTGGGGGTGTTTTTGGGGTGTTTTAGGTTGTTTTTGTCCTTTTTTAGGGCTGTTTTTGTGTTCTGACCCTGTGTCCCATAGCAGAAGCAAGACAAGGTGGTTTTGGGCTGTTTTTTTGGTGTGTTTTGAGGCTGTTTTGGGTCTGTTTTGGAGCTCTGACCCTGTATTTCATAGGAGAAGCAGGACAAGGTGGTTTTGGGGGTGTTTTGGGGTGGTTTTGGCCTGTTTTGGGGTCTGTTTTGGGGCTCTGACCCTGTATCCCATAGGAGAAGCAGGACAAGGTATTTTTCGGTTCTCTTTTGGGCGTGTTTTGGGGGGTTTTGAGTGATTTTGGCCTGTTTTGGAGCTGGTTTTCTGCTCTGTCCCTGTATCCCACAGCAGAAGCAGGTCAAGGTGTTTTTGGGGTCGTTTTCGGATGTTTTTTGGGTTGGTTTGGGGCTTTTTTGGGTCTGTTTTGGGGCTCTGACCCTGTATCCCACAGGAGAACCAGGACAAGGTGGTTTTTGAGTGGTTTTGCTGTGGTTTGGGGTGTTTTGTGTGTGGTTTTGTGTGTTTTGGGGTGGTTTTGTCCTGTTTTGGGGCTGTGACCCTTTATCTCTTAGGAGAAGCAGGGCAAGGTGGTTTTTGGGTGATTTGGGCTGTTTTTGTCCTGTTTTGGGGCTCTGACCCTGTATCTCATAAGACAAGCAGAACAAGGTGGTTTTTGGATGGTTTTGGGGTGTTTTGTGGCTGTTTTGGGGTGGTTTTGTCCTGTTTTTTTTTATGGTTTGGGGCTCTAACCCCGTATCCCATAGGAGAAGCAAAATAAGGTGGTTATGGGCTAGTTTTGGGGCAATTTTGGGGCTGTTTTGGGTCTGTTTTGGGGCTCTGAGCTTGTATCCTACAGGAGAAGCAGGACAAGGTGGTTCTCCAGGTGGAAGTGGCCAACCTGCGCCACAACAACTGGCACCTGCAGCAGGAATTGCACTCGGCCTCGCGCCATCTCTGCCGCTTCGCCCTCTTCTTCTCCGGTACTGTGGACAAGGAAGAGCTGTGACCCCCCCCGGACAATGGCATTCCATAGGGAACACCGTCATTCCATAGAGAATGCTGCCATTCCATAAGGAGTGCTGGGATTCCATAGGGAGACGCAGTTCCATAAGGGACACTGAGGATCTCACATCTTCTTCAGCACCATGGACAAGGAGGAGCTGAGCCCCCCCCCCCCCCCGCCCCCCCCGTCGCTGGGACAATGAAATCTTTATAATTAGCTTTAAGTAATGTTAAGTTTGATGGCTTTGTAACAGTAGCAATGGAAAATTACTGAGGTGCATGATACATAGAGAAAAAGATTACATAGAGAAGCTAGAGAACATAGAGAACATACTGAGAATTCTCACAAGAGAAATTGCTATAGTTGACATAGTTTTAAGGAAAAAACAGTCTAGAAGAACAGGACACAGGATAAGGAGTATCTGGGAACCGCAGGTGTCCAGGATGGGCTGCAGTTAAACTACCTGATCAGTAGGAGGATAGGAGGATTGTTACGTCTCTGGTGCTAACGAACCAATTAAACTGGTATGAGCATCTACTGCGCGTGCTTCAAAGGCTGCCAGAAGTGATGAAGATCGTTGGAGTAAGCAAACGACCCTCAGAGACCACCCCCACAATTCTGTACGCATGCAGGGAACTCTCTGGAAAACGATGTAATCCATTCGTAGCCTCATGAATATGTATGTATGCCCAGTGGCTATAAAAGGACGGCTTGTGTGACAGTCGGGGTGATACACGCTAAGTGGAGCTATCCCCCGTGTCTCCCGGTGCCGCAGTAAGGAATACCTGCTTGTCAGCTTGAAAACTGTGGTGGTGAGTTTGTTCCTGGAGTTTTCTCCATGTCAGCAGGGAGGTTGTAAGTAGATGATCTTGAAGTCCTTTCTTGCCCTAACTATTCTATGACTGTTTGCCCACCATTTGCTCTAGACACCTTAGTGATAGTAAGTACTACCTTAAAAAATGTGTTTGCATTCCCACCAGCTTCTCCCTTTGTTCTGACAGCAGCAACCACTGCGTCTGTCAGCCTCTAGCATCCTCAGCAGTTGGAGCTGCTAATTTTTCAGTCACTACAGTAAGTCGTCAGTGATTATTTTCAGACAACACTCAAATATGCGTATTAGGTAATTAAATTTGCAGTAAGTGTCACTCCGCTATGCTAATATTAAACACGCAACCCTTTCCCTGTCCTTCTGTATTAAGCCTTTTCTAAAGTATATGTGAATAACTAATTTTTTGCAGCTGTTCTAGATCAACGCTTTCTACATCACAGCTCAGTAAGTAAAAAGAACTTGCCTTATTTATACTCTGTACAAAAGAAATGTAGCAGCATCTTCAGAAGTCAATTATATTCGGGTGTAGTAGTCCAGTTTCTAAAATCACCTTTCTCCTTTAGTGAGGGGATTTAAGGCACGGAGTCCGATTGCTGGTCGAAGACCTCTTTACTTTAGATTACATGGTTTATATATGTTTTTGATCATATCCACGCACTTAAAGCTACAATACACTTGGTTAGTTGCTGCTGTCCGCGAGCATAATCTAAAATTAGAATTGATTAGTCTGCTTTTTTGACACTGTCCTTTCGACCTTCTCCTCACTTCTCAGTTCCTTCTTCTACTTCTCATTTTCATCCCCTTTTGCTCCACCTTTCTTGCTTGATATTAGTTCCCCCCAAAGCTAAAATTACAGAGTCTGGCTCAAAGTTAATTCCCCAAAGAATCAAGGTCGCTCAGCATCCTCTGATCGCGTTCAAACGCCTCTTCTCCTACATCTCCCCCTTTTTGTTTTTCTAAAAACATCACTTGCTTTACCGTGTTTTCTGACGTTCGCTGTAGGCAACTCAATAAACGTGGAACAATCAGTAAGATACAAATAACAATGAATAGCATTATAAGACCTCCTTTGATCAATGAAACAAACCATGTCCCAAGTCCTAGGGAGTTAAGACAATTTCCTAATCCAAAAAATCCATCATTTATCTGTAACTTTGTTACTCCTTTTTTCAGTTCCTGAATAGTTTTATGAATAGATTCCGAAAAGTCTGACAAATTCATGCAGCACATACCCTCAAAATCTTTACAGCCATGACCTTGCGCTAATAATAATAAGTCTATGGCAGCCCTGTTTTGCAAAGAGGCAACTTAGCAAACGTTTCAGGTCTCGTTACAATGTTTTTTATGGTTGATGTGACAAAAATTGGCACTCGAGAATTTTCAATTTCTCCTTATCAGAGTCAACCGATTGCATGATTAATCCTACTGGCGGGAAATCATAGAGCCCCATTATTGCCCCATAGAACCCCATTATTGCCCCATAGAGCCCCATTATTGCCTCATAGGGCAACATTATTGCCTCATAGAGCCCCATTATTGTGTCAGAGACCCCCCATTATTGCGTCATAGAGCCCCATTATTACCACGTAGAGCCCCATTATTGCGTTATAGAGCCCCATTATTGCCTCATAGAGCCCCATTATTGCCCCATAGAGCCCCATTATTGCCTCATAGGGCAACATTATTGCCTCATAGAGCCCCATTATTGCCACATAGACACCATTATTACCTCATAGAGCCCCATTATTGTGTCAGAGACCCCCCATTATTGCGTCATAGAGCCCCATTATTACCACATAGAACCCCATTATTGCGTTATAGAGCCCCATTATTGCCTCATAGAGCCCCATTATTGCATCATACAGCCCCATTATTGCCCCATAGAGCCCGATTATAGCCTTAGATCCCTATTATTGCCTCCTAGAGCCCCATTATTACCTCATAGAGCCCCATTATTGCATCACAGACTCCCATTATTACGTCATAGAGCCCCATTATTACCTTGTAAAGCCCCATTCTTGCCTCATAGTGCCCCATTATAACTGCATAGAGCCCCATTATTGCATCATATAGCCCCATTATTGCCTCATAGGGCCCTATTATTGTGTCATAGAGCTCCATTATTGAGTCATAGAACCCCATTATAGCCCCATAGAGCCCCATGATTGCCTCATAGAGCCCCATGATTGCATCATAGAATTCCATTATAACCTCATAGAGGCCCATTATTGCATCATAGAGCCCCATTATTGCCTCATAGAACTGCATTATTGCGTCATAGAACCCAATTATTACCTCATAGGGACCCATTATTGCGTCATTGAGCCCCATAATAACCTCATAGAGCCCCATTATTAACTCATAGAGCGCAATTATTCCCTCATAGAGCCCCATTATTGCATTATAGAGCCCGATTATTGCCTCATAGAGCTCCATTATTTCCTTGCAGAGACCCTTATTGCGTTATAGAGCTCCATTATTGCCTCCTAGACATCATTATTACCTCATAGAGCCCCATTATTGCGTCATAGAGCCCCATTATTACCTCGTAGAGCCACATTATAGCCTCATAGACACCATTATAGCCTCATAGAGCCCCATTATTTCCTCATGGAGCCCCATTATTGCCTCATAGAGCCCCATTATTGCATCATAGAGCCCCATTATTGTTTTCTAGAGCCCCATTTATACATCATAGAGGCCCATTATTCCCTCATAGAGCACCATTATTGCATCAGAGATCCCCATTATTGCCTCATAGTGCCCCATTATTGCGACATAGAGCCCCATAATTGCCTCATAGAGACCCATTATTCCGTCATAGAGCTCCATTATTGTGTCATAGAACCCCAATTATTGCTTCATAGAGCCCCATTATTGTGTCATACAGCCCCATTATAACCTCAGAGAGCTTCATTATAGCCTCAGAGAGCCCCATTATGGCCTCATAGAGCCCCATTATTGCCTCATGGAGCCCCTTTATAACCACATAGAGCCCCATTTTTGCCTCATAGAACCCCATTATTGCATCATGGACCCCCATTATTGCATCATAGAGCCCCATTATTGTTTCATAGAGCCCCATTATTGCCCCATAGAGCCCCATTATTGCTACATAGAGCCCCATTATTGCCTCATAGAGTGCCATTATTGCATCATAGAGCCCAATTATTACCTCATAGAGCCCCATTATTGCATCACAGAGCCCCATTATTTCCTCATAAAGCCCCATTATTGCATCATAGAGCCCACTTATTACCTCATACAGCCCCATTATTGCGTCATAGACCCCCTTTATTCCGTCATAGAGCCCCATTATTGCATTATGGAGCCCAATTATTACCTTGTAGAGCCCCATTATAGCCTCATAGACCCCGTTATAACCTAAAAGAGCCCCATTATTGTTTCATAGAGCCCCATTATTCTCATAGTGCCCCATTATTGCCTCATAGAGCACCATTCTTGCATCATAATGCCCCATTATTGCATCATAGAGCTCCATTATTGCCTCATAGAGCCCCGTTATTGCATCATAGAGCCCAATTATTCCCTCATAGAGCCCCATTATTGCCTCATAGATCCCCATTATTGCCTCAGTGCCCCATTATTGCCTCATACAGTCCCGTTGTTGCGACATAGAGCCCCATAATTGCCTCATAGAGACCCATTATTCCGTCATAGAGCTCCATTATTGTGTCATAGAACCCCAATTATTGCTTCATAGAGCCCCATTATTGCGTCATACAGCCCCATTATTCTCATAGTGCCCCATTATTGCCTCATAGATCACCATTCTTGCATCATAGTGCCCCATTATTGCATCATAGAGCTCCATTATTGCGTCATAGAACCCGTATTATTGCCTCATAGAGCCCCATTATTGCCTCATAGAACCCCCTTATAACCTCATAGAGCCCCATTATTGCATCAGAGCCCCATTATTGCCTCATAGAGCCCCATTATTGCATCATAGAGCCCAATTATTACCTCATAGAGCCCCATTATTGCATCATAGAGCCCCATTATTTTTTCAGAGCCCTGTTATTGCCTCATAGAGCCTCATTATTGCCTCAGAGTGCCCCATTATTGCCTCATAGAGCCCCATTATTGCCTCACAGGGCCCCATTATTGTGTCATAGAGCCCCATTACTACCTTGTAGAGACCCTTATTGCATTATAGAGCCCCATTATTGCCTCATAGACACCATTACCTCATAGACCCTCATTATTGCGTCATAGACTCCCATTATTGCATCATAGAGCCCCATTATTTCTTCGTAGAGCCCCATTAGTGAGTTATAGAGCCCCATTATTACCTGGTAGAGCCCCATTATTGCCTCATAGACCCCATTATAGCCTCAAAGAGCCCCATTATTGCCTCATAGGGCCCCATTATTGCATCATAGTGCCCCATTATAACCACATAGACCCCATTATTGCCTCATAGAGCTCCATTATTGCGTCATAAACCCCCAATTATTGCTTCATAGAGCCCCATTAATGCGTCATAGAGCAGTGGGTTTTTTAGGTGAGGCACAGCATGCGCAGAACTGGCCCCGTCCTTTACGCCTGATGTTTGTCTGCCAGGGCCTAGCGAGCTTGGACGGTGACAGCAAAGTCCTCCGGTCGCAGTTTGGTTAGAGTGTCCTTTTCTGAGATGGATGGCCTTACAGGGCCCAACGAGCTCCGTCTGCCCGGTTTGAAGTTAGAGCTGTCCTTCTCCTAGGATGGTTGCCCCAAGGCTGGTGAGCCCATCCTGCCATGGACACACTTTGTCTGCCCCTTCAGTTGAGACCGGTCTGGAACGGGAGACCCTACGGGAGGCATGAGCCACCACCAGCGTAGCTCCCAACCTCACTGGGGCATGCAGGCTCTTCCCCCATGACAGGGGTTGTCCGTGAAAGAGATAACCCCAGTATACCCCATTATGCCCCATTATAACCACATTATAACTCCATTATACCCCATTATACTCTATCATAACCACATTATATCCCTATTATACCCCACTGTAACCCCTTTATACCCCATTATAACACATTATACCCAATTATAACCTTATTACAACCCATTACAATCTATTATACCCTATTATACCGCTATTATACCCCATTGTAACCCAGTATACCCCATTGTAACCCCATTATAACACATTATACCCCATTAAAAACCCCATTACAACCCATTATACCTTATTATACCTCATTATAACCCAGTAAATGACCCTAAAAGTGCTGTTTTCACCCCAAAATGATGTTGACAGCAAAGGAGCCTTTAATGGTGGGGGGGTGGGTTCTCAGTTCCAGTGCCCGCAGCAGTGCCAGGGAGCCGGGGGGGGGCAGCAGCAGCGGAGCTGGGATGGGTCCAGATGGAACTGGATTGGGTCCGGATGGAGCCAGGTCGTGTCTAGATGGAGCCGGATCGGATGTGAATGGGGCCAGGATGGGTCCAGATGGAGCTGTGTTGAGCCCAGATGGAGCTGGATTGGGTCTGGATGGAGCAGGACCGGGACCGGATGGGGCCGAATGGGGTCGGGATGGAGCTGAATTGGGTTGGGATAGGGATGAATCATATTGGGATGGAGACGAATGGGATTGGAATGGGACCGAACTGGGTCCAAATGGAGCCAAATGGGATCAGAATAGGGATGAATGGGATCGGGATGGGACCAAATTGAATCTGAATGGAGCCGAATGGGATTGGGATGTGGCTGAACTGGGTCCAAAAGGAGCGGAACTGGATGGGGATGGGACCGAATGGGATCGGGATGGAGCTGAATAGGATTGGGATGGGACTGAACTGGGTCTAAATGGAGTGGAACTGAATTGGGATGGAGCTGAACTGGGTCTGAATGGAGCCGAATGGGACTGGGATGGGACTGAACCAGATCGCGATGGAGCCAGACGGGATCGGAATGGGACTGAATTGGGTCTGAATGGAACCGAGTGGGATTGGGTCATTCCGGAGCTGTGGATCATGCCAGGACACTGGATCCTGTTGGAACAAAAACGGATCCTGATGGAGCCGAAGCAGATCATGCCGGGATATTGGATCATTCTGGAGCATTGGATCATGATGGAGCCAAACTGGATCATCCTGGATTCCCGGATCATTCTGGAGCCATGGATCATTCACAGAGCTCTGGATCATTCCAGATCCCTGCAACATCCTGGATCCCTGGATCATTCCGGATCCTTGAATCATCCTGGATCCCTGGATCATTCTGGAACCTTGGATCATTCCGGATCCTTGAATCATCCTGGATCCCTGGATCATTCTGGATCCCTGGATCATTCCAGAGCATTGGATCATCCCGGATCCCTGGATCATCCTGGAACACCAGATCGTGCCGGAGCTGCACCAGGCTCTCTGGGAGCATGGAATTATCTTGAAGCACCAGCTTGTGCGGCAGCTCTGCCTCATTCCAGAGCCTTGGATCATCTGGGAGAACTGGATCCCATTGGCATCGCAGCTCCTAGTGCTTGGGAGCAGATCCTATGGGATCTGGATCTGGATGCTCCACACATGGACACGGATCCAGGTCCGGATTCGGTTGTAGGGGGGAGCATGGACACGAAATTCCATGGGGCTGGAAGAGCAGAACCAGGCTCCAGGAGGGGGGGCTCTGGGTGGGGGGGAGAGACACCATTGCCCCTCATTGCCTCCATTGACCCTATTGGCCCCCATTACCCCCTTTAACCCCATTGCCCCCCATTGTCTCCATTGACCCTATTGCCCCCCATTCCCTTCTTTACCCCATTGCCCCCCATTATCCCCATCGCCCATTACCCCCAATGCCCCCCATTGCCCATGTTACCCCATTGCCCCCCATTACACCCCCATTGCCACCCGTTACCCCCATTCCCAACTCACTTCCCACTGCTCCGCACTGGATCCAAAGATGGGGCTGGGGATGCCCCGGTCCCGCCGCGCATCCGGTTGCGGCTCCCATTGAGGCTCCAGGGACCCCGGGTTCGAGCCCCGAGCTCCCGGGTTCGAGCCCCGGTGCCCCCGGAGCAGCGGCGAGAGCCGGGGGGGGAAGCCCCGGTGCCCCCCCCTCCCACGGAGCAGCGCCCCCAGCACCGAGCGGCGCCGCTCCCGTAGCAGCACCGGGGCCCGGTGCAACAGCGCCCCCAAGCGGGCGGCCAGGACCCGCGCTATGGGGTGTTGGGGGGCGGGCACTGGGACCCCCAAGTTATGGGGCGCCCCCTTTGTGGCCCCCAAGGTATGGGGCAGGCTCTGGAAGTCCCCTATGGAGCCCCCCAAGTTATGGGGTGCCCCCTTTGTCCCCCCCAAGTTATGAAGCGGAGTCTGGGTCCCCCCTATGGAGCCCCCCTTTTTGCCCCAAAGTTATGGGGTGGGGTCTGAGGGTCCCCCTTTGTGCCCTCCCCCAAGTTAGGGGTCTCCCCACCTGTGGAGCCCCCCCAGTTATGAGGCGGGGTCTGGGTCCCCCCTATGGAGCCGCCCAAGTTATGGGGCACCCCCTCTGTGCCCCCCTCAAAGTTATGGGGCACCCCTATAGTGCGGGGGGTGCCGAGGCCCCGCCCCACGTGACCCGAGGTGACCTGGAGGGCGAAGAGCCCGCGGGGGTGGGGCAGGAGGCGGTGCTGGGTGATGACCACGTGACGCGGAGTGGGGGAGGGGGCTGCGGGAGGGGGCGCAGGGGCCAGGATCGGGCCCGGGCCCCGCCCCCTCCCCCCCCCGCGCCCGCCCCAGTTTGGTCCCGTCCGGTTCCCGCCAATTTCGCCCATCATGGCGGAGCTGGAGCTCCCCTCCGATCCCGACCTGCGCAGGTTGGAGCCCGCGGGACCCCCCAGTGGGGGCTGTTGGGGTCCTGGGGGGGTTGGGGTGCTCCTGACCCCCTCTCTTTGTCTCCCCCCCACCTCCAGGCTGTGCACGGGGCCCTGAGCCCCCATCCGGGAGTACATCATGGGCCACGTGCGGCACCCGCGGTGAGGGGGGCACCCCAACATCTGGGGGGAGGAACTGCAACATCTGGAGGGACCCCGAACCTCGGATCGGTCCCTAAAATGCATGGCGGGGGGGGGAGGGGTGTTCTTATAGGATAGGTGCCTGTTAGGACCCCCCCCAAAATTCCATTGGGATCCCAACAACCCCCCAGCACCCCCCAATTCCCCCTTGTGACCCCCCCCCCCCCAAACCACTTCTCCCAGATCCATGCACAGGAGCCCAAATTCCTTTAGGACCCCTCCAAATCCCATTGGGATCCCAGGAACCCCCAATTCCCTCCCATGATCCTCTCTGACCCCCCCCAACCCCTCCTGTACCCCTCCCCCCCCCCCCGGTTTCCTCCTTAACTCGGGGCTCAGGTACCAGCACCTCAAGGAGATTCAGGTTTGGGGGGCGGGGTGGGGGGTCCCACAGGGGCCAAAACACCCCCCTGCACCCCAAAACCACCCCCCTGCATCCCAAAACGCCCCCTCTGCACTCCAAAACCATGCCCCCTGCACCCCAAAACACAACCCCTGCACCCTAAAATCACCCCCATGCATCCCAGAAGCCCCACGGCCCCCCAAAACCGCCCCCTGCACCCCAAAACACACCTCTGCACCCCAAATCTACCCCCACTGCACCCCAAAAGCACCCAGTGTGCACCCCAAAACAACCCCCCTCTGCACCCCAAAACACCCCCTCTGCACCAAAACCACCCCATGGATTCCCCCATGCACTCAAAACCCTCTCAAGGACCCCCCCGAATACATCCTGCAGCCTGGTTTCTCCCCCCCTGCAACCCAAAACTGCCCCTGGGCCCTCCCCCATGATCTTTTGCTCCCCACTCCTGAACCCCAGAACCCTTTAGGGACCCCCTCTATACTTTAAACCCCCCTGGGTTTTCTTCTGAAGTGGGTGCTGGGCTCATAGGGGTCCTTAAAGCCCCCCCCACTCTCCCTAAACCCAGTGCTGAGACCTGGTCCCTGCAGCCCTTTTGGGGTCCCCAAAATGGGATCTGGACCCCTTTGGGCCCCCCAAACTCCCCTCAACGTTTGGCTTTGGGCTCCCCCTTGCCACCAGGTTGATGCTGGAGGCCACGGGGCTCCCAGGGGCTCGGGGGGCCCAGATCCAGCAGGGCCCAGAGCTATGGGGCAGCCCCATGGACTCCCCAGAAACTGCCCTGGGGCCACTGAGGAGGCAGCTGCAGGAGGGGAAGCAGCGGCTGGTGGGTGCCAACGGGGGAATGTGGGGATTTGGGGGGGGTCCTGATGGGCTTGGGGGGGTCTGGGGGGTGGAATTTGATGGTTATGGGGAGGGGTTGGGGTCCCTAAAGGGTCCCAGCGCCGCTTTTTGGGAGGGATGAGGGATATGTGGGGGTCCTGGAGGAGGATTTTGGGTCTACAGGGGATGACATGGGGGAGTTTGGGGCTTTAGGGGGAATTTTGGGGTTCAGCAGTGCTGGGAGGGGGATCCGGGGGTTATGAATGGGTTTGGTGTTAAGGGAGAGGCTTGTGGGGAAATATGGGGCGATATTTAAGGTGTTTGGGGGTCTTGGGGGGTATTTGGGTCCCTCCCATGGCTTTGGGGTCCCTCATTTCCTTGTGTCCCCCCCTCCATCCCTTCCAGTCCCGTCGCTGGATCCAGCTCCGGGCTCTGGGCGCATCCAATGGGAAGCTCCAGGCGCAGCTGCGCCCCCTGCAGGCCCAGGTGAGCAAAGACGGGGAGGGGCTGGGGGGGCGTGTCCTCACCCCTTTGGCCACGCCCCTTTCAGGCCCTAGGGAGCAGGGCAGGGGCTGCTGGAAGCGCTGAGCATGCTGGACTAAAAGGACACAAATTAAGTAGGCCCCACATTAATAACATGTAAATAAGGAAGTAACGTGTAAATAAGGTCAGCCCTACATGAAGTGCGTGTGGATAAAGCAGGTCCTGCGCTAATTGCATGTAAATAAGGGGGGGTAACGATGGTGGGATGAGAAATGGGGAGGGATGGAGGGGGAGAAATGGCAGGAATGTGGGGAATGGGGGTGGGAAAAAGGGGGAGGGGGAATGGGGGGCATAAGGGGGGCAGGGGGGAAGATGGGTATGCGGTGGGGGAGGGGAAGAGGGGAAAAAAACGGGGGGGGGGGGAGGGGCGAGGAAAGGCCCCATATTCAGCCCCATGGGGGGCAGCCGGGAGGGGGATAAACGGGGACACGAGTTGGGGAGCTCAGAGCTGATTGGCTGTTGCCTGGGCAACGCTCGCCAGAACGAGGCCGGGTGTGTGTGTGTGTGTGTGTGTGTGTGTGTGTGTGTGTGTGTGTGTGTGTGTAATGCATGGGAAGTGGTACGTGGAGACCCCGTTGCTAGGCAACGGCGGCATCCAACCCGGAAGTGCGGAGAGCATCGCGGAAGGGGGATGGGGAAAGGCCGAAACACGGGGGGGGAGAGGGGGCCTCGATTTCCTGTGAAATCTTTATTTATTGGTTAAGTTTCCTTTTCATACATTCTTAAGGTGACCTCTCCCCCCCCCCCCCCTTTTACATCGGTGTCAATAAGGCTTCGGATAGACCCCCCCCCCCATCCCCCCCTTTATCCTCCCCTCCCATCCCGGGTATAAAGAGGGGGGGAGGTGCCACCCCCCAACACCCCCGGGTGGGGGATGGGAGGTTGTGTCCATTGGCACCCTCCCCCACATCCACGCCCCCCGTTTTGGGGTACTGGGGGGGAGGTGAGGTCCATCCTCCCCCTTCCCCACAGACAGTTCATCAACAGGCACTTAATGACACCCCCGCACCTTCCCTGCCCACCCCACCCCCGTTTTTGGTTACATGAAGCCCCGAGGGAGGGGAGGGCTCTCCTCTGCACCGGTTACTGCAGGGCTCTCCCTCCTTAAAGAGCCCACGCTCACCGTGGGGGCCCCGTCACAATGGGCAAATCCACAGCGACCGCCACGGCTTTGGGATGGCGGCAGCATCGTGCCCATGGCCACTGGGCAGCCAGGGGTGCTCCGGGAGTGGCTGCGGAGGGACCAGCCTCTGCCCAGCCGGCTCGGGGAGGTCCCTCACGGGCTGCTCTTCCTCAGTGCCTTTGGTCCGGAGGTGGAGCATGCGAGGGGTCACAGCTCAACGTGGGCCATGGAACAGGGCGTCACGGCCACCTCCGAGGAGTGGAGAGGGACCGACATTGGCACAGCAGAGAATCATGGAATCCCAGCGTGGGCTGGAAGGGACCTTAAAGCTCAGCCAGCTCCAACCCCCAAAGGCACGGGCAGGGACACCTTCCACTAGAGCAGCTTGCTCCACGGCCCTGTGTCTCTGTGCACTCCCAGGGCATCCTGGGGATACCCCTAGAGAATCCCAGAGAATGCCTGCAGCACCTCCAGAGCACCCCATGGACCCAGTCAGAGCTCATGCATCACAATGACCTTGGGGACATGGAGACCACAGGGGTGGCTGATTCTGGAACTCCCCGTGTTCAGGTGTGTGAGGTCACAGAACCCCACGGAACCCTCCAGCAGAGGCACTGGAGACGACAGCTGCCCCACGGAACACAAGCTACCGGTGGAGGAGGCAAGAGCAGCTCCTCTGGTGGTTCCCGTCTTGGTGTCTCGGAGCCGGTGCCGCCTGTGGACAGAGGAGCGTGGAAGGAGGTGGGTGGCGATGGCGATCTTGGGGTGCTGTAGGAGTTGCCAGAACACCTCAAGAGACTTCCCCAGAGTGGCTGCTTTGGACTCGGTGTGTGAGTTGGGCTGGCTGAGCCGGCAGCGGAGCGCTGCGGCTGCCGAGGGATGATCCTGGGATCTGCCCTCATTTCTTGTGGGGAGAGCAAGGGCCTGTGGGGATGGGCCAAGGGGGAACGATTTTAACGTGACAGAGAGGGGAGATTGAGATGAGATCTTAGAAGTTGTTCCCTGTGAGGGTGGTGGGACAGTGGCACAGGGTGCCCAGAGAAGCTGTGCCTGCCCCATGGCTGGCAGTGTTCAAGACAGAGCTGAAAATGCCCTGACTCTTTCCTTGGCCCATGATTGAGTTGCTTTGGAGATAAATCTGACTTTACAGCTCTAACACCAAAAGGAACTTTTCCCCTTCACGTGCAGCAGACACACAGATCTCTTCTGTGTCGTGCACTTGAAAGTTACTGAAGAAACTATCTATGGGTGGGAAAGGAAAGAGCACAGGAGGGAATGTTTAGTTCATTGGTGCTCTTCCTGTAGGGCTCTAGCATCTTGTTCTGTATTTTCCATGGTAACTGAAATGTATTTGTGTTATTAAAGATAATATTTCATTCCCTCTTCACCTGTGTTCTGGGAGAAACAGCAGCAAGGGTCCCCCTCAATCCCTCCTTCTCACAGAGCAGTGTGGTCACCCCTCGCCTCTGTGCCTCCAAACAGAGTAGTGCTGAATTCCAGTTATAAACTGAGGGAAAAGTTGGGTTGGTTTACTCAGTGGTTAAGAGTTTGTTCCAGGTGTTTAAGTCCCATGATTTATGCCAAGAGGTTTCTGCAATCCCGTAACTTGTCCAGCTGATTTCCATGCTCTACCATAGAGCCGAATGTTTAACAACAAACAGAATAGAATGGAAATGAGTGAAATTACAGTAAGTTGTGAAATTGGACTTAAAGTTGCTGTTGGTGACCATCCAGACAGGGTATCCCACAGAGATGTTGATGTTGTCAGGTTGTTAGGGACAGGTTAATGGTTGGACTCGATGTTCTCAAGCCTCTTTTCAAATGAAATGATTCTGTGATGCTGAGAAAAGTTGATTTTTTGCCTTAACTCTGTCTCTCATCAGAGAAATGACACTGCAGGAAGGCAGTGTGTCTGCCAGCTGAGGCAGGGAACATCAGTGCTTGCTTCGGGCTGTTTCACTTTTGGGTTGCTTTTTCCACCCCCTTCTCAGGAGAGCGATCCCCCTGGGATGGCATCTTTGCTGCCTCTCCTCCCCCTGTCACTGGCATTTGGGACCCTGTTTAGTGGGACCCACAAGGCACGTTATGAAAATTCTCTTCCTTCTAACTCCTAGATCAACCAGTCTTTAGAGTATCCATAGGTCTTTTATTTATATATGCGTCTATATATATTTCTATGTACACTGTAATATGATGAGGTAGGGGATTTTTCCTGGAAGCCTCAGCCCAGCCCTGGAACTAGGACTTCTCTTTAGGGTATCTTAGAGCTGTCTGTGAAGGAGAAGAGGTATTGCAGCCCAGCAGAAATAATGTCAGAATCCCAGCCCCTCCAGCATGTCTTTGAAACCCTCCCGCTGTCCTGCACACCATTCATCAGTGTCTCTTGCAGGACTGGCTCCAGGGGCATCTGCATCAATAGCCAAGAGCAGGACTGCAGCAGAAGTAGCGTGAGCGCCTGGCAGAGTTTGACCAGGACTGGTCATTGGTAGTGAGGGCGCTGGTCTTTGTCCAAATGTGTGGTACGTGAGCGTTTGAAGGGCGTGAGAACCCTGTGTAAAACCACATTTGGGGTTCCCCGTGTGACCGGGACACCCTTGTAATTCTCTGCTTTGCATCCCAGGCTCTGGGCGCAGTGGGCACGGGCCACTTGTGGATTGTGGTGGCAGTTTGTCAAGGCAGAGGGGACACAGCCGACTGCCTGAGCCAGCATCTCCCCAGAACGTGGGCCCGATGATCCGCACTGCGGGCTGGGGGTGAGTTCACCTCCAGATACTGGGATATCAGAGCAGGAGGATCTCCAGAGCTGTGCTGTGCTCTGCTGTGCTGTGCTGTTCTGTGCCATGCCGTGCTGTGCTGTGCTAAGCTGTGAGGCAATCTGAGGTGCTGTGCTGTTCCCTTTTAATCTGTGCACTGACCATTATTCAAATAATGATGAGCCTGTTATTTGCCTGAAATGTCAGAGGTTTTTTCAGATCGATAATAATTTTTAAGGACTCACAATGGTTCCAAGTGGAAAAAGATTTAATTTCATTTCAATTATTTTTTTTTTGTTTCATATCACAGTAGGAAAATCTTCCTCATATCCAGGCTAGGGAGGGAGTCGCAGACTCTTGCCCAGAGAAGCTGTGGCTGCCCCATCCCTGGCATCTCTGACTCCTCTCTGGCCCATCTATGACCATTCATTGACCCCTATTTGACTCCTCTATGACCCCTCTCTGACTCCCCTATGACTCCTCTATGACACTCTGACACCTCTATGACTGCTCTGTGACGCCTGTGTGGTTCCTCTATGATTTCCGGGGCCGTTTTGGCCTGGTTTTCAGGGTGCTTAGGGTGTTTTGGGTTCTTTTAGGGGTGTTTAGGGGTGTTTTCTTGTGTTTTGAGGGTGCTTGGGGTTGTTTCAGGGTGCTTTGGGGGTGTTAAACTGTTGTGGAGGGGATTTGGGCTGGTTTTGGTGTGTTTTGAGCTGTTTCAGGGTGGTTTTGGAGTGGTTTGGGGTGTTTGAGACTGCTTTGTGGGTGTTTTGGGGTGTTTTGGGACGTTTTGCGGATATTTTGGGCCGTTTTGCGGATATTTTGGGCTGGTTTGGGGGTGTTTTGGGCTGGTTTTGGGGATATTTTGGGCTGGTTTGGGTGTATTTTGGGCTGGTTTGGGTGTATTTTGGCTGTTTTGGGCTGGATTTGGGGTATTTTGGCTGTTTAGGGCTGGTTTGGGGGTATTTTAGGCTGGTTTGGTCTGGTTTTGGGGTGCTGATGTGCCACCCCCCCAGTGCAAAGGGCCGTGTCCCTGTTCTCCCTCATGGAGCCGGTGCTGAGCCCCGACCCCCCCCTACCCCTGGAGAGGCCACGGGGGGGCGCCCCCCCCATCAGGTCCAGGGACCCCCCTATATGGAGACCCCCCCCATGTCCCCCTTGTATGTGGGGCTGGGACCCCCCTCCAATATGGGGACACCCCAGTGGCCCCCCCCCCGTTCCCCTTTGCCTTCCCCAAACCCCCCCCCAGCCTTGGACCTACCCCAGAAGGTGTCGCAGCTCGAGGCCAGGCTAAAGCAGCTCCACAGCGACCTCCAGAAGGTTCCATTTTGGGGGGGTTGGGGTGATTTGGGGCTGTTTTGGGTTCTCACTGGGTGGCACCCATAGGAGAAGCAGGACAAGGTGCTTTGGACTGGTTTGGGAGTGGTTTTGGGTGTTTTAGGGTGGTTTTCACCTGTTTTATGCCTATTTTGGGGCTCTGACCCGGTGTCCCATAGGAGAAGCAGGACAAGGTGATTTTGGGGTTGTTTTAGGGTGGTTTGGTCTTGGTTTTGTATGCTTTGGGGTTGGTTTTGTCCTGTTTTGGGGCTGTTTTGAGGCTCTGAGCCTGTGTCCTACAGGAGAAGCAAGACAAGGTGGTTTTGGTGTGGTTTGGGGGGGTGGTTTGGGAGTGGTTTTGTGTGTTTTGGGTTGGTTTTGTCCTGTTCTGGGGTTGTTTTAGGGGTTTTGGAGTGTTTTTGTCCTGTTTTGAAGCTGTTCTGGGGCTCCGACAGTGTATCCCATAGAAGAATATGGACAAGGTAGTTTTGGGCTGTTTTGGGGCTGTTTTGGGGATCTGTCCCTGTATCCCCCAGGAGAAAGGACAAGGTGATTTTGGGGTGGTTTGGGGGGGGGGGGGGGGTTGAATAGTTTTTGGTTGTTTTTATCCTTTTTTGAGCCTGTTTTGGGGTTCTGAACTTGTGTCCCACAGGAGAAACAGGACAAGGTGGTTTTGGGGTGGTTTTGTCCAGTTTTGGGGCTCTGACCTGTTTCCCATAGGAGAAGCAGGACAAGGTGGTTTTGGGGTGGTTTTGGCCTGTTTTTGTCCTGTTTTGGGGCTCTGACCCTGTATCTCCTAGAAGAAGCAGGACAAGGTGGTTTTGGGGTGTTTTGGGGCTCTTTTGGGGGTTTATAACCGTTTTTATCCTGTCTTGGGGCTGTTTGGAAGCTCTGACCCTGTATCCCATAGGAGAAGCAGGACAAGGTGGTTTTGGGCTGGGTTTATGGGTGTTTTGGGTTGGTTTTGGCCTGTTTTGTGTCTGTTTTGGGGCTCTGACCCTGTATCCCATTGGAGAAGGAGGACAAGGTGGTTCGGGGTTGTTTGGGGGTTTGCTTTGGGTGTTTTGGCCTTGTTTTTGCCTCTTTTTGGCCTGTTTTGGGGCTATTTTGGGTCTGTTTTGGGGCTCTGACCCTGTGTACCTTAGGAGAAGGAGCACCAGGTGGTTTCAGGGTGGTTTGGCATGGTTTGGGGTTTGCTTTTGGTGTTTTGGTCTGTTTTTTGCCTGGTTTTGGTCTGTTTTGGGGCTATTTTGGGCCTCTTACCCTGTATCCCATAGGAGAAGCAGGACAAGGTGGTTTTTGGGTGTTTTGGGTTGTTTTTGTCCTGTTTTAGGGCTGCTTTGGGGCTCTGACTCCGTGTCCCAGAGGAGAAGCAGGACAAGGTTGCCTTGGCGTGGTTTTTGGGGTGTTTTGGGTCTGTTTTGGGGCTCTGAGCCTGTATCCCACAGGAGAAGCAGTTCCAGGTGGTTTTGGGTTGGTTTTTTCCTGTTTTGGGACTCTGACCTGTGTCCCATAGGAGAAGCAGGACAAGGTGATTTTGGGGTGGTTTTGGCCTGTTTTGGGGGTTGTTTTGGGTGTTTTGGCCTGCTTTGGTCTTGGTTTTGCCCTGTTTTGGGGCTCTGACCCTGTATCCCATAGGAGAAGCAGGACAAGGGTTTTTTGGGGTGGTTGTGGGTTGTTTTGGGGCTGTTTTTGATGTTTTGGGTTGGTTTTGGGTTGGTTTTGGCTTGGTTTGGGGCTGTTTTGGGGTCTGACCCTGTATCCCAGAGGAGAAGCCTCCCAAGTTGGTTTGGGGGTGTTTTGTGGCTGATTTTGCTGTTTTTCTCCTGTTTTGGGTCTGTTTTGAGGCTCTGAGCCTGTATCCCATAGGAGAAGCAGGACAAGGTGGTTTTGGGGTTGGCTTGGGCTGGTTTAGTGGTGTTTTGGGGTGTTTTGGTGTGTTTTTTTCCTCTTTTTAGCCTGTTTTGTGTCTGTTTTGGGGCTCTGAGCCTGTATCCCATAGGAGAAGCAGGACAAGGTTTTTTTGGGATGGTTTTGGGTTGTTTTGGGGCTGTTTTTGATGTTTTGGGTTGGTTTTGGCTTGGTTTGGGGCTGTTTTGGGGTCTGACCCTGTATCCCAGAGGAGAAGCCTCCCAAGTTGGTTTGGGGGTGTTTTGTGGCTGATTTTGCTGTTTTTGTCCTGTTTTGAGGCTCTGACCCTGTATCCCATAGGAGAAGCAGGACAAGGTGGTTTTGGGGTTGGCTTGGGCTGGTTTAGGGGTGTTTTGGTGTGTTTTGGTGTGTTTTTTTCCTCTTTTTGGCCTGTTTTGTGTCTGTTTTGGGGCTCTGAGCCTGTATCCCACAGGAGAAGCAGGACAAGGTGGTTTTTTTGTGGGTTTAGAGTGGTTTGGGGTTGTTTTGGGGGTGGTTTTGAATAGTTTTTGGTTGTTTTAATCCTCTTTTGAGCCTGTTTTGGGGTTCTGAACTTGTGTCCCATAGGAGAAGCAGGACAATGTGGTTTTGGGGTGGTTTTGGGTTGTTTTGGGGTCTGTTTTGGATGTTTTGGGTTGGTTTTGGCCTGGTTTGGGGCTGTTTTGGGGTCTGACCCTGTATCCCAGAGGAGAAGCCTCCCATGTTGGTTTTGGGGTGTTTTGTGGCTGATTTTGCTGTTTTTCTCCTGTTTTGGGTCTGTTTTGAGGCTCTGACCCTGTATCCCATAGGAGAAGCAGGACAAGGTGGTTTTGGGGTTGGCTTGGGCTGGTTTAGGGGTGTTTTGGTGTGTTTTTTTCCTCTTTTTGGCCTGTTTTGTGTCTGTTTTGGGGCTCTGAGCCTGTATCCCATAGGAGAAGCACGACAAGGGTTTTTTGGGGTGGTTTTGGGTTGTTTTGGGGCTGTTTTGGATGTTTTGGGTCGGTTTTGGCTTGGTTTGGGGCTGTTTTGGGTGTTTTGGTGTGTTTTTTTCCTCTTTTTGGCCTGTTTTGTGTCTGTTGTGGTGCTCTGACCCTGTATCCCATAGGAGAAGCAGGACAAGGTGGTTTTTTTGTGGGTTTAGAGTGGTTTCGGGTTGTTTTGGGGGTGGTTTTGAATAGTTTTTGGTTGTTTTTATCCTCTTTTGAGCCTGTTTTGGGGTTCTGAACTTGTGTCCCACAGGAGAAACAGGACAAGGTGGTTTTGGGGTGGTTTTGTCCAGTTTTGGGGCTCTGACCTGTGTCCCATAGGAGAAGCAGGACAAGGTGATTTTGGGGTGGTTTTGGCCTGTTTTGGGGGTTGTTTTGGGTGTTTTGGCCTGCTTTTGGCTTGGTTTTGCCCTGTTTTGAGGCTCTGACCCTGTATCCCATAGGAGTAACAGGACAAGGTGGTTTTCGGGTGTTTTGGGTTGGTTTTGTCCTGTTTTGGGTTCTGACCCTGTATCCCATAGGAGAAGCAGGACAAGGGTTTTTTGGCGTGGTTTTGGCTTGTTTTGTGGCTATTTTGGATGTTTTGGGTTGGTTTTGTCCTGTTTTGGGTCTGTTTTGGGGCTCTGACCCTGTATCCCATAGGAGAAGGAGGACAGGGTGGTTTTGGGTTGATTTTGTCCAGTTTTCGGGCTCTGACATGTGTCCCGTAGGAATAGCAGGGGAAGGTGATTTTGGGGTGGTTTTGGCCCATTTTGGGGGTTGTTTGGCCTGCTTTTCTCCTGTTTTTGTTTTGTTTTGGGGCTCTGACCCTGTATCGCATAGCAGAAGCAGGACAAGGTGGTTTTGGTCTGTTTTTGGTGGTGGTTTTGGGTTTTTATCCTGTTTTGAGGCTGTTTTGGGGCTCTGACCCTGTATCCCATAGGAGAAGCAGGACAAGGTGGCTTTGGGGTGTTTTTGGAGTGTTTTGGGGCTGTTTTGGGTCTCTGACCCTGTATCAAAGAGAAGAAGTAGAACAAGGTTGTTTTGGGGTAATTTTTACCTGGTTTTGGGGTGTTTCCGGGCTGTTTTGGGGTTATGACCCTGTATCTTATAGGAGAAGCAGGACAAGGGCGTTTTGGGGTGTTTGGGGCATTTTTTGTGGCTGGTTTTGGGTGTTTTGTTTTTTGTCCTGTTTTAGGACTCTGACCCTGTATCCCACAATATAAGCAGGACAAGGTGGTTTTGGGGTGGTTTTGCGTTGTTTGGTCGTGGTTTTGGATGTTTTGGCATGCTTATGTCCTGTTTTGGGTCTGGTTTTGGGCTCTGATGCTGTATCCCATAGGAGAAGCAAGACAAGGTGGTTTTCGGGTGGTGCTGGTTTTCTTGGGGGGTGGTTTTGTCCTGTTTTTGTCCTGTTTTGGGGCTATTTTGGGGCTGTGATGCTGTATCCCTAGGAGAAGCAATACCGGGTCGTTCTGGTGTGGTTTTGGGGTGTTTTTGTCCTGTTTTGGCACTGTTTTGGGGCTGGTTTTGATCTCTGACCTGTGTCCATAGGAGAAGCAGGACAAGGTGGTTTTCGGGGTGGTTTTGGCCTGTTTTGGGTGTTCTTTTGGTTGTTTTGGCTTGGTTTTGGCCTGTTTTTTTCTTGTTTTGGGTCTTTTTCGGGGCTCTGACCCTGTATCTCATAGGAGAAGCAGGACAAAATTGTTTTGGCATGTTTTTGGGGTGTTTTGGGTGTGTTTTGGGGTGGTTTTGTCCTGTTTAGGGGGTGGTTTGGGGCTCTGACCTTGCATCCCACAGGAGAAGCAGGACAAGGTGGTTTGGGGGTGTTTTTGGCCTGTTTTTGTTCTGTTTTGGGTCTCTGACCCTGTATCCCAAAAGAGAAGCCAGACAAGATGGTTTGGGCCAGTTTTTGGGCTGTTTTTTGGTCTGTTTTTTCATGTTTTTTGTCTCTGACCCTGTATCCCCTAGGAGAAGCAGGACAGGGTGGTTTTGGGGTCGTTTGGTTGTGCTTTGTGGGTTGTTTGGGGGTGGTTTTGTCCTATTTTTGGTCTGTTTTGGGGCTGGTTTTGGTCTCTGACCTGGGTCCCATAGAAGGAGGACAAGGTGATTTTTGGGGTGGTTTTGGCCTGTTTTGGGGGTTGTTTTGGTGGTTGTGGCCTGGTTTTAGCCTGTTTTTGTCTTGTTTTGGGGCTCTGACCCCAAATGCCATAGGAGAAGCTGGAGAAGTTGTTTTTTGGGTGGTTTTGTTTTTTTTCATGGCTGTTTTGGGTTGGTTTTTTGTTGTTTTTTGCCTGTTTTGGGGCTCCTACCCTGTATCCCGTAGAAGAAGTAGGCCAAGGTGGTTTTTGCCTCTTTTTGGGGGTGTTTTGGGGCTGTTTTGTGTCTGGTTTGGGTCTCTGACCCTGTATCCCACAGGAGAAGCAGGACAAGGTGGTTTTGGGGTGGTTTGGTTGTGCTTTGTGAGTGTTTTGGGGTGTTTTTGCCCTGTTTTTGTCCTGTTTTGAGGCTGGTTTGGGGCTCTGACCCTGTGTCCCTTAGGAGAAGCAGGGCAAGGTGGTTTTGGGGTGGTTTGGGGGTGTTTTGGGAGTGTTTTTGGGTGTTTTGGGGTGTTTTTGTCCTGTTCTGGCTCTCTTTTGGGGCTCCTACCATGTATCCCACAGGAGAAGCAGGACAAGGTGGTTTTTGGGGTGGTTTTTGGGGTGTTTTGCATTGTTTTTGTCCTGTTTTGGGGCTCTGACCCCGTATCCCATAGGAGAAGCAGGGCAAGGTGGTTTTGGTGTGGTTTGGGGTCTTATTGTTCTGTTTTGGGGCTATTTTGGGGCTCTGACTCTCTACTGCATAGGAGAGGCAGGACAAGGTGGTTTTGGGGGTGGATTTGGGGTATTTTTTTGCCTCTTTTGTGGCTAATGTAGGGCTCTGCCCCTGTACCCCAGAGGAGAAGCAGGACAAGGTAATTTTGGGCTGTTTTTTGGGGTGTTTTGGGGCTGTTTTTCTTCTGTTTTGGGGCTCTGACCCTGTATCCCCTAGGAGAAGCAGGATAGGGTGGTTTTGGGGTCGTTCTGGGGTGATTTTGGGGTGTTTTTGTCCTGTTTTTGGGCTGTCTGGGCTCCGCTGTTGGCAGTGGGGACACATGCCATGCCAGACCTTGATGTGAAGGATGGCCTCCCCTGTTACCAGAGAGTCATACAGCAGAAAAAAGGGGCAGGCCCAGCAGCCTGTAGTTGTCATATATTGGAGATATGATCTAGGGCAAATCCCCTGCTCAAGTAGGGTCACCCAAACCATATATAAAACAAAAAGGGGCAGATGTGGAGGCAGTGTTCTCACAGGAGAATGGATAATTGGTACATAAATTCTGAATAATCCTGAAAGATGCAGCAAGGCCATGAGAGGCCTGAGGAAGCCTGAACAAGCAAGAGAAGAGGCTGGAATTCACTGAGGTAATGACAACTCTGCACTGTTGGCAAGTTTTCGAGGTCAAGTTCTCACACCTGTGCTTAACCAATTATATGTTAGTTACAAAGGGTCTTTGAGACATGTATCCAATCATAATATGCCAAATCAAGACATGTATCCAATCATAATATGCCAAATCACTGTAAGTGCATGTAAGAAACAGTATTTAAGGGGTTAAGGCTTTGTAATAAATGGCTTTTGTCTGATCATATTGATCTCTGACTGAGTCCATATATTTTCTGCGGCAGTGGGGTTGATTGAAGGGAGGGGTTGTTTGAAGGATGGGGTTGGCTGAAGGATGGGGTTGATTGAAAAACGGGGTTGACTGAAAGATGGGGTTGATTGAAGATTGGGGTTGATTGAAGAATAGGGTTGCTTGAAGGATGGGGTTGATTGAAGGGTGGGGTTGACTGAAGGGTGAGTTTGATTGAAGATTTGGATCGATTTAAGAATTAGATTGATTAGAAGTTGGGGTAGATTGAAGAATGAGATTAATGGAAGGATAGGATTGATTGAAAGATGGGGTTGATTGAAGCGTAGGTTTGATTGAAGAATTGGATCGATTTAAGAATTTGATTGAAAGTTGGGTTGATTGAAGTTTGAGTTTGATTGAAGTTTGTAGTTGATTGAAGGATGGGGTTGATTGAAGGATGGGGTTGATTGAAGGATGGGGTTTATTGAAGAATGGGGTTCACTGATGAATGGGTTTGACTGAAGGGTTTGTTTGACTGAAGAATGGGGTTGATTGAAGGATGTTGTTGATTGAAGGATGGGGCTGATTGAAGGATGGTGTTGATTGAAGTATGGGGATGACTGAAGAATGTAATTGAGTGAATGATGGTGTTGATTGAAGGATATAAGGAAGCTCAGCTTTGGGCCAAGGCAGGGGAGCAGGCCTGCTGTCCTGTCGCTGGTCACTCCACTAAGGTGGTCGTGTGTTCTCAGAAGCCCCAACAGAAGGTGGGGATGCTCAAAGGCTGGTAGTTGCGAAGCAGAGGAGGAGAGGTGGGCAGGCTGCCTTACCTTGCCTGGGCGGCAGGCTGCTGGCCCTGGCTTCCCTGATTTGTCTCCTCCAAGGCTGCTTTTGGTTCCATCCTGTACATGGTAGGTCCTTTTCCGTAGACGTCCAGTTCCACCCTGGGGAAAGCAGCAGGACCTGGTGTCTGTAAGAGAGGCAGGGAGGTTGCTGGGTACACAAGTGTTCTGCTGACAGGCAGGGTACTCAACAAAACGATCACACACTCGCTGTACAACATGCACAGTGGATTAAACAAGCACACTAAAGCAAACAAGCACAGTAAAACGAACTGGGTAGATATTTCTATACAGTAAGTAAGTACAATAAAACAAATTGTGTACATGTATATAAGTAAAGTACAGATGACAATGAGCAGTGCATCGAATCAATACTGCGTAGAGAGACCAGAGACTTAGAAGAAAGACATCAGCAGTCAGAACCCAACCATCCTCCAGGCCCACACTTCAGCTGGGAAGCCCCATTGCAGCCATTGCTGGGAGACTCAGGTAATCAGGAAAGTTCCTACGAGCTCCATCCACACATAGGTGAGGCCTCTGAGTCAGCTACAAGAGGCTCCTGCTTTTGTACCCTTAGAAACACAAGGGGCTTTATGCCAGCTCTGCCACTGTTTACTCGTGGGCCCGTGCAGTTCCTCATCATCTCAGTGTTGGTCACACTGACAGCATTGGCCAGGTGGCCCAGCGTGCCCAAGCAGGAAGCTCATAGAACAGCTGCACCCTCGTGGTTTCCTGCCTCTTTCCGACAAACAGTCACCATGAACATACACACATGGACTCTGCCAAATACACTGTGAAAAACCCACACTGGGTTGTCTCTCAGTCAGGAGAGGGAATCAACTCTCAGCGAGGTTCCCATCCGTTACACAGTCACAGCCAAATCCAAGCACAGGAGCGGTATGCACATAGAGATGGAGACGAAAATGGAGATAAGAAAAATAATGTAAAAGAATATTTTCTTTTCACAAAATAATGAAAAACAACCAAAATTGTCTTCCTGATACAGACACTCAAGTTTTCTACTGCAATTGAAAATAACCTGAACAAAACAAAACTCTTTTGGAGCCAAGACTACCCATTTTCTAAGAGCCTTCTCAGCTTTCACAGTGGCACACACAGTCCTGACTTCCACAGGAGGAACTCAAAGGTACGCTTCTGTTGAGCTGGACATTTGTGATGGAGGTTCTGTGGGAGTATGGGCCCTGAATACCCCATGAGGGAGGGCATCTCTGCTTTTATAACAGGGACACAGGGCTGTGACTTCAGTTTTCCAGAGAAAAAGAATGTTGTGCTTTGATTTGATTAACCCTGCTGTGATTGATGCAAGAAGCCTCAGTGCCTGTATTTCAGGCAGCTTGCTTGCACAAGTCACACAGTGTTTATGGTGAAGATTTCACGTGCCACACGCCTGACAAATTACTTTGCCCTTTTAAGTAGAGAAAGAATGCATTCCACATGGTATCTGCAAACTATGAACAGCACTAATAAGAAGAGGACTTGATCTTACAAAGTGCTGTGCTTATTCAGCCCTGCAGATAGAAGAGATCCTTCAAGCCTGTGCTGTGGCCTTCAGGTTTTAGATAGGCCATAGTGCCTGCCCATCACAAATCCATGGATCTTGGTGACAAGCCATTTTCAACTCACAATCAACTGAGGGAAGCAGGGTAATGAGGACCTATTTAATAAACTTCAAATGCTCAGTAACGCTAAGGCCATAGACAATAGAATCACAGAATACCTCCCTACTGAACACAAGTGTACTTTCCTGTCTTTCACACTGCTACCTCCCATGCCCTTCAAGATGCCTTCCTCAGCTTACATGGTTTACCTTTAATGCTTATTTCTATTCAAGATGGTTTGAATCCTACTAACCCTTAAAGCTTTCACAATGTAATTAGAGAAACCCAAGCTGGATCAAACTGTTTTAATGAAGTCACCTGTTAGAAACATGCATGCCAGGAAGTAAATTGCTCTTTTGTTAGATTTATTCTCAATTCCCTTTATGCAGATATTGGTTTGGGGCTGCACCTGTGGAGCTATTGGTGACTCCCATCCAATGCAAGCGGGTGTAGTCACTGGCAGCAGATGTCTGCATTCAAGACATGGCGCCATCTGAAGAACAAGCCACATCACATCATGTCATTAAGGCTATCAAGAGGTTTTCACTGTTTTCCTGGTTAGAGTCTGCAGCAGCAAAGTCACCAGAAACATTGAAGCTGACAGCCACAGCTGCTGGGACAGATCCTTACAGATCAAAGGCTACTGAAGAAATATGAAGACAACTGGAAAGAGTGACTTTACTGACAACTAAAACTAGGCCAGAATGGCACTAAGTTAGCTTTCAGTAAAATTAAAAAGCTGCTGTAAATTGTAGGTGTTGAAATCCTCCTGATTATGAACCCAGTCTAAGTTTTACCAATTTATCTCAAATGTCATCGAATGACTTTTGTCGACAGTTCTTTGTCTTTCCTGTCCTTATTACATTACCACTCAGGAAGTCAGAGGAATACATTTTCTATGAAAAATATTTTTACTCATGTAGTAGCAAAAAAAACATTGGCCATTTTTCAGAAGATCTAAGGTAACGTGCCCTTTTAATCATGAAATACAATCCCTTCCCAAGCAAAGTATCATGTAAAACCCAGAAGCTGCTAAATACAGCAAAATACAAATAAATAAATTATACACACACGTGTTGGATATGAACAGTAGCCACGAAATCCCTACCTACTTAAAGGAATACCATCACCTCTACCCCCAAAAAGCCAAACACACACACACCAAAGCAAACAAACCAACCCACTGTTCCTTCCATTCCAACCCAAGCTCTTGTCGCTTGCTCAGCTCCTCAGTTATTGTTAACTTTTTGCCCTCTTCACATGCTCTTTGTGGTGGGATTTCTCATTGCAGATCCTCATTTAAAATTATTATCCCAGCTTCTGAATACCATCTTATCCCCCCACACACAGCGCAGACCAAGTGCTTCATTCCTCCTCCTCCCTCCCACACTGACAAGAAAATAAGCCTGAGATCATGCCTGGCTGTGGCTTGTTCCTCAGAATCTCCATCTACAGGCAGACTACTCAAGTCTCTTTGTACCAAAAAACGTTTGTTCTTTCAGTTGTCTGTATCACTTATGGGCTGCTGTCTCTGTCAGCTTTTTTATTCTGTTTGTGCTTTGCAGTTTGCTGAAGGAAGATGTATATTCTGAAAATAAACTTGAATCTGTTAAAGTGGCTAACATGCAGTGATGTTTCTGTTTTGTAAATCCAGTTCAGGCACAGGCTATCTATCTGTTTGGCAGCAGCGGAGGTGCCTTTTTGCTTGAATTTGACTGTTTAAGCTTTGAGAGTTGCTTTTGAAGGTGGAAGAGGGGTCAGGGTAGCATCAGATTCACACATTACTGTCTCTACTGAATCGATAGAAATGACCTCCTTTGAAGATTGAAGAATGTGGCACGAGCATGCATAAAGCCTCTCAGACTTTCAGGAGTGTGATCTTTGTCTTTTGTGCGTGATCTTCTAGTTGGCCATTGATATGTTTTGCTATTCAGGGATGACTACTTTAGATACATTTGCTTAAAGAAAGAAATTAAAAATCAATAACCTCCTTAGTGTCAGTGCACCTCTGCTGAAGACTCTCTGATATTGCTAGAATTACTGTGAGGTTAAGTAGGTAGTTTTGTTTTATTGTGTTTTGGCTGTGTTACCTAGCTCTGGAACCGGGCCAGCCTACACTGATCACTGCCTTTTTCCAATCTGGCTAGGTTTCATCCTTCAGCAGGGAGTATAGATGCTCATTCAGAAAAGCTTATCCAATAGGTGACAGCATAATTCATAAATATTTCCTTCTTTTCGCTAAGAATTGTAATCATGCATTCATGCATTAAAAAGCACTGATGTTCCCTCCCTCAGCTGGGAGACACGCTGCCTTCCTGCAGTGTCATTTCTCAGCTGAGAGACAGAGCTTGATCTAAACAACAAGATTTTGTAGAATCATGGAATCATTTAGGTTGGAAAAGACCCTTAAGATTGAGTCCAACAATTAACCAAACACTGTCAAGTCCAGCACTGTGCCATGTCCAGAAGTGCCAAATCTACATGTCTTTTAAATACTTCCAGGGAAGGGGACACATCAATACCTGTGGGCAGCCTGTTTCTTGTCCCCTCATCAGACAGGACAACCAGGCCAGGACAGGCTGGGATCTCCTTTACCCCTGCTGAAGGAAGGGATTCAGCCTGGTCAGTTGAGGCTTCTCCTCCTAGGATTGTAGCCATGGGGCTGGAAGGGGACTCAGCTCCCTCCCATGACCATTACAAACCCACAGGTCTCACTTCCTCAGAAGGTGAAAATGTACCATTATGTAGATGATGTCTTAATCAGTGGAGATTGCCCAAAGAACTGCAGCAACAGCAGTGTGGCAAGCGCTCCGTGGTGCAGAGGTTGACGTTCCACCAAAGGAATGTCAGAAACCAAGCAGAAACCAGTCAAATCGGAGGGTACTTGGTGGATAGCAGCAGTGCAGTGATTGCTGCAGACACCTTCAGAAAAACAGAACAAGGGCAGATGCCCCAGTCTGGGAAGGAATTACAACAGCTTATGGGTCATCAAGGATGCTGGAGGAAACATGGCCCTGGATTCTCTATCATTTCTTGCCCACTGTACTCACCGTTATGAAAGGGAAAACCATGGGAGTGGAATCCAGAGCATGAGGAAGCAGGAAATACCTAATACAGGAATTAAAACCATACGTGTTCCTGCGGCCTGTACACTCCCACCACTGTCTCATAGTAGAATGGGATTTTGCTGAGCATGGCTTTTCCTGTGATCCGTTCAGACTGGCCCTGATGAACCAGAAAAGAACTTTAATGTTCAAGTCGCCTCTTTCAAAGACACTGAACCGACATATTCTGAGTGGGAAAAGGGACTCCTGTCTTTAGTCCCAGCAGTAAACCAAACTGGGAACACTGATCAAGAACAATGGGTACAAACCATCCATTCAATCCATTCAATTGACTGGACAGTATCCCAAAGGGAGCTGCTCCTCAGGATGGAGCTGCACAAAGCCACTGGCAGAAAATGGCATGCCTACCTACCGGGGGTTGCAGAGGAACTGAAATTACCTGAAGGACAGACTGAAGTTTCCAGACTACTGCAGATGCTTGCAAATGCAGAGCCATCAGAGTTACAACAAACTTTCAAACCCTCACCAAGTTTAGAAGCACATCCCTTTACTGAGGGAACACCAGCAGAAAATACCTGGTTCACTGGTGCCTCAGCAAAAAGGATCACAGAATCATAGAATCAACCAGCTTGGAAAAGACCTTTAAGCTCATCCAGTCTAACCCTTACCCCAGCACTGCCAAGACAGTTCCCCAAAACTCACTGTAGGAGGCACAACATATTGGGAGATCTCACATGTGCCGAAATCAGGGGGTACCTTGGTCCCGGGGCACCCTGAGTCACTCTTGGGTTAGCAACATTCCCTCAGAGTGGAGATGTGGTGAGGGGAAGAGTTTGGGTGTTCAGAGGGGATTTGGGCATTCAGGGGAGGTCCCCAAAGCTCCCTGGGGTGGTGCAGGGATTTGGGGAACCAACAGTGTCCGAAAACAAGGGGTTACATTTGTCCCAGGGTACCCTGACTCTTCAGTGCTCCTGTTGGCCCATGGCAGTAAATGGGGGGGATTTGGGGTTCAGGAGGTTTGACGGGATTTAGAGGTTCATGGGAATGTCCCCTCTGCCTTGACAAACTGCCACCACAATCCACAAGTGGCCCGTGCCCACTGCGCCCAGAGCCTGGGATGCAAAGCAGAGAATTACAAGGGTGTCCCAGTCACACGGGGAACCCCAAATGTGGTTTTACACAGGGTTCTCACGCCCTTCAAACGCTCACGTACCAACATTTGGACCAAGCACTAGCACCCTCACTACCAATGACCAGTCCTGGTCAAACTCTGCCAGGCGCTCACGCTACTTCTGCTGCAGTCCTGCTCTTGTCTATTGATGCAGATGCCCCTGGAGCCAGTCCTGCAAGAGATACTGATGAATGGTGTGCGGGACAGTGGGAGGGTTTCAAAGACATGCTGGAGGGGCTGGGATTCTGACATTATTTCTGCTGGGCTGCAATACCCCTTCTCCTTCACAGACAGCTCTAAGATACCCCAAAGAAAAGTCCTAGTTCCAGGCCTGGGCTGAAGCTTCAAGGACAAATCCACTACCTCATCACATTACAGTGTACATATATATACACACATATATAAATAAAAGACCTATTCATACTTGAAAGACTGGTTGATCTAGTAGCTAGGGGGAAGAGAATTTTCATAACGTGCCTTGTGGGTCCCACTGACCAGGGTCCCAAATGCCAGTGACAGGGTGAGGAGAGGCAGCAAAGATGCCATCCCAGGGGGACCAGTCTCCTGAGACAGGGGAGGAAAAACCAACCCAAGTGAAACAGCCTGAAGCAAGCACTGATGTTCCCTGCCTCAGCTGGCAGACACACTGCCTTCCTGCAGTGTCATTTCTCTGATGAGAGACAGAGTTAAGGCTAAAAATCAACTTTTCTCAGCATCACAGAATCATTTCATTTGAAAAGATGCTTGAGAACATCGAGTCCAACCATTAACCTGTCCCAAACAAGTCCACATGCTGACCATGACAACATCCTTGTGGGATACCCTGTCTGGAAGGTCACCAACAGCAACTGGAACCAAGCTGAATTTTACAATCTACCATAATTTCACTCATTTCTCTTCTGTTCTGTTTCTTGTTAAATATTCTGCTCTACATTAGAGCATGGAAATCAGCTGGACAAGCTGCATTATTGCAGAAACCTCCTTGAATAGATCATGGGACTTAAACACATTTAAGAAACTGTTTACAACTGAGTAAACCAACCATTTCCCTCAGTTTATAACTGGAATTCAGCACTACTCTGTTTGGAAGCACAGAGGCAAGAGGTGACCACACCACTTTGTGAGAAGGACGGATTGAGGGAGACCCTTGTTGCTCTTTCTCCAAGAACACAGGGGAGTAGAAAATGAAATATTATCTTTAATAACACAAATACATTCCTATTACCATTTGTCGTGGTTTAAACCCAGTCAGGTAATTCGTTCGCTCACTTCCCCCCCTTTCTTGCCCTCCCCCTGCTCTCGGAGGGACGGAGAGGAGAATCAAAAGAATGCAACTCCCACGGGTTGAGATAAGAACAGTTTAGTAACTAAGGTATAACACAAATCACTACTGCGACCACCAATGATAATAATGATAAAGGAAATAACAAGGGAACAGAATACAACACCTCACCACCCGCTGACCGATAACTCGCCCCCCCAGCCCGACCAAGCTCCGACCGATACCTCCTCCAACCCTGCAGTCTCCCAGCCCTTCCGGCTCACTCCCAGTTACATCCTGGGCATGACGTGCTGTGGTATGGAATACCTCTTTGGTCAGTTTGGGTCAGGTGTCCTGTCTCTGCTTCCTCTCAGCTTCCCCTCCTCCCTGGCAGAGCATGAGGCTCACAAAGTCCTTGGCCAAACCAAAACATCGCTAGCAGCTCTGTTCCCGAGCCGAAAGTCAAAACACTGCACTGCACCAGCTACCAAGGAGGAGAAACATGACTGCTACTGCTGAACCCAGGACACCATTGAAGATCTGGAACAAGATGCTAAAGCCCAACAGGTTTTAACAGGAAGAACAACAATTAACTAAGAATTCCCTCCTGTGCCGTTTCCTTTCCCAGCCCATAGATAGTTTCCTCAATAACTGACAAGTGCACATGACACAGAAGAGATCTGTGTGTCTGCTGCACGTGAAGGTGAACAATTCCTTTTGGTGTTAGAACTGCAGAGTCAGATTTATCTCCAAAGCAACTCAACCATGTACCAAGGAAACAGGCAGGCAATTTTCAGCTGTACCTGCAGTGCCCTGCTAGGAACTGCACAGCTGGGGACTCCAGAAACAGCTGGGACCTCTCCTCCCAAGGAACCCACCAGGGACAGGAAGGAAACACAAGCTCTTCTCTGTGACACCAGGGGTCACTGCTTCAGCTGAGCTCTAATCCCTGTTCAAAATCACACCAACCCACTGTGCATTCAGCACACCAGTAGCTTTTATCAAAACCTGACCTCCCTAGAACACTTCAGTTGTAGAGGCACTAAGTATTTATGTGTATTTATAAGTATTTATGTGTATTTATAAGTATTTATGTGTATTTATAAGTATTACAGGGGTGGAAGGGACCTTAGAGCTCATCCAGCTCCAACCTCTGCCACAGGCAGGGACACCTTCCACTAGAGCAACTTGCTCCAAGCCCCTGTGTCCAACCCAGCCTTGAACACTGCCAGGGATGGGGCAGCCACAGCTTCTCTGGGCACCCTGTGCCAGCGCCTCAGCACCCTCACAGGGAAGAGCTTCTGCCTAAGAGCTCATCTCAGTGTCCTTTCTTTCAGGTTCAAGCCACTCTCCTTGTCCTGCCCCTACAGGCCCTTGTAAAAAGCCCCTCTCCAGGTTTCATGTAGGCCCTGTTTAGGTATGGGCTTAGTAAGGTCTCCTTGGAGCCTTCTCTTCTCCAGGCTGAACACCCCCAGCTCAAAGACAATGACAGATCCCCACTGACACAAAGTCTGTGGGTCAGACAAGGTGGGCAGATACTGAAGTAGCAGGGGATGAAAACTAACATGTCATTGAAGACAGCAACATCACAAGTGGAAAAGAAAAACAGCTGTAAAGCACCAAAGACAGACATGGTCTGTCATGATCTACACTAGGATCCCTTTGCAGAGGACAGCAGGCAGTGTATGGCTGCTGAAGCACATCCAGTCACCAGCTAACTCAGAGCAGCCTTGGGCTCCCTGGGCCCCAGGTGAACCCCATGGGGAACAGTCTGAAGCAAGCACTGATGTTCCCTCCCTCAGATGGCAAACACACTGCCTTCCTGCAGTGTCATTTCTCTGATGAGACAGCTTGGTCTAAACAAGAAGATTTTGTAGAATCATGGAATCATTTAGGTTGGAAAAGACCCTTAAGAACATCGAGTTCACCATTAACAGAGCACTGGCAAGTCAACACATTAACCGTGTCCCTTAGAACGTGTTTTGAATACCTCCAGGGGTGGTGACACAACCACTTCAGCAGGCAGCCTGTTTCTTGTCCCCTCATCAGACAGGACAGGCAGGCCAGGACAGGCTGGGATCTCCTTTACCCCTGCTGAAGGAAGGGATTCAGCCTGGTCAGTTGGGGCATCTCCTCCTGGGATTGTAGCCCTGGGGCTGGAAGGGGACTCGGCTCCCTCTCATGAACACCACAAACCCACACAAGGTCTCACTTCCTCACAAGGTGGAAATGTACCATTACGTAGATGTCTTCATCAGAGGAGATTCCCCACAGAGGCAGGGGAAGCAGCACCAGCAGTGTGGGAAGCACTACATGATGTCAAAGTTCCATCTGAGCGCTGTCAGAAACCAAGCAGAAACCAGCAGATCAACACTCACACCCAACTTGGGGTTTTCCGCAAATTCACACATCCCGGTATGGAGCAGTACAGACCAGTCTGCACCAGTACAGACCAATACAGGCCACTATGGCCCCACATACTGCTGAGCTTTCAATATCCCAGTGCTCCCAGTCCCTGCCACACATCTTCCCGCTTGAGGCTGTGCCCAACTCCCAATCCCTCCCAGTGCTCCCACTCCCTGCTGCAGGTGCTCCCAGTCCCTCTCAGTCCTTCACAGCCCCTCACAGAGCTTCCAGTACCTGCTGCAGGTACTCCTGCTCATCCCCCACCTGACCTACTTGGGGGTGGTCTTTTGGGGGGGACACCCCAAATTAGGCACCCTGCTACTCTGGGGCCACCCTCCCCCCCAGCTCCCTGATGCCAGAGGGGGAGGTGGGGTTGGGGTGCCCCATAAGGTGTGGTTTGGGGGCAACAAAGAACAATTTGGGGCTGGGTGGCTGGGGGGGGGGAGCAGATTTTTGGGGCACTCACAGTTCGGGGCAGGGTTGTTTGGTGAGGGACTTCCAGGATTTTGGGTCCCTGGGTTCATTTGGGGGGGCCTCTAGTGATGGCAGAGTGCATTTCACTTTGGGGGTGCTACAGGCCCCCCATTTGCGGGTCCTGCCTGCTAGTCTTTTGCTTCAGGAAGATTTGGGGTTACCCCAGGATTTTGGGGGCACCACGATTGCTTTGTGTTCAGTAGTGAATTCAGTGGGCCAGAGGGAGTGGACCCTCCAAAAGTGTCACCCCAATAAAGGGGCACCCCAAAACCACACTGCCCCTCGCCAAAGGGCCCTGGAAACGTCCAAAGCAATGTTGGGGTCCCCCCAGTGTATTTGAGGTCTCAGAGCATTTTGGGGAACCCCAGGGCAGGTGCTGGGGGGACCCCACTTTTCAGAGCACCCCTTTCTCAGGAGGCTTCTGGCCGCTGCACTGAGCCGGGGCGGATTTGGAGCTGCAGGGTTTGGGTTTGGGGGATTTGGGGCTCCCTGCTGGGATTTTGGGGTGCAGGGGGTGCCGGGTTCTGGGGTCCCACCTGGCTGCCAGGTGCTTGTGCAGAGCCAAGAGGCTCTGGGGGTGCTTCTTGCGCAGCTCCTTCAGGTCCCAGTGCTGCTGCTGCAGCAGCTTCACGTTGGCCTCGTGCTGCCGCAGCTCCTGCAGTGACTGCGGGGACACCTCTGCGGGGGGGTGCAGGGGCCAAAGCTCCCAGGGGGCAGGAATCTGGGGGACCCCCATGTCCCTCAGTACCCTGAGTCTCGCCAGATGCCCTGTGCTTCCCCGTGGCAGTAAGTGCAGGGAATTTGAGGGTTCAGAGGAAGATTTGGGGATTCAGGGGAGTTTTGGGGTTCAGGGAGGTCCCCAAGACTCTCCCGGGGGTGCACAGATTTGGGGTACCCCCCGTCTCCTGAAAATGGAGGGTATATCTGTCCCAGGCTGCCTGGGGCATCACTGGATGCCCCATGTGGTCCCTTTCCATAAATGGGAGGAATTTGGGGCTTCAGAGGGATTTAGGGGTTCATGGGAGATTTCAGGGTTCATGGGGGGGTCTCCAAAATTCCCCATAGCAAGCACAGTAATTTGGAAGACCCCCCATGTTCCACAACATGGTGGTGTACATCCATCCCAGGGCACCCCGAGTCTCCCCTTGGTGCCCCATGTTCCCCAATGATGGAGATGTGTTGGAGGAAGAGAGCCTGGGTGTTCAGAAGGGATTTGGAGGCTCAGGGGGGATTCTGGGCTTCAGGAATCTCCCCAAAACTCCCCAGGGGGGTGAAAGGATTTGGGGGACCCCTCCATGTCCCAAAATAGGGGTACATCTGTCCCAGGGCACCCTGTGTCTCTCTTTGGTGCCCCATGTTGGCCAATGGAGGTGAATGGGAGGAATTTGGGCGCTCATGGGGAGGTCCCCAAACTCCGGTGGGGGGGGAGTAATTTGGGGACCACCAGAGCCCTGAAACAGGGGCTATAGCCACCAGAAACCACCCTACAGATCACTGGGGAGGGGGAACTGGAGATCTGGGGGGACCCGTAATAATAATAATACTACTACCAATAATAGTAATAATAATAATAACAATAATAATTACTATTCATGTTGTTGGTATTATTATTACTATTACAATATTGTACTTGATTTCAGTTCCTGATCTGTTCTCATCTCCATCGCAGGTTTTACGTTGTTCCCATTCTCCTCCCCTCTCCAGCCTGACCCAATCCCATCCCTTCTGGGTGACTCCCTGTAGTTTCTATACTGGACATGACGTGCTGTGGGATGGAATACCCCTTTGGCTAGTCTGGGTCAGGTGTCCTGTCTGCTTCCTCCCAGCTTCTTGTGCCCCTCCTCACTGCAGAGCGTGAGAGACTGAAAAGTCCTTGATCAGGGTAAGTGCTACTGAGCAACAACTGAACCATCAGTGTGTTACCAGTGTTAATTGCCACAATAAAGCCAGAACACAGCACTGCACCAGCTACAGGGTAGGGAATTAATTCTATCCCAGCCAAAACACCACCCAGGGGATAGGAGCTCAACCCCGAGGCCAGCACCAGCCCTGCTGCCTGACCAGGGGATGGGAGCTCAGCCCTGAGGCCAGCACCAGTCCCGCTGCCTCCCCAGGCAGCCTTGAAACCCTTCACACCAAGTAACTGCTCCAGTTCCCAAGACAAGCCAGGGCTGCAGCAACCAGAGGAACTGTGGGTGCCTCTGGAACAGGGACTCCCAGGCAGAGGTTGGAAGCTCCCCACAAACCCTGGAGCCATCGTGCAGGGTTGATGCAGGGGTTCTGTGGCCTTGCACACCTTAACATGGGGTGTTCCAGAATCAGCCACCCCTGTGGTCCCCATGTCGCCATGGTCACTGTGATGTCTGTGTCCCCATGGTCTCCCTGTGACCCACCATGTCCCTACGGTCACCATGTCCCCAGCGTGTCCCTGTGGTCACTGCGTTGTAACCTTAAATCTTACACTAACAACAGTGTGTGTGCCTTTCGCATAGGAGAATAGGCCAAATTGTTCTACCTTACTAACGTGTAGAGAGAAAGGAAGGTTTGGCTGATGGGGGAAGGAACATCATGGGACTGGTAACACCTAAGGAGACAGTAAATAAGATCACGGATGCCAGTCTTCAAGACAGCAGAGCGGTGCCCAGCGTGGGGCGAGACGGGAACAGAGCAGAAGCAAGGACATAGCAACTGCTAACTGGGCACTAGGACCTTGCGAGCTTGAGCAAGCACTGAGGTCATTCAGTAAACACAGTGAGGAAGACTATCGGTGCCCACCAAAGACCCCACTCAGCAAGAAAGCGTATGCATAATTAGGATGTAAATATTAGAACCAGTTGCTGGAAAAGCTGTGAATATGCATGAGTATGTTAAATATAGAGCTGCTGTCGGCAAGTACCAGGTGTGCTCACCCTTGTGAAAGGATTCATGTGTGCGCCCAGCGCTGCAATAAAGAATGCTGCTTTCTGAAAGTCCAAATTGAGCCTTAGAGAGTTTCTCTGACCGACTTTTAGGGTAACAATTTGGCGCCTGAACAGGGACACTCAGCCGTGTTTCCCATGGATCCAGGGAGTCCCTGGGACCTTCACGCTGGCATCGGGGGAGTTTGCCTGAAGGACCAACGCGGGACCTCGGGGAGACCCCGATTTAATGTCTTTAAAAAGGCATTCTTTTTGGCCCCTTTCCACGTAAGGCAGAGAGGGACGCCCTGCGCGGTGGGTAAAAGGCAGTTTAGTTTTGGTTGTCTGGACTTTGGTATTTGGTGGAGGTCAGGATCATGGGTACCACTGCCTCCAAAGGGGGGTTTGAAGAAATCCCCACTGGGTTGCATTTCACAACACTGCAAACAAATCGGTGAACCCCTGCGTAGTTCAGTCACTCGGGAGACCGGAACAAAGCGGTGGAGCCCCGAGGGGTTCGGTTACTCAGGAGACTCCGGTAAAATACTGTCACATGTCATTCTTGAGACGAGAAGGAAAGTGGGATGAAGTAGATTATGCAGAAATGTTTTTTACTTTGAGATATCATCTGGAACAGCAAAAGGATTGCAGTTTTCATTTTGCACTCCAGGACCTGTCAGTATTGTCCTTGGAGAAAGACAGTAAAATTTGCTTAAATGCTATTGGTCTTTGTGCACCACAGGGCAGTTATGCACTAAACGTCTGAGGAATGTGGAGGAGGATTTGGATTTGATGGTAGGCCCCTGGAGAAGGGGTATTGTGAATAATGGGGCTGAAGGTGCTGACAATGAGGATCAAGCACAAGCACCAGCACAGGCACCTGAGATATAGGGGGGTCAGGCTGAAGGATTTTGCCTTACAGCAAGGCAAACTAGGGGAAAATGAGGGGAAACTGTGACTGCACCTTTAAGACAAGCTGTGCGCAATGATGGTCTGCTCATGATGAAGATTCCCTTCACCATTATAGATTTGAAGAGTTGGAAACAAGTGGCTGGTAATTACACATCATGCTTTCGAGAGTGTTGACAGAAATACGATTATTCCTACAGCTCGGACCGCAGTAGAGCAACAAATAACAGCAGGCACAGCGATAGGCACAGTGAATCTTCACATTCCTAGCCCCAATCCTAACTGGGACAGGCAAGCTTTGAAACAATATCGGAGGTAGATTTTAGTCAGTACTAGGAATGCGGTCCCCAAGGCAGTGAGCTGGTCTAAGCTATATGAAATAAAGCAAGATGTAAATGAATCAACTGCTGGATTCATGGGAAGATTAAAAGAGGTGATGTCTAAACACACTAATATTGATCCCGAATCAGAGGAAGGAAGGAAAGAGTTAGGCCGGTTAACAAAAAGTCAATCCATGGAAAACATAAGGAAAAAGGTACAAAAGCTTAAGGGGGTGGACCAATGTGATTTGGTAAAAATAATGGATGTGGCTTTGGAGACTTATCACAATCGGACCAATATTGCTCTGGTGCAAGTTCTCTGCAATGGTTCAAATGGTTCAATGGTACTGGGGAGGGCTTTCAGTCCCTGATTATTAATATATATATTATTGATAGAATTAATATAATTATTAATATAATACAATATTGCATTTTGTGGGTTATAGTGTGTCAGGTTTCAACTAGGAATCTGTTAATATATATGCGGGAGCATAAGATAAGCTCCAGAGTAAAACTGGAATCTTTAGGGGAAAGAAAAGAGAGAAAAATTGCTGCCTGTAGCTATCCCCCAAGAAAGGGAGGGGAGGAAACAAGGATTACATGGAAAGGTTTGTGAACAGACTCCACAGGTTGCACTCAAAGGGAAAATGCCCTCAGAATCAAAATAAACACCGGAGATTTAGTGGAACGTCAGGACAGGCAGAAGGAATTATTACTTTAGAGGAAGACTGAGGAGGAGCGGGGGAAGATTTGAATCCCAGCCCAGCAGAGCCCCTGACTACATTTAGGTTGGGGAATGAGAAGGTAAAAGTTCTTGTAGAAACAGAAACTACTTATTCTGTTATAAATACTTGTAAAGGGCAATTAAGCAAACAAACAGCTTCAGGCACTGGTGCCACAGGTGGACAGGAACCCAGCCTTCCTTTACATTTGAGAAACTGGCAAACAGATGTTGACCCATAAATTCCTGATGAAAAGGCTGTGGAGGCCTGAGTTTTTATGTTACAGAAACCAGGTACTGAGCCGGATATCCCAGAGGAAGCGGGTGTATCTGCAAATATGGGCTGCCAGAGCACCAGGACAATCACGAGATGCAGCAGCAGTAACTATTCTTCTAAAACCAAACATCACACTGCTAAGACAGAAACAGTATCCTATAAAACTGGAAGCAAGAAAAGAACTAGAGCCTCTAACAGAAAAATGTATTGAATACATTGGGACAAAAATGGTCTGTATTTGTACTTCACATGCTAATAACCATTCTGGAACAGAAAAGTAGTCAGGGGCTTTCCCCAGGCAGGCTGCGCTTCTATGACAAGAGGACGTAGAGTTGAAAGTATCAAACCTTTAGAACCAGCAGTGGTTTTGACAACAGATCCAGAAGCAGGAGAGCTGACTCACAACTGTTTACAGACCATAACATAATAGAGCTAAACCAAACATAAGAGACACTTAGTCCTGCATTCCTCCTCCCCCAACACATTAGCACAGAAGGCTGAGCTGGTGGTGCTACTGAGACTTCTGAAATTGTCAGAAAGTCAAAATTTGCTTTTAAGGCACATCAGTTTGATAACACTCCAGTGAATATCGGTAATGACATTGCTGACAAAGCAGCCAAAGAAGCTGTGGGTGGGGACCTTTCATTAATATTGCCTCATCAGTATCAGAGCTTGGATAATGAAGTTCCAAGTTATCAAACAGAGGATGGAAAATTACCTAGTCTTAGGAGCCAAGAAACACGATGAAGGATGGTGGGTTACCAAACCCACTTACCAAACAGGCAAGTAATAGCTGCCCAACCTCTTACGAGAAGAAAACCACCAGGCAACACAAGGGGGAACAGAATCAATGACTGAGGCTTTAAAGCTCCAAGTTCTGAGTATGCAAATGACTGAAATTATAAAAGTGTTATAAAGAAGTGTGAACCTCGTTTACGATGCTAAGAGGCCCCCACCTGGAACAACAAAGGCAATTGTCCACAAGACTACTGGCAAGTGGACTTTACAGAACTGCCACAGCGTTACAGGCTCAGACATATATATGTGTGTGTGTGTGTGTGTATGTGTCTTAGTTTTTCTGAATGACTTTAACGGTAACATATGTATTATCATTACAAATTATACACACTAATATAAATGCTTTTAAGCCCGGTGGGCCCTGACACCTTCTCATCTCCTCTGACACCAGCAGCTCCTGCAAACAGATGGCTCCTGCTTTGCACCCACAATGTGTTTGAGGCCAACACTAAAACAGGATTGCAAAGTCAAAGAACACGTACCTGGATGCACAGGGCAGCCACGGGAGATGCAGCCTCCTGAGAGAGGGGTCTCTTCTGCAAGGCTCTCGCTCCTTAAAGAGCCCACGCTCACCATGGGGGCCCCGTCACAACAGGCAAATCCACAGCGACCGCCACGGCTTGGTGATGGCGGCAGCATCGTGCCCATGGCCACTGGGCACCCAGGGGTTGGGACTGGGTGAGCTTTAAGGTCCCTTCCACCCCAAACCAGGCTGTGACTGCGTGACTGCAAAACACGATCCCCATTTGGCTGCAGAAGAGCTCTCAGCACCGAGTCAGGCCCAGGATCAGGGGCAGACATTTGTGCAGAACATCCTGTCTCTGCTGCTGGCCTCGGCAGAGGCCCCTGCAGCCCCCTGAGGGCAGGTCAGGCCTGGAGAACAGCCAGGATCGAGGGCAGCACCGCCACCTCCTCTGAAGGAAGCCCAAGGGCTGAGGCTCTGCAGTCTCTCCTTTCCTTTCCTTTCCTCCTTTTCCTTTTCCTTTTCCTTTCCTTTCCTTTCCCTGCACCACCCTTGGCTTTCAGCCCCACAGCAGAGCCCTTCTGCAGCCGCTTCTCAGCTCTCGTTGCTCGCTGGCAGCTGCCCGAGGCAGTTGTGCCTCTGCCGGAGCCAGAGCAACGGCCCAGCCCGTGCTGCGCTGTGTGGGGCGCTCCGATGGCACCATCGAGTGAGTGCAGGGCTCGGCAGCGCTGGCAGGAGCAGAGCTGTGGGCCCTGACCCTGCTCCCGGGGCAGACGCGGGTGAGCTCCAGCCCTCGACAGGATCCTCCGCCTGCACCGCCGCCATGACAGCGGGCGGCGCGGGGGGATGACGTCAGAGCCGGCGCCACGGAGGGGACGGCGGGAAGGGGCCGGGCGCGCCGAGACTGGGGGGGCCGGGGGGGGGGGATGTGGAAAGGAAAACGTGGGATGGGAGCGGGATGGGAGCGGGATGGGAGAGGGATGGGAGATGGATGGGAACGGGATGGGAGCGGGATGGGAGAGGGATGGTGATGCGCGGATAAACTCCACAACTCGTTAAAAGTTGTAAAGTAGGAATGCTTTTATTCAGCGCTGAGACGCACGGGGATAATTCCTCAAAGCCATGCGTACCTCAGTGTTGTTTCCCTCTACATTTATCCTCTGAAGTTATACATATTCATAAGGTTGCACAACACGCCTATACATATTCATATCCTATCCCCGCTTCGTATTATAATGAGCCAGAAGGTCCTCTGCGCCTGCGCATCGCCCCCTCTGGTCATGGGCAGGGGTCTCAAGATGAAGTAACTGAGTCTTCCTCCTGTGGGTAGGGGTCTTCAAGATGAAGTAAATGAGTCTTCCTCTCCTTGCACTTTTCACCTTTCAGTCTTCACATATGGCCTTAGGGTTTGGCCCGGTATCCCAGCCATAAACCATCTGCTTCTCCCCTTGTTAGTAGATTCAGGCGTCTGCTTTTCCTTATCAATAGCTGCTTATCAAAAGGACCAAGTGTCTGCTTTTCCTTATCAATAGCTGCTTATCAAAAGGACCAAGTGTCTGCTTTTCCTTATCAATAGCTGATTACCAATAGGACCAGGTGTCTGCTTTTCCTTATCAATAGCTGCTTATCAAAAGGACCAAGTGTCTGCTTTTCCTTATCAATAGCTGCTTACCAATAGGACCAGGTGTCTGCTTTTGCTTATCAATAGGACCAGGTGCCTTTGTTCTGCTTAGCAGCATTTACAACAGACAATACTTTTGTTTAAGCAAGCAAATTCCTCTAACCCCCTTGTACAACCCCCCTGTACAACCCCCTTGTACAATATCCCTGTACTACCCCCCTGTACATTGGTCAACCCTCTGTATCAATGGGAACGGGATGGGAGCGGGATGGGAACGGGATGGGAGCGGGATGAGAGCGGGATGGGAACGAGATGGGAGCGGGATGGGAACGGGATGGGAGTGGGATGAGAGCGGGATGGGAACGGGATGGGAGCGGGATGGGAACGGGATGGAGCCGGATGGCAGCGGGATGGGAGCGGGATGGCAGCGGGATGGGAGCGGGATGAGAACGGGACAGAGTCGGGATGGGAACGAGATGGAGCGGGATGGCAGCGGGATGGGAATGGGACAGAGTCGGGATGGGAACGGGATGGGAGCCGAGATGGGAGCGGGATGGGAACGGGATGGAGCCGGATGGGAACGAGATGGGAGCGGGATGGGAGTGGGATGGGAACGGGATGGGAGCAGGATGGGAACGGGATGGAGCAGGGATGGGAGCAGGATGGGAACGGGATGGGGCCGGGATGGAGTGGGATGGGAACAGGATGGGAGCGGGATGGGGCCGGGATGGGAACGAGATGGAGCGGGATGGGAGCAGGATGGAGCCAGGATGGGAGCGGGATGGGAACGGGATGGGAGCGGGATGGGAGGGGGATGGGAGTGGGATGGGGCCGGGATGGGAACGGGATGGAGCGGGATGGGAACGGGATGGGAACGGGATGGGAGCGGGATGGGAGCGGGATAGGAGCGGGGTGGGAACGGGGTGGGAGCGGGATGGGAACGGGATGGGAGCGGGATGGGAGCGGGATGGGAGCGGGGTGGGAGCGGGATGGGAGCGGGGTGGGAACGGGGTGGGAGCGGGATGGGAGTGGGATGGGAGCGGGATGGGGCCGGGATGGGAACGAGATGGAGTGGGATGGGAACGGGATGGGAGCGGGATGGGAGCGGGGTGGGAACGGGGTAGGAGCGGGATGGGAACGGGATGGGAACGGGATGGGAGCGGGATGGGAACGGGATGGGAGCGGGATGGGAGCGGGGTGGGAATGGGATGGAGCCGGGATGGGAAAGGGATGGAGCGGGATGGGAACGGGATGGAGCTGGGATGGCAGCGGGATGGAGCCAGGATGGGAACAGGATGGGAACGAGATGGAGTGGGATGGGAACGGGATGGGAACGGGATGGGAGCGGGATGGGAGCGGGGTGGGAACGGGGTGGGAGCGGGATGGGAACGGGATGGAACGGGATGGAGCGGGATGGGAGCGGGATGGAGCTGGGATGGCAGCGGGATGGAGCCAGGATGGGAACAGGATGGGAACGGGATGGGAGCGGGATGGGAACGGGATGGGAGCGGGATGGGGACGGGATGGGAACGAGATGGAGCGGGATGGGAGCGGGATGGAGCCAGGATGGGAGCGGGATGGGAGCGGGATGGGAGGGGGATGGGAGTGGGATGGGGCCGGGATGGGAACGGGGTGGGAGCGGGATGGGAACGGGATGGGAGCGGGATGGGAGCGGGATGGGAGCATGATGGGAGCGGGATGGAGCCGGGATGGGAGTGGGGTGGGAACGGGATGGGATCGGGGTGGGAACGGGGTGGGAGCGGGATGGGAGGGGGATGGGAGCGGGATGGGGCCGGGATGGGAATGAGATGGAGTGGGATGGGAGCGGGATGGGAATGAGATGGAGTGGGATGGGAACGGGATGGGAGCGGGATGGGAGCAGGGTGGGAACGGGGTGGGAGCGGGATGGGAGCGGGATGGGAACGGGATGGGAGCGGGATGGGAGCGGGGTGGGAACAGGATGGAGCCGGGATGGGAACGGGATGGAGCGGGATGGGAGCGGGATGGAGCTGGGATGGCAGCGGGATGGAGCCAGGATGGGAACAGGATGGGAACGAGATGGAGTGGGATGGGAACGGGATGGGAGCGGGATGGGAGCGGGGTGGGAACGGGGTGGAAGCGGGATGGGAACAGGATGGGAACGGGATGGGAGCGGGATGGGAACGGGATGGGAGCGGGATGGGAGCGGGGTGGGAACGGGATGGACCCGGGATGGGAACGGGATGGAGCGGGATGGAGCGGGATGGGAGCGGGATGGAGCTGGGATGGCAGCGGGATGGAGCCAGGATGGGAACAGGATGGGAACGAGATGGAGTGGGATGGGAACGGGATGGGAGCGGGATGGGAACGGGATGGGAACGGGATGGAGCGGGATGGGAACGGGATGGGAGCGGGATGGAGTCGGGATGGGAATGGGATGGCAATGGGATGGCAATGGGATGGGAGCGGGGTTGGAGCGGGATGGGAGCGGGGTAGGAGCGGGATTGGAACAGGATGGGAACAGGATGGGAACGGGATGGAGCGGCGGGATGGGAACGGGATGGGAGCGGGATGGAAGCGGGATGGGAGCTGGATGGGAGTGGGATGGGAACGGGATGGAGCCGGGCTGGGAGTGGGATGGGAACAGGATGGAGCCGGGATGGGACAGGGATGGGACCAGGATGGAGCCGGGATGGGAGCGGGATGGGAACGGGATGGAGCTGGGATGGGAGCGGGATGGGAACGGGATGGGAGCAGGATGGGAGCGGGATGGGAACGGGATGGGAACAGGATGGGAGCGGGATGGAGCGGGATGGGAGCGGGATGGGAATGGGATGGGAGCGGGATGGGAGCGGGATGGGAACGGGATGGAGTGGGATGGGAACGGGATGGGAGCGGGATGGAGTCGGGGTGGGAGCGGGATGGCAATGGGATGGCAATGGGATGGGAGCGGGGTTGGAGCGGGATGGGAGCGGGGTAGGAGCGGGATTGGAACGGGATGGGAACGGGATGGGAACGGGATGGAGCGGCGGGATGGGAATGGGATGGGAGCGGGATGGAAGCGGGATGGGAGCTGGATGGGAGTGGGATGGGAACGGGATGGAGCCGGGCTGGGAGTGGGATGGGAACAGGATTGGAGCCGGGATGGGACCGGGATGGGACCAGGATGGAGCCGGGATGGGAGCAGGATGGGAACGGGATGGAGCTGGGATGGGAGCGGGATGGGAACGGGATGGGAGCGGGATGGGAATGGGATGGGAACAGGATGGGAGCGGGATGGAGTGGGATGGGAGCGGGATGGGAATGGGATGGGAACGGGATGGGAACGGGATGGAGCGGGGCAGTGAGGGGCAGTTGTGGGTGTTGGGGATCACTTGGGGAGCACATGGGGCAGTTGTGGGTCTGGGGCTGACTGGGGTGTCAGCTGGGAAACAGTTGTAGGTCAGGGAGATCTCTTGTGGGGACGTTGTGGGTCTGGGGAGTCACTTGGGGGTCAATTGGGAGGCAGGTTTGGGTCTGGGGAGCCACTTGGGGGTCACTTGGGAGGCAGGTTTGGGTCTGGGGAATCACTGGGGTGTCATTTGGGAGGCAGTTGTGGGTCCGGGAGGCCACTAGGAGGGCAATTTTAGGGCTGAGGGGATCATTTGGGGGCAGTTATGGCTCTGGGGGTCACTGGGTGAACACTTGGGGGGAGAGGTAGGTCTGCGAGCTCTCTTGGGGGGCAGGTGTGTGTCTGGGGTGTCACTTGGGGGCAGTTGTGTGTCTGGGGGGTCACTTAAGGGCAGTTGTGGGTCTGGGGGGTCACTTGGGGGGCAGTTGTGGGTCTGAGTGGTCACTCTGGGGGCAGTTGTGGGGCTGTTGTAGTTCTGGGAGATGACTGGAGGGCAGCTCTGGGTCTTTGGGGTCACTTGGAGGGCACTTGTGGGTCTGGGATTTCATTTGGGGGACACTTGGGGAACTGTTTTTGGTCTGGGGGTCACTAGGGGGTCACTTGGGAGCAGTTTTGGGTCCAGGATGTTACTTGAGGGTCACCTGGGGGGCAGTTGTGGGTATGGGGAGTACCCACAGAGCATGAGGTTTGGCTTAGAGAAGCCTCACTGCTCGTCAATGAGGTTGCAGTAGCGGCAGTGTCTGTCTCAGGCCTTGGAGTAGCCCCGTTGCTGTGGCTGGCACTGCAGCAGCTGCTGTGCTTGTTGCAGTGGCTGGAATAGCTGCAGTGTTTATGTCTATTGTTGCCATGTAGTAGCCACTGTCCCAGTCACTGGGGTTGCAGTAGCCACAGGGCTTGTGGCTGGCAATGAGAAGCTGCAGTGCTTGCGGCTTGCACTGGAGAAGCCTCACTGCTTGTTGATGTGGTTGCAATACCTGCAGTGCCCATCACTGGAGTTGTAGTAGCTGCAGCACCTGTCCTTGGCATTGGAGTAACCCATGGGCCTGTCGCCATGGTTGCAGTAGGCACAGTTCTTAGGGCTTGGGTTGGAGAAGCCTCACTGCTCGTCGATGAGGTTGCAGTAGCGGCAGTGTCTGTCTCAGGCACTGGAGTAGCCCCGTTGCTGTGGCTGGCACTGGAGCAGCTGCTGTTCTTGTTGCAGTGGTTGGAATAGCTGCAGTGTTTATGCCTATTGTTGCCATGTAGTAGCCACAGTCCAGGTCACAGGGATTGCAGTAGCTGCAGGTCTTGTGCCTGGCAGTGAGAAGCCACAGTGCCTGTGGCTCGCACTGGAGAAGCCTCACTGCTTGTTGATGTGGTTGCAATACCTGCAGTGCCTGTCTTTGGAGTTGTAGCAGCTGCAGCACCTGTCCTTGGCATTGGAGTAACCCATGTGCCTGCTGCCATGGTTGCAGTAGGCACAGTTCTTAGGGCTTGGGATGGAGAAGCCTCACTGCTTGTCGATGGCGTTGGAGGAGCAGCAGTGTGTGTCACTGGCATTGGAGAAGGCACAGTGCTTCTGGGTAGGGTTGATCTAGGCACTGCGTATGTTGCAGGCCTTAGAGTAGCCCCATTGCATCTTCCTAGAGTTGGAATAGCTGCAGAGCTGAAAACTGCTGGTGGAGCAACTGCAGTGCTTGTGCCTGGGGTTGGATTAGTCACAGTGCTTGTTGATGGGGCTGGAGTAGCCACAGTGCCTGTCCTTTGCATTCGAGTGGCTGATGTGTCTGTCACGGTACTTTGAGTACCCGCAGAGCATGAGGCTTGGTTTGGAGAAGCCTCACTGCTCGTCAATGAGGTTGCAGTAGCGGAAGTGTCTGTCTCAGGCATTTGAGTAGCCCCGTTGCTGTGGCTGGCACTGCAGCAGCTGCTGTTCTTGTTGCAGTGGCTGGAATAGCTGCAGTGTTTATGCCTATTGTTGCCATGTAGTAGCCACTGTCCCAGTCACCGGGGTTGCAGTAGCCGCAGGGCTTGTGGTTGGCAGTGAGAAGCCGCAGTGCTTGTGGCTCGCACTGGAGAAGCCTCTCTGCTTGTTGATGTGGTTGGAATACCTGCAGTGCCCATCACTGGAGTTGCAGCAGCCACAGCATCTGTCTTTGGCATTGGAGTAGCCCATGTGCCTGCTGCCATGGTTGCAGTAGGCACAGTTCTTAGGGCCTGGGTTGGAGAAGCCTCACTGCTTGTTGATGCGCTGCAGGAGCAGCAGTGTGTGTCACTGGCGTTGGAGAGGCTGCAGTGGTTGTGGCTTGCACTGGAGTAGCTGCAGTGTTTGTGGCTGGGGTTGACGTAGCCACTGTACACATAGCAGGCCTTAGAGTAGCGCCATTGCTCCTTCCCAGAGATAGAGTAGCTGCAGAGCTTAAAACTGGTGGTGGAGTAACTGCAGTCCTTGTGCCTGGGGCTGGATTAACTGCAGGGCATGTTGAATTGGGTCGCACCAGCCACAGTGCCTGTCCTCGGTGTTTGAGTGGCCGATGTGTCTGTCGCTGTATTTGTAGTACCTGCAGTGCTTGTGGCTTGGGTTTGAGAAGCCTCACTGCTTGTCACTGAGTTTGGAGTAGCCACACTGCTTTTTTTGCCCTGGTTGGAATAGCAGCACTGCATGTTGCTGGAGTTGTTGCTGCAGTGACAGTCCTTGCCATTGGAGTAGCCACGGTGCCTGTTGCCATTGTTGGTGTCACCGCAGTGGTTGTGGCTGGTGTTGGAGTAGCTGCAGTGCTCGTGGCTTGTGTTGGAGTAGCCGCATTGTCTGTTGCTTTGATGTCAGATCTTGTCTCTCCTCACTGCAGAGCATGAGAGACTGAATCAGCCTTGCTCAGGGTAAGTGCTAATCAGAAACCACTATACAATCGGTGTGTTACCAGCGTTATCCTCAGACTAAAGCCCAACCTCACCACTGCCCCAGCTACAAGGAGGAGATATAACTCTTATGAGGTGTCCCTCTGACACCTATTGCTCTCCAAAGAACCCAGAAACCAATCCCCACAAGCCCCCCAATAACTGCAAAAGTCCCCCCAAAACACCCAACCTCAACAAACTCCCCAAATCCCCAAACACCCAAAACCCCCCGCTCTCCGCAAAACCCACAAAGTCCCCCCAAAAAACAACCCCCAAAACCTCAAAGTCTCCAAAAAATCCCCACAGGCCCCCAAAATCCATCCCAACCTCCCAAGAGCCCAAATCCCCACCAAAATACCCAACCTGCCAAAACCCCCAAACCCCACACTCCCCCCAAGAGGCACCCCCAGCTTACTTGCCCAGCTGCTGGCTCAGGCTGTGAGGGTGGAGGGCGGCTGTCTCCTGGGGCAGTGGATGTTTGCAGCCAAGGGTGGTTGAACACATCGTCCAGGGATGGCCTGTCGCGAGCTCTCATGGACAAGCACCACCTGATGAGGTGCTGGCATTCTGGGGAGAATCCCGGAACTGCCGCTCAGTTGCGGGAGGCTCCTGCCTACCTTGTGCCACCGTCCGCAGCGCCCAGGCCTGGGTGCGCTCAGAGCTGCACCCAGACCTCCTGCTCCATGACTCGGTTTGGAGGAGAGCAGGATGGCAGGACATGGGCCACCTCCTCCAGCTGACCAAGGGCGATCAGCTGCCACCCCCTAAACCCCGACCTTCCCCTGCTGCTGCGAAGCCAGGTACCTACCGACAGAGATCCGGCGCTGGAAGAAGAGCTGCCCGCTGACGATGTCCTCGCAGCACCGGAAGGGGAGGACCCCGCACACCATCTCATACAGCAGCACGCCCAGGGACCAGATCGCCGCCGGACGGCCGTGGTAGCAGCGCCAGCGGAACCACTCCGGTGGGTAGTACAAAGGTGTTCCTACAACAGGATACGGGCGCACCTCATTAGGCAGATGCCGCCTGCTCCTGGATTCTCGCCCGCGGATCCCCAGGGATGCAGGGGCCGCACCGGTGGCCCCACGGACGTGGGGACGCACACTCGGTGTGACCCGCCACCTCGTCATCAGCACGTGACTCTTGTTCACAAACTGCCCGGTACAGGAAGCACCCTGGGCTGTGGGCTCACCGCTAAATGTGGTGTAGACCGTGTCCCTGAGGAGGGTGCTGCAACCAAAGTCAATAAGCTTGACCTCTCTGGTGGCCAAGTTGATGATGATGTTCTTGGGCTTGATATCCCTGTGCAGGACACCGCAGCTGTGGCAGTGCCGCACAGCCACCAGCACCTGGAGGAAAATGCCCCGCGCCAGATCCTCGGGCAGGAACCTCCGCTTTTTGATGAAGTCGGAGAGGTCCTGCGATGGCTCCGGACGCTCCAGAACCAGCACAAAGGAGTGGGGCAGCTCAAACCAACTGAGGAGCTGGATGATGGCACTGCAGCCGGAGCGCACCTTCCTCAACATGTCTATCTCCATGGGAATGCGAGTGCCGCTGGGCTGCAGGGGGACCGCGGCACCGTCAGCAGGGCCGATGCTGGCCCGGGGCTCCTGGGCCTCCCTGCCTGGGATGCTCTGATGCCCTCCTGCCCGGCCCCACTGCTCCCAGGTGCCCCCCGCAATCCCCAGGGATGCTCTGGTGCACCCCTACCCGGCCCGTGTCCCCTGCTGACTCCACACCCACTCCCCTCACGCCGTCCCACTTTCCCCCCCGCCGGCCCCACCGGCTCACCCCCACCCGCTCTGCCCCGCACTGTCCCGGTGGCCCCGCGCACTCACCCGCTCGCCCCACGAGGAGATGCGCTCCCGAGCCACTCGTTTGATCGCCACCTGCGAGCCAAGGGCAGCGCTGGGCTGAGCTGAGCTGAGCCGAGCCCCGCCGCCTCCCCGGCCCGCCGCCGGCCCCGCCCTTACCGGGCTGTTGTCACACAGGCGGAGCCCCGAGTACACGGACGCGAAGCCGCCTCTCCCCAGCAGCGGTCCCACGCGGTAAAGCCGCTCGAAGCTCTCCTTGTCGTGCCCCGTGCGACAGACGCGGCCGCTGTCGCTGCGCGCGGGGTCCCCGCCGCCGGTCCGCGCTCCGCCGCCGGTCCGCGCTCCGCCGGGCACCTGTGGGTGGTGGCGGCCCCCGGCCGGCCCCAGGCGGGGCCGGGCCTGGGGGCGGGCCGGGGAGCGCCAGGGGGCGGCGCTGCCTCGCCAGACCCAGACCCAGGGGCGGCTCGCCCAGCGCAGCCACTGCCAGAAGCGGGAGAGGGGAGCGGTGCCGCGAGCCCCTGCGGGGGGACGCTGGGGGGACGGGGGAGGCACCATCGCGGGGAGCGGCGGAGGGCGGGCTCCGGACCGCCGAGAGCTGCCGCCGCCGCCGCCTCACCTGGTGCTGCTGCCGCTGCTCCTGCAGAAGCCGCTGCCGCTCAGAAGCCGCTGCCGAAGTCGCTGCCGCTCAAAAGCCGCTCAGAAGCCGCTCAAAAGCCGCTGCTGCCGCCGCCGCCGCAGCCTCGCTGTCAACGGCTCTGTCCACGCGCGCCCCGGGCGCCCGCTGCCACCGGGCGGAGCGGCCGGCGGGGGGGGTCTCGCGGCCGCGGGAGCCCGGGGAACGGCGGAGCGGGCCCTGCCCAGCCCCGCGGCCGGGCTCGTGCGCCCCCCGCCCGGCAGCAGCATCCCCGCGGCCGAGCCTTTGGAAACCGAACCTGAGCCTCGGGACCCTGCGAACGAGGCTTTAGAACTGAAACCGGAGGCTTTGGGAAGTCACAAGGAGGCTGCGATTTACTGCTTATTTTATCCCCTCTTTCCTTTCCACAGAGGTGGATTGAGAGGAGATTGTGATAAACACATAAATGTATTGGCTTTCTCAAATCATAGGCGTGCTCACGTGCAGGATATAACTGTACGAGTTTACAGTAACAGAAATAAAACACGCTAAAGATACAAGACCAGACAGCAAGTTAAAAAGGTTCAGATCTCTTGATCTAAATGGAGTCACATAGCAAAAGAATTTGTAAAGGTAAGAGAAGGTGGGGGGTGAAGCTTGGTATAAGGAAAGCTAGTGCCTGGAAAACATAGGGTTAAAGTACTGTTTAGCTTAATTTAGGCTGTAGAAAGAGAACAATGTTTATGTTGTAAGTCGGTGGGATGTAGTGGCCCCACTTAAACATGAGTTAATTGTTTCAGGCTGGTCTTCTAAAGGAGCTTTAAAGAGCGATGTTTGTGTTGTAAGTCTGTGGTGAGGTAACAGGCTTTAGTGGCCCCACTAAACATGAATGAGTTATTTCACACCATCCTTATCAGTTAGTTTCAGACAGAGCCTCCCAAGGCTCTGCTAGCTTGGGATACTCCTTGTCTGCCCATCCTGCAACAAATTTTGCAGGAAGGTCACACTGTTTTAAATCCTTGCTAGTTATCAGAATAATTACAGATATAGCTGGCTGTGTGGTTGCTGGGGGGCCCAACTGTGCCAGAGGTGAAAAGTACACCGTGAGGAAGACTGCTTACTGCATCTTGAAGAGCCCTGCTCACAAGAGGAAGACTGTTTACTTCATCCTCAAGCCCCCTGCTCACAATCACCACAGAGCAGTGCGCAGGCGCCAAGAGGAGGAGACTTGTGATAATAAATTCTGGAAGCTAGTTATAATATCCCCCGCCTCTATGCGGGAATTATGAATATGCATGTAACTAATGTAATACTGAAAGTATATAAACCTGTACCAAATGCTAATCCCTTGCGCCTCTGGCTGCGGTCACGCTGTTGCTTTTGCTTTCTTGCCTTTGTCCCTCACTAAACCCTCGTTACCTCGTTTAGAGGAGTGAGTTCGTATTTCACAAGCTCTCAGGAAGCTCTTCCCTGTGAGGGTGCTGAGGCGCTGGCGCAGGGTGCCCAGAGGAGCCGTGGCTGCCCCATCCCTGGCAGCGTTGGAGGCCGGGTTGGACACAGGGGCTCGGAGCAAGCTGCTCCTTCCATGTGGAAGGTGTCCCTGCCCGTGGCAGGGCTTGGAGCTGGAGGAGCTTTAAGGTCCCTTCACCCCAGCCCATCCGGTGCCTCTGGGATCCCATGGGGGGCGGCTCCTCCATGAGGAAAGGCCCCGCCCCTCACGGGGGGCCCGCTGCCCCCCGCCCACTGCCCCGTGCGCATGTGCCGGAGGCCGGACTACAGGTCCCAGCGTGCCCCGCGCGGGGGAGCCGTGCGCTGATTGGCTGCGGCGGAGGCGGGCCCAGGGCGTGAGGCGGAGCTGCAGCCGGCAATGGCGGCGGCAGAGCGGGAGGAGGTGAGGGTGAGCGGGCGCGGCGCGGGTCTGGGGGGCGCTGCAGAGCCCGGGGAGCGGGGCTGGGGGTCTGCGGCCCCCCGAGGCTCTGGGCAGTGGGGCCGGGCGCTGCGGGGGAATGCGGGGGGCGGGTGCGAGCGCTGGGCAGTGGGGCTGCGAGATGGCTGGGAGTGTGGGGTGCTGCGAAGCCGGGGCATGGGGGGCTGGGAGCTGTGGGGGTCCCGCACTTTTCCGGTCCTGGGGATGGAGTGGGGCTGTTGTGGGGGGCCCTGGGGGCTGTTTCCCCCCGGGGGGGAGGTGCTGCTGGGGCAGCCGATCCCCGGCACCCGGGGGGGGAGAGGGGGGGGGCAGAGGTGTCGTTGACTCTGAGGCGGGTTTTGGCTCCTGGAGCGGGATGGGGAGCAGGAAGGGAAGGATGAAAAACCCGAGGGTGGAGATAAGAACAGTTTAATAACCGAAGCACAATGTACTAGTGCTGGTAATAGTGATAATAATGATAAGGGACATAACAAGAAGAGAAAAAAAAGCCACCCCAATAAACACAAGTGATGCCCAATACAATTGCTCAGCACCAGCTGAGTGATACCCAGCCCGACCCGAGCAGTGATCCTTCCCTTCCAGATAGCTCCCCCCCGGTTTATGTACAACTAAAATGTCAGTGTGTTGTCAGCACTGCTCTCGGAATAAAGCCAAAAGGCAGCAGAGCACCAGGTGCTAGAAAGCAAACGAGCACTGTCCCAGCCACAACCAGGACAGTATCCACCCCTTAGTCCATACCATTTATGTCAAGCCAGGCCTCACACTTCCCACTGTCATGACTTGGGGCTCCATCTGCCATAGCAGTGTCTCCAGGCAGGAAAGATGGATGGTGTGGGGTGTTGGGTTGTTGGATGCTGAAGTCAGTTCCGATTCCGTCACTGCGACACTTGTCCGGTTTGATCAAAGTCCATTCTTCATTAATGGTGATCAAGGGAGTCAGGTTCAGATCCTCAGACCCACAGCGGTGGGGACAGGGGCCACGAGGTGTCCTGCGCAGTGATGGGTGTTCAGCCGCCATGGAAGCGATCACGGAATTCAGTATTACACAGCATCATAAAGTTCAATTCACTGGCTCTTTTCACCCCAAATCAGATCTCCTTCAGGTACACGCCGGACTTCCCCACCCTCCCGCAATACCCACCAAAAGCCCCCAGCTCTTTGAGCAAAAGCAATCCCAGAAGCGGGTTTTCTTTTGCCTGAATCGGCAATAACCCAGACTGGTTGCCCCAGCACATCCTTTATGTGCACCCCAGGAACTTCATCCCCCTCTATGGTATGTAAAATCTGTAATTGGGCTGGGTCAGCCCTGTTGGCAGATCCTCTGGTGTTGAGCAAGCAGGTGGCCTTTGCTAAGTGTATCCCAGTGTTTGAAAGTCCCACCACCCATTGCTCTCAGTGTGGTTTTCAGCAGCCCATTGTACCATTTCCATTTCAAGTCTCAGTGTGTTGAGAAGGGCCAGAACCTTTATTTGCCCTGCTGCTGATTTACTGTGGTCATCGAGCTGAAGGCTTTAGATGTGGGAGCAGTTGATCTAGGGCTTGTTCATGTCATTTTATGCCATCTAAAAACTAAACGGAGTTTCTCTCATTAAAGCTCTACAAATGCCCTTTCAATCCTAGCGCTTTTAATGTATGAGATAGCTGTGGATGGCCCGGTACACAGGCTACGTGTACAACACCCTGCAGTACAAAATATGTATGACCTTCCTGGTCCCTGCGTGCGGCTGAAAATGAGTGTGGTGTCACAGGAGGTTATTTGAGGATGAACTGGAAATGTTCCAGGCCTTGTTTCTGGGGAAGTCTCTCGTTCCCAGGTTGTTCTGGTGCTCTGTGGACAGGCTCCTGGCCATGTGTTGTCTGTGCAGGTGTTCCGGAGGCTCCGTGCTTCGTCACGGAGTCGCGTCCTGCACTGAGGTGACTCTTAGTTACTGCCGTAGCTCAAGCACAGGCCCTCGCCAACGGCTGCAGTCGCTGTGAGTGCTGGTTTTTGTAAACACGTTTTTTTTTGCAGGGGACTGTCTCTTCTGTGAAACGTTTGCATGGGATTTCTGTAGTTAAAAAAATACACAACTGCTTTGTTTCCCCCCTCTGCTTGCCTGTGGTGAGTAGGAAGGAGAAGGAGAATGTCTGGCAGAGACGGGTAAAGAAGAGACAGGGGAAGAAACGAGCCCAGAGAAGCAGTGTGGAAGATGCCAGTGAAGAGCAGGGAGAAGAGAAGCAGCAGCCTCCAGCAGGTCAGGCGAGAAAGTGCTCCTCCCAGAGCAGCGTCCCAGAAAAAGGAAGGCGGCGAGAAGTTGGAGTCTCAGGTGGGCCTCCTGCTGAGGGAATGGGTCTTGGGTTTAGGTGTCTGAGAAGTTGAAGGGTGAGAAGCAGTCTCTAGGTTCAGGCAGGCCTCGGTCAGACACAGCAGTGAAGCAGCTATTTATTTAACGTTTGTGCACAAACGGGTGTCCTGGCAAGCAGGCACACACAGCAAAGGCAGAACTTTGATTTGTATTTCCTTTCCCATCCTCAAGTTCCCTCCCTTGTTACCCCATTGGTTGGGGACTCCAAGGTTTACAGCCTCTCCGACGTGTATAATCTACGTGCTAACTGTCCCGCCTCTGGTTACACCTCCCCTTACTCAGTTTCGTACACCCCTTCCTCTTACTTCTTTCTTTCTCTCCTTTTAGGGTTTGATTTCATAACTCTCTGGCAGGCACATGGTACCCCAACTTACTGCTTAACTACAGCAGCGGTTTGCACTGGCTTAGCTTCATAGGTTGTACAAAGATAGCGTTCCTTTGCAGCACAGAGCGTGTCTGTTTCCCAAAGGTGCCGTTGTCTTTAAGCACAGAGTGTGCCTGTTTAAGTCACGGTATTGCAAACCCTATGTTTCGTTCCCTGAGTAACTTAGCCCCCGCCCCAATATTGCAAAGTCTTAGTATTACAAAACCTTAATATTGCAAAGCCTCATCCCGAATATGCAAACCCAACAGTGTTTCTCTCTCATGCGTGATTTTTCCCTGTAGGGAGCCTGCCATTTTCTTTTCACAGAATCATAGAATGGTTTGGGTTGGAAAGTACCTTAAGATCACCCACTTCCAATTCCCCTGCCACAGGCTGGGAAACCACATGCTAGACCGTGTCATCCAAGACTCCGTCCAGCCTGGCCTTAAGCACTGCCAGGGATGGAGCATCCACAGCCTCTCTGGGCAACCTGTTCCAGGGCCTCCCTACCCTCACAGTAAATGCAGTTGTTTTCATCATTCAGAGAATCTTTTTGGTAAAGGATCAGCGCAGCTTACAGATGGCATCACTGATGGCACAGCTTCTAAGTACCCAAGTTTGGATCATTAATTCTTTTCTCCACCTTGGAGCAAGAGTAGTCCTAAAGCATTGCTGCCTGGTTCTTAGTTGTTCTCAACATGCACCAAGTAACAGAAAAGACCCGAAGGAGAAGCGCTTGGGGTTTTATTTCTGGTGTTTAGGCAGTGGCAGTAGAGAGGAGACTGAGAGGTCTGGGAGCAGGCAGCTGTAAGCACACCTTCCTGGGATACCTGCCGAGCGGCTTGCTTTGCTTATCTCTGTTTCCCAGTGGTTTTAAATCCTGAATTGTGAGAGTTAAGTGAATCCGTTGATCTCAACAGAGCACTTCTGCATGGAAATAGCAGCTCAGGAGGGAAAGATGCGTCTTAGTCATGGTGCTTAAGAACTAGACGTACATTTGTTTGATTTTAAAATTCATACCCTTCAAAATGCACTCGCAAATGCATTGTGTCCCTTTCCAAATGCTGCAGTAAGCATTACTGAAGGCAATTCCATAGAACAGGGCAGTTTGGCAGGTGGCCTTTTTTCTTGCTTTCTGATTGCACTGACTTTCCTTACCCTTCTCTACCCTCAGTGTGTCTTCTTTTCTTATAGCTTGGGTCTCACAGTACCCAGGCAGGTTTGTGACCTACATTGATATTCAGGCTTCCTACAGATACAAACCCGATCAGTGGAATTACTTGAAGCAGTTCTGCAGACCTGGTTTTAAGAGTCCTCACAAGGTCTGTGTGTATCAGGAGGAGATGGAATCCATTTTGTTTCTTCAAGCAATGTGTAATAAGCATGGTTTTACTGAGCTACAGCAAAGCTTTGAATTATTCTGATTTCACCGTATAAGGAGTTGTCCCATACATACGCTTTGACAGTGATTTGGTCAGGGATGAAGGTCTTGCATGCACATCACATCCCTAACTCTTTCAGTGATTACTGTTTCCTTAAAGAGTATCTGCAGCTACCCATGTGGTTGCAGTACTGTGAGAAGTATCCTTTAGTACTTAAGTACCCCGCAGCAGTGGAGCAGTGTCTCAAACCAGTTCTTAAGGCTCCTGTTATGTAGAGCTCCTCAGTAATTTAGCTAGGCAGAGAAGTCTGTCTTTCCTGGAACTGATTTTGGACTCAAGTGTACTGTGTGATTTCTCCCATCTCTAAACCGCCTTGCACTAAAGCTGTGTTAGTTGTGTTAAATTCTTACTCTTCTTTAAGAGAAAAGTAAGGGGGAGGCAAGGAGCGATTGCCCAGTCATTGCTGCTTTACCTGCCGATCCAAAGTGAAGAGGTCTTTTCTTTTTTTTCACTAGAAAAGTAAAGAATAGTCTTTTCCCAAATCCCATTGAGAGGCTGGATTCTCACATCATGAATGTGTCTTGCAGCTCCAGCAGTCAAGTTTGGGGAGGAGGCTACAGAGTCCAGTTTGGGGCATTTTCTCAGAGTGGGTGGGAAACAAAACCCACGTAGTTAATTCTGCTATGTATTCAGCATTCCCGGTTTTCCCCTTTTCAGTGTGTTGCTCAAGCTCTACGTGATGAAGATTGTCCTTTGATGATCATTCCAAGCAGGCCTTGTGAGTGGTTCTATTCCTTACATACATCTTAGCAGACTGTAAGCGTTCACATGAAATCACAACTCCAGTCTGAAAAGTGTTCTGTGGCAAGACGACAAGGAGCTGGCTCTTACCTGGCAGTGGCCTCCATTCAGTTTTAAACAGTTTGAAAGTATGAAGCTTTATCATAATTTTTTTCTAGAGAGCCATCCATGGACACTTGGAGTGTGATTGGGTCAAGCTGAGCTCTTTCTTGCTCTTGAATCATTCCTGATAAGAAGTGGTTTACGGTGCAAACTCTTCCTTCCAGAACATGTGAGCACCCAACCGAACCCAAGCCAACCTGTTGGCAAGAAGGAAATGCCACGACTGTAGGAAAGCTCATCTGGGCAGCTGTTGAAGTTCAGGTGGTGCTTGAGCCCAGTTAACTGGGCAGCTTGCTTTTCAGTGCTGCACATAGTGCTGCCTATGGAGGGAGGCAGAGGAATTAAGGGGACAAAAAGCTGGTTTTGTCACTGTGGTCAGCAGGTGCTTTTGAGTAGACAGGCAGAGGTCTCAGAGCTCAAGAGTGTCTGTCACTGACCTAGAAGCTCATGCAAATAAGGAAGTGCTGTTATTTTTTTCCATGCTTTAAAATAGAGATTGTGTAAAGCAGGCCCAGGCTGTCAAAAAGAGAAAATAATGGATGAAGCGATAAAGAATTAAAAATCTGTATGAAAAATGATGTACTGACCCAAAAGACAGAAAATCATTTGCAAAGAAGTTCTTACCTTCTTTTTGCCTACAGCCAGAGGGGAAGATCACAGAAGGATATTTAATTGTTAATTAACACAGGTTAGTTAATTGTTTCCTGAGAATAAGTGGGGGAGTAGATATTGCAGACTGAATATTAAGCCCAGGCATCAGTGCTTATTGGAACCTGATAAGGAAAGTGCAGAACCAGTAGATAAAGGTGATGTACAGCCGTGTAGGAGGACTGACCTACTCTTCCCTTTGGAATGAAAACAAGGATTTGGTGCAGCAAAGAGCAGGGCAACATAAATGAGTGTGTGAACGTCTGTCCTTGTCTCTTTCTTTTATAAACTCCTCTCTCTGTCTTACCCATAGTTTCTGTCTTTTTTTCCATTGCTTCCTTTTTCCATTGCTTTCCATTTCTGCTTTCTTTTGGTATTTTGGAAAGTTCTGAAGAGACGCTTCCTGGACTTCTCCATGAAGAGTGGTGTGCTAGCTGTGGCAAATCAGACTACCTTCAAAGATGGAAGAGGGAAAACAAGAAACGTAACTGACCTCAGTAGAGCTGCAAAGTAGGTTTTACCCTTCTTAAGTGCTTGTGTGTTGGATTCTGAGGCTGTGAAATAATTTAGGAATTGAAAAACCAAGATCAGAATCTGTTGTATCAAATGGCTGAGGGTACCCAGACGAGACTTCCTGGTAGATGGTTTCTGTGCCTGAGCACTTGCAAAGTTCCAGTAGGGAAAACAAGCACTGTGGTATGCAGAAATGAGCAAGGAGCCAAAAGCTTTAGTGTTCCTCAGAATGACTGTCAGTTTTGAAAGCATTCCACTTGGTTTTCCTAGCCAAAATTAATAGCAAGGAAAGTTAAAGGAGGTTCAAATTGAAGTCTTCATGCAGCAGGACTCAGGCCAGCCAGTGATGGCCTCAGCTCTTCCTTCCTACAGCAGCCTTCCTAGTGCTGTGGAATGTCCTAGTACTTTTGCATCTCACCTCATCAGCATGCTCCTGTTTTTAGCACACGTCTGAAGGTCAAAAGGCAACGTCCTGGGCTCTGATGCCAGACAGCACCTCCCTTGCAGATGGACAGCAAGCATCTCCAATGCTGGGTAGCAACCAGCTACTCTCCATCCACAGCCTGTCCGGAGCACAGGGGTACCTTTTCTTACCTCTGGATCTGAAGCTGCCGCATTCTAGCACCTTCCCAGCAGTGCTAGCACCCGCAGCTTAGGAAGTTTCCTTCTTCTGGCATCTACAACTACATTGTTTGTTCTTTGACAAGATGATTCTTCATTTCTTCTTAGGAAACGCTAATACGGGCAAGCACTTTGCAGGATAGGAAAACAACTCCAAGAAGTCCTCCTTTTGCTTCACTGAGCTGTTTTCTGCTTCTCTGCTATTAGCAGTCTTGTCTTTTGTCAGCAGCATCAGTAATATCCTGGATGCAAGATCAATTGGAGTAAAAATTTTGAAGACTATGCTATTTCTTGGTACTGGATTTTAATGTAAGATTCTAATGGGTAATTTTATGTTTTTCCAAACTCACTATGGAATGTGTAGGGAATTGAAGAATTGATCACGTACGTGTTTGGTACCAAACCTACTTTTAAGCTTTGCCATAATGTTGTTATGGTTCTGTATGTGAGGTAAGGATAGCACAGCATACATGCATACAGTATGGTCTGGAGTAGCTTTTGAATATCCTACCAGGCAGAAACTCAAGAGGTGCTGCTGTCTTCTGTTGCAGGACCCATCTGCATGGTAATTCCAAACCTAAAAATTCTTGATTACGAGACTTTCAGACCAATTGCAGTTGCTAAATGTCGTGAATATCTATATAAAACACATCCCAATTTCCAAATTGATACTAGCAACATGTAGTTAAATTCATTGTAATACACAAATCCAGTGCAGCAGGCAAAGCAACTTAAAGAACAAAAACTACTGAACAGAGTTAGCTTTATCTTGCCATTCTTACTCAATAATGAGCAATTAGTAAAAATGCAGCACCAAAACAAAAGAAGTAGCTATTTTGCTGCAGCAGATCTGTGAGTATATATGCCTAAATGGCCGTCCTCTCTAGATCTGTTATTGAAATCAGACTTATGGTGAAGATTCTCTCAAAGGAGATGCTGCTCAACAGATGGGCTGGAGAGAGACTTGAGCATTTTCTGAACAGACTTTCTCCATACTGAAGCCAGTTTCCCCATTTCAAATAGGATACTTTTATAAGGGATTGTTGTTACTTTTAAAGTAGTTGGGTAGAATTTTCCTCACACTTTTCACCAAATGACAGCATGCATCCAGTGATTTCTGGGCAAACATATTAAAGTGCCAGAGTTTGGGTGATGAGAGTGAAGGCCTGATGGTGGAAGGAGGTGGGATTAAAAATCTAATATGGAATTGCTCTGTTCTTTTTATCCTACTCCCAAAGAACTGCTGCTTTCAAGGCTCAGTTTAAGGGAAGCACTCTATTAATGACAGTTGTTACCATGTATTCATTCAGTTTTGGTGTTACTAGAGCAAATCTGAAGCTAACCGTAGATAAAGGTATCTTACTGCCTTGAAGAAGAGAGTCAGGAACTCCAAAATGACAGTGCTTTTTGTGAGGAATACATTCTGAATTTCAAACAAGCCATTCAGAAAGGGAACACGCATCATGCTGGGAAGCCTCTAAGGGGCTAGGACTTAAGACCAGTTTACAAAGGTTTAACTAAATAAACTGATGTTCTTTTTCTTGTCCCTCTGCCCGTCTGGCTTAGTTTGCCCAAAACATCCGGTTTTGATTGTCTGTGGTCAGGCTGACCCGTTTGTTATCTTTAGTCACTGGCTAAATAAACTGGGAACATTCAGAAGAGAAGTTCCTGACCACAGGGAAGAAAAGGGTTTCATTTCTTTTGAGTCTGTTCTAACACAAAATTCTGATGTAACACCTCAGAGTTGTAGAGAAATGAAATGTTCTGTGAAGCGTCTGAGCTGGATCTTTGTTGGATGGAACCGTTGTTCCCACTGCTTTATTTGCATTGCTTTAGAAGAAACCCGCTGAGTAAAGGCCTTTTGCAGTCATTCTTTCCTTTCTGACTTTTTTTCTGGGAGTGAAATGAAAGCAAATGTTTCCTTAGCACAGACTTGATAAAGACACTGGAGATGTCCATCCTAGGGGTCCCACTGCTGGCTCTGAACAGGTTCTTTTTATGCATCACTATGCCCTGATCATTTTCTTCTCCGATGGGTAGAAAGGATCAGTGGTTTTCCTCCTAAAATGAATTCTTTTTTTTCTAGGAAAGCTCCTCAAATGTTACTTTCCTAATCTTGTTTCTGTGCAAGCAGGGATTTTAAATGGAGGACATAAACCAGTAACCTCCCCACACCCAGGTATGTCTCCCATTTAAGTTTGTGTGCTGTAGACTAGGCCATGGCCTGGAAAAGGCAGTGAGTTGGTCAGCCAGTGTAAATGACCAAACCAGACGTGTGCTGGTCCCATTCAGACGCCCTGAGAACTCGGTGTACGCAGACAATTCTGGCTGTGTCCAGATCATCATATATAATCTGTTTCTAACAGCAGAGAGCCATGAGGAAATATTTCATAAGGAAGATTTTGAAATACATTTTTGCAAACCGTTCTCCTACACGAGACGAAGGGACCCTCATTTGGAGTAAGAGGCGTGCAAGAAAGATGCTCATACTTGTTCTGCCTGGGTTTCTGTTTCTTGTCTTTCTAGTGGGCTGTTCGTTGCAATGATTGTGAGTCTGCTCTTCCTTGTGTTATTGAGGTTCACAGCTGGGATTCTCTTCTGGATTTTCATCTTTGGCGTGACTGGAATTACAGGTTATGGTAGGTGTAATCCTCCAGGCTCTGAGGCTGTTTTTCCTTATTGCTTAATTTTGGGCAAGGAAAGCAATTGATTACATCAGTTAAATGCTGTAGTTGGGAGAGCTAGTGCCTAGGTTTAGACTCAATTAAATGAGAAGGGCCTAAATGGCAGCGAAATTCAGTAAGAATCCAGCTGTGCTGATACTTAGCCCCAGATGTAGTAACCTGAACTATTTACCCCCAGTGTACTTAGTCCGCTTTCACTTGTACTGATCTTTCTTATCTGTAGATGTGATGTTATAGCTGGCTAGTCTCGCAGTAACGCGTGTTTAGTTTTGCTTCCCTGACGTGCTGAGGACAAAACGCTTCACTTGTCAAAGATTTAAATAACCCCAACCTTGTCTTTGCACTCTTCGAAAACGCTCATTTGATATTGATTGATTTTTAACAGGCATCCGGCATTGTCGCTGGGAGTACGACCATCTTAAAGGAGTACCTGGATCTGAGCTCACTGTTTCTGGTACTGGATTCCAGACAGACTTCAGAGTGCACCTGCAGCTGAGGCAAAAATGGTTAGCATTTAATAAGTGCCCTTTAAACTTGGTATCCGTTAAGGGATGTTCAGAAGATTCAGTCGCTGTCTTGCTACAGTTTCTGCCTTGTTAAATCTCCTCCTCTACATATGTTGCTGGTAGAAGTAATCAGAATTCACTTTCTTTGTATAGTACAAAAATCTACCTTTTCTGCAAAGCGACTAGCGTATGTGTAAGGGGCCAGAATGCAGTCGCACTAGTGATGAGAGTGAAAAAGGCTTGTGTTCCTAGCATTCTGCTTCCCTTGTGTTCAGTCTTCGCAGTGAGGAAGCAGAAGGCAAGAACTAAGTCCCGATGAAGATGAGGAGGGGCATTTTTGTCTCTCAGTCTGTTTATGCCCCCTCCTGGAGGGCCCCAGAAATGAGACGAATAACTCTGTGCATCTTTTGTAGACCTGTTTACATACAGGTCACTGCATTTTCTTGGAGGCTGTCCTGAGGCTGTGTAATGAGCCATCACAAATGTCATCGCTTCTGGTTTTCAGAAGTGCTTCACTGCTTTCTCTTACAAGGGCAGTGTATTTAAAACAATCCTACTGGAACAAAATTACTGTGCTGCTGTTACTACTATATTAGCTGGCCCGCAGGCCCGCAGGCCCGCAGGCACTAACTGATGATGAATGGCACATAGCCTAAATCACTGCTTCTCCCTATTGGTAGCTAAATGAATAGAGCAGTAATTTACTCCTTTAGTCTGCTTTCTGTGCTTTGTGTCTTCAAGTAACTGTGTTGGATCATTGAGCTCAGGAGCATCTTTGCATATTGTTGAGGCAGAGCTTTTTAGCATGCTGGCCCTAGAGAATATTAGGATTTTGTTCCATCTTTCCGTGTAACTCCCCTGCCTGATTCTTAGGAGCCACTGTACAGTTTATCCAGAGGTCAGTGTCATTTTCAGATGAGTGAATTGAGGTACTACTAATGGGGACAAGCTACCTTTGTTCTGAAGAAAGTCTGTGGCTCTGAGCACCCCAGGGGTCACTTGCCACGTGCAGTTCTGATGGCTAGGGGTACTGCTCTCAGTACTGGGGATCGCAACTGAACATCATCTCTGAGTATCTGGGTCTGGATTCTGAGGCTGTGTCAAAGCTGTGGGACCTGAAGCCAATTCCCCTGTCCCTGTGCAAACCTCCAGACGCCACGGCTGAGGGATACCTTCCCTTTGTCTTCCTCTCCCTCCATAGAACTCTTGGTTTCAGCTGGAGGAGACAGGGCCTGCTTTGTGTAACCATCCACCACCGCTGGGCTGGTTTAATTGTTGTCTAACCCTCTGAGGCACCCAGAATTAAGGGATGTGTCTCAGGGTGAGAGGAGGTGTGCTTCAGGCGTTTAAGACTCTGCCTTCTCGAGGTGGAGTCCAGAGAATTCTTTTGCTTCCTATTGCAGCAGTAGGATTTGAAGTGACACAAATAGAAATCAGAGAGAAGCCAACTCTTTAATCAAGATCTGGGTTATGAATCAAACAGTGCTCACAACTAAGAGAGGAAATGTTTCAGGACATGGTGCTCTCAGCTCTCTAACCTTAGAGCAAGCTTGTGTGATTCCAGCATCACAGCTGGAAGGTGAAAATCATTTGACCAAAACTGGACAAAAAAAAACCCAAAGCCCCTTTGTTTTCAGAAGTGCTTCACAAAGACTCTGTTTTTTTTGACAGGAATGAGGGGAAAGGAGCTCACGCCAAGCTAACGCTCAGACAAGCCTGTTGATTTAAGTACACGTAAATGTTAGAGGAGTATGTATCAGAAAACTGCACTCTTCAGGAAAAGTTGACTCTTCATCTCCAGTTTGTATTTCCTACGAGGCTGTGACAGCTGTGTATCCTTCTGTCTGTGTACCTCTCTGGAGGAGCAGTCTTCTGGTCTACAAGACCGGATCAGTCTCTGCTTTCACCTTAGCCAAACCAGCGTTAAAAGGGCTATTTGGTCACTTGGCACTTGCTGCACCGGTGCACTCTTCCTCACTGGGCATTTGCGTGTGATGTACCAACTGGATAGTGAATTCAGTGTCATTAGAATGAACTGGACTAAAACCCATGCCAAGGTAGAGGATCATACAAGGTCTTTTATACTACATAAGGTTGGCTTCAAGGGGTGAAAAAGGAACCTCAGCGAAGAGTGACTATGACAATTGTTGTTGTTTTCCATTATTTTGTGAAAATATTCTTTCGTGCTATTTTTTTCATCTCCATTTGCATCTCCATCTCTACGTGCATACAGCTCCTCTGCTTGGATTTGGCTGTGAGCGTGTAACGGATGGGAACCTCACTGAGAGTTGATTTCTTCTCATGACTGAGAGACAACACAGTGTGATTTTATCACAGTGCGTTTCACAGAGTGCATATGTGTATGTTCATGGTGACTGTTTGTCAGAAAGAGGCAGGAAACCACGAGGGTGCAGCTGTCCTATGAGCTTCCTGCTTGGGCACGCTGGGGCGCCTGGCCAATGCTCTCGGTGCGGCCAACACTGAGATGATGAGGAACTGCACGGCCCCATGAGTAAACAGTGGCAGAGCTGGCATAAAGCCCCTTGTGTTTCTAAAGGTATAAAAGCAGGAGCCTCTTGTAGCTAAATCTGAGACCTCACCTATGGGTGGATGTGCCTTGTAGGAACTTTCCCAATTACCTGAGACTGCCAGCATCAGCTGCAACAGGGCTTCCCAGCTGAAGTGTGGGCCTGGAGGATGGTTGGATTCTGACTGCTGATGTGTTTCTTCAATCTCTGTTCTCTCTATGCAGTATTGATCTGGTGCGTTGCCAGTTGTCCTCTGTACTTTACTTATATTTTTATACACAATTTGTATTATTTTACTTATTTACTATACAGGGATATCTGCCCAGTATTGCCTTAGTGTGCTTGTTTCATCCACTGCATGAAAAATAGCTAGTGTGTGATCATTTTGTTGAGTACCCTGCCTGTCAGCAGAACACTTGTGTACCCAGCAACCTCCCTGCCTCTCTTACAGACACCAGGTCCTGCTGCTTTCCCCAGGGTGGAACTGGACGTCTACGGAAAAGGACCTACCATGTACAGGATGGAACCAAAAGCAGCCTTGGAGGAGACAAAGCAGGGAAGCCAGGGCCAGCAGACTGCCGCCCAGGCAAGGTAAGGCAGCCTGCCCACCTCTCCTCCTCTGCTTCGCAACTACCAGCCTTTGAGCATCCCCACTTTCTTCTGGGGCTTCTGAGAACGCACGACCACCTTAGTGGAGTGACCAGCAACAGGACAGCAGGCCTGCTCCCCTGCCTTGGCCCAAAGCTGAGCAGAGGGAGGCCAAGCAACATATCTTTGCCTCTCCACTAGCTCAGCTGTTAATTAATCTCAGCTCTAAACATCATGCAGGCATGGGCTTAACTTTATTGAAGTTTGCACATAGACCTGCAACAAAATAAAGTGATTGAAATTGAGCGAAGTTTCCATCAAGTGACAACAAAACATAAAATGAAGCAGTGTGAGGAGGGGCATCTGTAGCAAAGATGGATTTTATTGTTTAAGTGAAAATTGGATGTTATGGACCGGTGGTGCCCTGTGGCAACTTCTCACAGCTGCAGCTAAATAACAGCTGACACAAAGGGCTGTGAGCAGCTGTAGCCTGTTAGGAGCAAGTGGAAGTGAAGCCAGAGTTCGTGTATGTAAGGAATGGAAGGAGAGCAGAGACAACTCCTAATTCAAGGGTATTGCCAAAGGTTAATGTTGCTAATTCAGGCTGTGGCTGATGGCAAAGGCCTTGGAAGCAGTCCTGGCTCAGCTGGAGGAGTTCACCATCTGATTGCTCACATGCATGTTATGTTTGGGTCACTCTTTGAGACACTTTGGGTCTCTTGTAAAGCCAGCTTGTTTCAGATGTCAAAGGGAGAAATAGAAATTTTTGAGGACTTGAAAGGTGAACAGTGGAAGGGAACTCAAATTATCTACCTGTGAAAAGGATGAAAAGTTAAATATTAAGTATCCAAGAGATCTGAGGTTTTTTTCTTTCTCCACCTGTGTTTCTCTGGGCAAATAATGTGCTCTCCAACATAGAGCTTTCAAAGAAGTGTGTTGGTTAACCAGTGCATGGAACCAGCTGTGGAGTGTGGCAGACATGCAGATATGACTAGCATAAGCAACTGTGATTGCTCAGAGACCTTACTGTTTTTGTTGAGTCATTCTTCTGGGTACTGTGGACCCAGGTGTAGCAGGCACGCTTTATCAGAAATGAGTTGATATGAATCCACCCTACCAGTAGTTCAGTTTTATGAGAAATGAAGGTCACTGAACATTGGCTGGTCAAGGGAATATTAGCTTCGAACTTGTCCAGACCTTGAGAAAACCTCATAAGTAGTGATCACATTCTTGGCTGGTTCATATTTGCATGACTGTACTGGACTCCCCAGCTGCAGGTCTGTCCATAAATTACCCCCTGAGCTTTCCTTGATAATGAAATCAACACTTTAAATGTGGACTTTTTAACCATGCCATATTGATGTTGTCAGATCTAACTGATATTCGTACACAAAGTGGCTAGGACTTATCCTCTATTAATGGAAGTTTTTCCAAAATGTTTTGCTGGGTTTCTAGTGTAAGGAAAGCAATAGAAAACAATGTTGGCATATATTGCCCCTACTTTGCAGCACGTTGAACCCCAAGGCAACACTTACATGTCAACAGCAATAGAAATTACTACTAGAAAAACAGCACTAAGAGCCAAGTACTGGTGTAGGAAACCCTCTTGATTCCAGAAACTGCAGATGTTTTCTCAAAGTTTTTAAGGTTTTCAGCAAATAATATATCAGGTACCACAAACTGAGGAATGATAGTAAGGTAAATGTGAATTACTGGATCAGAGAACCTGCAGTGTCTTGCAGGGCATGGAGAACTTTAATTTTGCATCCAAAAGGGATAGGAAGTTTTATATTTATTTTTCTTGAACTTTGATACAAATTGTTATTGTTCCAGAGCTTTTTTCCGGATCATATGGTACCTTTTCCAAGTGAGCCCCATGCAGCTGTAAGCCACTCTGGGATATTACAGGTGTGTAATCTTTGAATGAAGATGAGCCAGCATAGCTTAGAATTGCCCATTGCCTGTTTTTTTGTGAGCATAATTCTTTGCCACTGTTGGATCTGTTCCTAGGTTATGAATATCTCAAAATATGGTTACTACTTTTTTTCCTTATGAGCTATGAAGTGGTGTGTCCCTGCCAGACAGTTACTGTATGACCACACATTCTTTCGGAATCACGGAGTGTCAAAACAGAAGATGAAGTAAAAATGGTTAATGCCTTTCTTGGGTATTTCAGGCGAAAGACCCTGTTTCCTTAAAAATGTGGAGTGCTGCAGTACTTGGCACATACTTAACAGCAGGCATTGGTGGGATAATGAGGAAATGGTAATGTGATACAACCGGCTGTAAAAAAAGGCTTAAAAGGTTAAACTTAATGAGTAGAAAATTCAGACTGACTAGTATGATTTGTTAGCTGGAAGGCTACTGTAGCCTTTGGGGGAAAAACAAGGTAGGTCACTCAGTGTTAGTCATCTTTAAGTGGACACAAGATTTTAACTTACAGTGGGAATAGATTCACAGAATGACCACATCAGGGATCATCCTCTCACTTCCCAAAGAGGGGAAAAATGAGTAATAAACGTGGACACATACTCATCACTCTTGTTTGCTTGTCACTAGAAAAATTAATTAATAGAAGAACTTTCAGTGGTCTTAAGACAACAAGCCTGTGTGTGAGTTTTGGGGATAAAGAGTGATTGGAAAGGCAACATAAGAACACAGGATTTTAAAGGTAAAATTAAATATTAAAGCTAGGTTGTTGAGGTTTTTTTAAAATTATATAATAAATTCTACTCTAGCATCGGCCAGTAAAGGAAAAACATTAAATAAATAATTCTCAAAACATTCTTCTGTATTAAAAAGTTATATCCTTATAAAAATGGATGTTTAGTCAGGAGGTTAAACTAACCCCAAATGGATTAAAAATGTTTCAAATTAAATATAATTGACACATACAGAACTAGATTCTGTAAATAATTTTTACAAACCTAAATAAAAAGAATTAATTTCTACAGATGCTGCATATCCAATGAAAATTGGTTCACTTTTGCTACCCAAATATCAAGTAGATTTTGCAGTGTAACATAAACATTTGATTTGGATGCTCTTGCCCATATACAATATACAGCGAATGTGCAGAGCTTGTGGGTAAGATTAAGAATCATTCTAAATAGGTAATGGTTACACCCCATTTTGATAGATGGAAAAATCTGTTGTGAACGCTCCTCTGTTGCTGTTTTATGGTGTATTGTCTGTTTAATTGTATTTTGTTCAATAAAACTTAGGAGGCATGAGGCAGAGAATACCTTTGTGAACTGTGCAGTCCTCATGCCCGTTTCAGCAGAAGCTGTTGGGTCAGTTGTTCACAGCCAGTCCCTATATCCTTGGAAACTTTCATTAAGACAAGTTAACAGTCTTGGTTATTATTTGTGATGTGCTTGGTCAAGTAGCAAGAGAGACATTAGTTTTAACAACTCAGTGCTTACAAGTGATTAAAAAATCACTTCTGATACTTTTATAGTTTTCTGTGGATTGAGCAGTGAGCGAGTAAAATATTTTTCAAGTATGTTTTTCTTGACTTTCATTGAAAGTGAGTATTTTGGCTGATGGCTTTAAGTCAGAACCTCTGAATAGCCTCAGAACAAAAAACAGTTTACCTGTCTGCTATCCATTTAGCATGTGCTAAGTGAAATTACTAGGTCTGACCTACCCCAGCTGTCTGTGTGTACCGAAGAGAGGTTTGACCTATAGCCTAAAAATAAAGTGTGTCACTATTAGAATTAGAAGCCACATTTATTAGAATATGGTTTCTCTGAGACAACACTGTATGTACATGTCTAGTGGTAGGCAGTGTGAATAATCTGGAAGTCTTGCTGTAGGCTGTTTAAGCAAATCGGATGCTTAAAAGCATTTCAAGAGGGAAGGTAGCATGAAGCTCTTTATCTGAGGCCTCTCTTACTCATGACAGCATTTCCAATGAATAGACTGCACAGCATAGAGTGTTGACAGAACTGAGTCGTTAGTAGGTGATATCCTACCCTCACTGAAGTCAATAAGGTGTTGGTGGTTTTTTTTTTAAATTCCTTTGAAGGGTCAAAATTTTATCCTAGATTTCTTTCTTTTTTCTCCCCCCCCCAGCCCCCCCCTTTTTTTTTCTTTTTTTTTTTGTTGTGGCTTGGGTTGTTTTTTGTCTGTGAATAACATTTCTCCAATTTTTAATGTTGGAGGTTTTTATATTTAATTGTATTTGTAACAGATTTTTTTTCACGATGCAGTATGTCAGTGTTTTAAATTTAACAGTGACACCTTCAAAAACAGAAGATTGAAATTACTTGGGTAATTACAGTTCTTTCTGGTTTTGTTTTTAAGAATAAACCTATTCCCCTCCCACTGCCCACTGTTTAATAGATGCAACTGATACTCAGGTTTGGTCGGTAGACTTGAAGTTCAGAGTTCTGTTGGCCAATTTCGCAGCTTCTTTCTAATAGGTTTATACATGTAATGTGAATACGTTAGAAAAACCTATTGTAGACAGCACATGTCCAACCTATCTTCCAGAGGAATAAAAAGAACCTTGCACCTGATGTAGGATGTATTAAAGAAGAGAGCACATGCCTTTCCTAAATGAGCATAACAAAATAAATTTTATATATGCAAAAATTAAGTTAAAGACACAGCGGGATTACCAAGACAGGCACTCATCCTTTTGTGAAAGGTAGAATTCCTGGTAGTGACTTTTCCTTTTGGCCTTCCCCATTGCCATCTCTTGCCCCACTCCCCCATGTTCTGAGTAGTTCTCATTCTCTGCCTTCACAGATTTCAGAGTTAAGCTTTCTTTCTCTAACCATTCTGCCACAGAAAGTCTCTCTGTCCCTGAGCAGTTTCCCATCTGATTCTGTTCCAGATTTCAGGCTGAAATAGCCGTGCACAGAACTTCAGTCTCTTGTCAAGCTCCTCGGCATGTTCCAGTCTGCCTTTCCTCATTTTCCCTTCTAGGTTTTTCTGGCCTTTCTGCCAGTCTGAAGCTCTCAGACTGACTGAAGTCAACAGGAGACAATACTGAGAGTCAGTAACAGCTCTTCACTGGCACTGCTTGGGGCCCTAGAATTTGTCAGCAGGTTCAGGGGAAAATCCTGCTCATTCCCAGCAGCATTGGGCTGGATCACTGCCAACTGTCGTCACATCTTTGAAGAAATCAGTCATCAAATTCAAACTTGATTCACAGAGCCTTGGGAAAATGTTGGCTTCTTTGACTGTCAGAAATAGTGTGTAATGCTTGAGAAGCGTCCACCTTAGCAAATATTTTCCATGCTACTCAGCCAGTCTTTCATTCAAAATGTTGCAGGTGCAGACAGATAAGGTTTCTAGTTACGAGTATGGCTCTCAAACTTCATTGCATTTAGTGACATCTAGAGTTTCTGATTTTTGTTATATTCATCTGAGACAGTGCAATGTTTTTTTCCTGTTCTGTTTTCTCACCTGTTGATTGATTGTTTTTTTACCAACAAAAGGCATTTGTTTGGTTTTTGTTCAGATTGGTTTTCAATTGGTTGGCTTTACAGTTGAGCAAATCATCATTGAGTCCTTGGTGCTGTCATACGCTACTCTCGGAAAGACATGGTGACGTTTGACACCAGCCTACAAATCATGTTATATATTTCACTGCATGGGAGAGAGGGTGCAAGTTTGTTTCTGCGTACCGTGTGACTGGTAATCCCTGCCTGCAGCATACCATCATTTAACTCTGCAATACATCTTCCTGTATTAGGCATATATTGGTTATCTGTTTGAACAGGGATCCATTCCCCCAGTAGTAAATTTGCACATACCTCCGTTAAAACAGCCAACCAACCAACGAACAACCAAAACAACAACAGAAAACCCTTCCAAAATCAAGCCAGAACAAAAATCCCGAAGAAGTGATCTTTTCTCCTATCTTTAGTTCTAGGTGTTTATTGCATTCAGTTCTGACTCTGAAATATTTTTACTGCGCATTCCTTCTGACGTTTACCAGTTTAACTTCAGCTTGCTCAGGTTGTACTTTCTCACACAGTCCTCAGCTGTCTTAGAAAGAAAAAGATGGATCTGGGATTGCGTTTTTCCTAGCATTATTGCTCCTTTATTGTAATTGATAGCATGGGCACAACGATGACTGTTGAAGCTGAGCTTTGTATTTTGTATTCCACTTTGGTCTGCTGAGTAAGAAAAGCGTTTTTCATGACAGCACTTCTGGTTTGAAGCTCTTATGGCAGAAATCCTGGGAAAGGCACTTGTGCAGGCTGCGAGCCAAGCACTCCTTTCGTGTTAAGCAGAGATATTAAAACCCAGAAAGATGCTGTTCTTTTTAACATAGATTGACTCGTTTAGATTTTCCTAAAGCTTCCATTTGACGTTGTTTATGGAGTTAAAATACTTCTTCAACTCAGCCTTCATATTTGCTACCAGTGAACCTGTTCATTGGTGGCAAATGGGGAGATGAACAGGCTGGAACACCTACCAGAACCTCCCCTTCTGCTTCAGTGTGGCTGAAATAGCTTAAACTGCATTTGCACCCAGCTGTGTGCCAGCAGCGCTGTAGACAGATGTACCTAGTCTTACTGTAATGTGACTATTCAGGTGAACAGCGGTGAAGCTATGCATAATGCATTCTTTGTTGTGAGCTAGGACGCTCCCCTGTCAAGTGAAGCCTGCCCATCTTACTGCATTCACACCAGCTGAATTTAGACTGCAAGACAGGAGAACAATAGAAGCGAAAGCAACCTTGTGTTTCTTGGTTGAACTGCATTATTTAGTGTCTGAAGAACTTGGTGTGCTTCCAAAATCACATTCATTTCATTATTTTGCAGCAGTCCTGTAGTGTCCATTCTGTCTCTTGCCTGCTCAACTTTTGCTTTGTGTCCTCAAATCAGATTTTCTGGAAGTGGCAGTGGACAGGAGGAAAATGCAGCCGTGGAAACTGCAGCTATCAACCCGAAACCCCTTTGTTGCCTATCTCTGTATAAGTCTAGATAGAATTGATAATAGTACAGACCAGCCTGGGGCAATTTTCCTTTAAGAGTTTAGTAATGACATTGGTTCCTTTGCGTATATGGAAACTGAAGGATTCTAGGTTAGTATGCTTAGATGTGAGTCATTGTTCTGAGCAGTTTTATTGGAAGAAGAGGAATAAAAATGAATAATGCATTTCATGGAATGAGCATAAAGTTAATATGGTTGCCAGCTTTTAATGGGTACTTCTGCAGTTTTGTTCTGCAGCCTGAGTAGAACTGTGTGCTTGCTCTTTGCTAAGATAACAGTGTCTTGCTAGGTAACAATTGTGTTGCGCTCTGACAATGTCTGGTTGAAATGGCTAAAGCAAAGCCATTGAATATCTCGAGCAGCTGTCTCGATGATTGGCCCAGCTTCTGGTTTTGGCTCCTAAAGCTCCTGCTCAGGCACCCCTTCAGGTGGCTCCTTTGTCTCCTCCTTTTGAAAATGGTAACATCTACCTGACCTGCATGGGTTTGTGATTCAGTTTTTGTGAGTTCTTTGCTGAATTAATTTTAGCTCAGATTGGTTCCTTTACCTGGTTTGTAACACAGGAGGAAGGAGAGGTAGCTTTGTTTTGTTTCTTCTTCATCTGTTGGTAGCGTTCATTTGCAGTTTTCTGTATGTAGGGTCTGAGGCATGGGATCAGAACTTCTTAACACTGGTTTTGTTGCTGAAGTCAACATATTGCATAGCTAATGCTCTCATTTCAAACCATACGTTCTATATAAATATGTAGCTTGCTTAGCATACCTTGGAGTTGTGTAACATTCTACACATCTTAAGTCAGAAGTACTCTTAATGGGATTAGATGCAATCATAATTGAATTCCTGTGGTGTGATACTGGATTTAGGGGTTTATTCCCCTTAGTTCTGTCTGAGTATGCTAGTGAAATAGAAAGCTGGTTTCAGGTGGAAGGAAAAATGCACATCTGATGTTTTCTTTCAGATGTTCCTAAGCTCCAGCACATCCCCTGAGATTCACAGTTATTTGCATGCGAAGGAGCAGGGGGAAAAATCCCAGACAGAACTGTACTTTCTTTTGAGAAGATCTGGCCTTTATTTTTCCACTAAAGGTACATCTGAGGTAAAGGAAAATAAAAAAGGGAGAACATAATAACATAACGAAGTTAGAGGAAAGGTGTATGTATTTAAAATCTGTTCTAATAAGAAAAAATTGAATTTCAACTTCCACCGATAAAAAGGAAGAGAAATATTTATTCTAGATAAAATGTAGAGCGATATAAACTTGGAAAAGTATTGTCTTAGAGTAATTTCCTTTTGCCTAACTTTGCTTCATTCTGATCAATATTTTTCCAGTCAGTTAACAGCGTACTCTTTTAAAATCAATTTTCAGCTGGTAGTTAAAATGCTGAAGTGTAAGTAGGTGCTTTGAAAAGGGGTTGTCTTACTTCATGATGTAAAATAAAAAAACCCAGTGTATAAAGGGATTTTACAGGAAGATTTTGCGAGTTCTCACGTTCTGTCACTGTACAGTTTTCCATTTTACTACTTCAACTTTTTGGTGGCGGTTCTTGAAACCTGATAATGTTAAACAGGAGACACTGGAGTTGAGACACCTTTTACGTAAAGCACTTAAAGATTTTTCTTGTTGTGAATTTTCTGTGCTAACTGCCAGAGTAATCATTGAGCTGCTTTTGTATCCTTCAGCAAACCTCTTTTGTTTTCTTCCTTAGCTTGGTTCATCTTAGAGGATGGAGATAATGGTTAGAAAGAGTAGTGGACAGTTTTCAGGTTATGAAAGTACCTTTTATTTTGATGTTTGAAATGCATACAGCTCTCAAAACGTGACTCCTACTGTAATATTATTGTGGCTTGAATTTAGCGGATGCTTTCCCAGAAGTGTCATCACTTGTACTTCGGTTTTTCTCCCTCTCTGGCAGAATGAGCTCTTTGACTAGTTTGATGTGGTTTTTCTCTGCATTATGAAATTGATGCTGAGTTGTCTCTTTCTAGATTTCACAATGTCAAACGTACAGTATGTTAAGACTGTTTTGGACCAGGATAACTACTACATCTCCTGAGTTTCTCCTCTGGAGGGGCTGGCTAAAAATAGTCTAACTATAGTACATTGCTCTTCTTTTTAGGAGCCAAGGCATCTGCAGTTTTTCTGTGAATTCAGCCTTAGTGATACGTACATGTCTTTGACAGGCAAAAAGATTTCTGGAGCGCCAACAAACCATGGATTCTGCTTTAAGGTACAAGCTTATTATTCGGATACAGATTAAAGTAAACCACAATTTTTAGGTAAGCTGAAGATTCTTTAAGGTTTCTGAAAACAATATTCAGCTGTCTCTTATAAAATAGGACAATTAGTGGCTTTTATTTCAACAGGTATTGTGTTCAAGGTATGCATTAATGCTAAAAAAATGTGCTGTGGCCGACTAGCCTAACAAATCAGGAGGAAACCGAGACCTGAAACAGCTCTGTGCAGATGAGGAACAAAGCAGGACCTGATGGATGACAGCAATTTGGTTGCTGAAGGTAATTTTTCTGTGTGGAGTTAGCTTCTTGCCTAAGTCTACTCTGTGAAATGTTGCTGTTGTGTGGTAGAGGAGTATCTAGGTTCCCATGCAATCGCAATCTCAACTTTAGTCGTGGTTTAAAACCCAGTCAGCCACGCAGTCTCGCTCGCTCACCTCCCCCCCCCCCCTTCTTCCCTTGCCCCCGCTCCTGGAGGGATGGGGAGGAGAATCGCAAGAATGTACCTCCCATGGGTTGGATAAGAACAGCCCAGTAACTAAGGTGTAACACAAACCACTGCTGCTACACCAGTAATAATAACGATAAGGGAAATAACAAGGGACGAGAATACAATACCACCCGCCGACCGAGCCCGACCGAGCAGTGAGTGCCCTTCTGGGTAACTCCCTGTTACCTCCCGGGCATGACGTGCTGTGGTATGGAATACCTCTTTGGCTAGTTTGGGTCAGGTGTCCTGTCTCTGCTTCCTCCCGGCTTCCCTTCCTCCTCCCTCCATGGCAGAGCATGAGGCTCACAAAGTCCTTGGTCAGACTGAATGTTTGAGCAGCAACGAAAAGCATCAGTGTTATCAGCGCTGTTCCCAGGCTGAAAGTCAAAAACTCAGCCTGCACCAGGTACCAAGAGGGAGAAAAAATGACTGCTGCTGCTGAACCCAAGATAGATGCCCTGCTTGTGGGATGCTCTGAACACCTGTGGGATGCTCTGCTTGTGGGATGCTGTGAATCCCTATGGGATGCTGTGAATCCCTATGGGATGCTCTGCTTGTGGCATGCTCTGGAGCTCCCTTGTGCCAGCAGCTCCTCCCTAAGGTCCCTACACCAGGGAACATCCACACTGCAGCACAGAGGTGTGGGATCATGGAGTCATGGAATCACGGAATGGGTTGGGTTGAAGGCACCTTAAAGCTCATCCAGCTCCAACCCCTGCCATGGGCAAGGACACCTTCCATGGAGCGGGATGCTCCAAGCCCCATCCAACCATGCCCACTTCCAGGAATACCACACAAACCCCATTCCTTCTGCACCAATCCCTTTCCAATCCCTTCTTTTCCCCGTCCTCCCCCTCCCCGTCCTGGGCAAATTCCCTGGATTTGGCACCATTTGAACTCCCCCCCACCCCCCCCAAAGTGGCTTTTAACAACAACCTGGGCCCCATTCCACCTCTTTTTGGCCCAAAGAAGAAGCTGGGAAACTGCTTCTGGGGCAGCAGCCATGTCCTTGGATCCGGGCCTGCACAGAGGCTCCTGCTGCCAGATCCCGCTTCCAGGCTCTGGGATATAAGGACAACCCCTTCACCAATCTTGCCCACCAAATCCCAGGATTTTGGGTGCTTTTGAGGGGCAAACAGTGGTGGGTTTGGGATCAATGTGGGATAAATCCTCACCAGGGACCTTGCTCCATGGGGATGCTGCTTCTGCCCCCTGCATCCCTCATCCTTGCGGTTCCTTGGGCACCTTCCTGGTCCTTTTGGCGGGCTCCCATGTGCTTGTTTGAGCCTTTGGGTGCCCCCATCTGCTTCCACTGCCCTTTGGCATGCCCCCATCCATCTTTGGGTGCCCCCCATTTGCTTCCATTTTTTGCATCCCACAGAGCTCCAGAGCATCCCATAGGGATTCAGATCATCCCAAGCCCATCAGACCCCCTCCGTCTCCCCATGGAACCCCCCATGGAATCCCCCATGCCCCCCCCCCATGAAACCTGCCTCTCTATGACATCAGCCGCAGCACCAAGGGACCTGTATCCAGCACCCGTATCCCTGGGGCAGTTGCGCTTTGGGCACAGTGGTGGTAGCAGCTCCTTGGTGGCAGCTCCTTGGTGGCAGCTCTTTGGTGGCAGCTCCTTGGTGGCAGCCCGTTGGTGGCAGCTCCTTGGTAGCAGCTCCTTGGTGGCAGCTCCTTGGTGTCACCCTCAGTGGTGGTGGCAGCACCTTGGTGGCACCTTGGGGTCACCCTCAGCGGTGATGACAGCGATGGCTTTGCTCCATGTCTTCATCCTGCTGGCATTGGCCTGGCTGGTGCATGGCTCCTGGGACAGCTGTGGGTGAGTGGCACCAGGCTCCGGGGCTCCTGGTATTCCATAGGGAGATGCTTCTGCTCCCAACCATGGTCACACCAGTGGGGTGGTGGGACTGGGAGAGCCCCGCTTCCTCGCCATCACAGCACAGCTATGGGGCACCCCATAGGGTCCCTTGTCCCTGCATCACCCAGTGGGGCGGGATGATGCCCGCCCTTCATCCCTAACCATCCAGTGTTGGGCTTCTGCTTCCAGAGGGACCTGCGGTACCCGTCCCATGGCTGATTCCTATGGGGTGTCGCGCATCGTCGGAGGCGTGGATGCGCACCAGGGCGCCTGGCCATGGATGGTCAGCATCCAGTTCCCCACGGCCACCGGCTTCTCGCACATCTGTGGGGGGTCCCTCATCACCCCACAATGGGTCCTCACGGCCGCTCACTGCTTCGTCGGGCAAAAGTAAGGGGGAGAAGGGATTCCAGCCATAGGGAATAGCCAAGGAGCAGCTCCCGTCCTGTCCCCTTCCCCATCCTGGATGCACTTGGAGGAGCGCTCAGGAGAAGGCTGCTTCCAGCTTGACAGCCCTTGAGCCTAAGGCGTGCTGGGGCAGTGCTTTCCTTTGGGCAGCAGCAGGAATGTGGCTCCTTCCCACCCCTCCATAGAATGGGACGGGATGGGATGGAATGGAATGGATCATGGAATGGGTTGGGTGGGAAAGGAGCTTGGGATCATCCAGTTCCAAGCCCTTGCCATGGGCAGGGATGCCTTCCATAGAGCAGCTTGCTCCAAACTGGCCTTGAGCACTACCAGGGATGGAGCATCCAAACCTTCTCCATCCATCCCATCCCAGTGCCCTCATAGGGAATCCCTTCCTTATCTCCAACCTGCAATTCCCAGTCAGAACCCATCACCCCTTGTCCTATGGCTCCAATCCCTGCTCTTCCACTCCCTCCCAGTTTCACCACGGATTGGTACGTGATGGTCGGAATCACGGACCTGGCTTGGGCCAATTCCGAGACCCAGAAACGTTGGATCCAGAGGGTCGTGGTCCATGAATATTACACTAACATCTCCGGCGGCTTCGACATTGCCTTGGTGGAGCTGGACCAGCCGGTGCAGTGCGGGTACCACGTGCAGCTCGCCTGCCTGCCCGATGCGACGCTCAGCGTGTCCCAGCTCTCCGAGTGCTTCATCAGCGGATGGGGTGCGAGGGAGGCCAGAAGTGAGTGCCCGACGGCCCCGTTGGCCTTGGGATGCCGGGTCATGGATTCATGGAATGGGATGGAAGGGAGGGTAAAGCTCATCCAGGTCTATTGGATGTTGCTCCGACTGGGGATGGAGCATCCTGACCTTCTCCATGCAACCCATCCCAGTCTCCCACCACTTCCTTCTCTCCAACTTGAGCATCCCTGGTTCAGTTGGAACCCATCACCCCTTGTCCCATCGCTGAAGGTACCTCCATGTCCTCCTTATGTTGAGGATGCAGAACAAAGGGCATGCAGCCCGTGCCATGGGGCGGTGTTGATGGCTCCCATTGATCTTTTCAGCTCCAAATACCCCCGTATCTGTCCCTTCTCCCCGCAGTCCTGACCCCCTTTGTGTCCCCACAGCAGGGGCATCGTCCCCATCTGCCCTGCAGGAGGCCAAGGTCCGCCTCATCGATGCCAAGCTCTGCAACAGCAGCCTATGGTACCGAGGGGCCATCAAGAGCCACAACCTGTGTGCTGGGTACCCGCAGGGTGGCATTGACACGTGCCAGGTAGGGATGTTCCCCTGGGGCTCCCTTCTCCTCTCCCATCTGCAGGGCCTTGCTCTGCATCCCCCTTTATCCCAGCTTTGGAAGCGCATCCAGCTCCTGCTCCATCATCCCTGCGCAGGGACCATAGAGGTTGGAGCTTTAAGAGCATTGAGATTCCAGCACTAAACCATGTCATGAGCATGGATTCATGGAATGGGTTAGGTTGGGAAGGAGGTTAAAGGATCCAGTTCTAAGCAAGGGGCAAGGATGCCTTCCATTAGACCAGGTTGCTCCAAGCCCCATCCATCCTTCTCCATCCAACCCATCCCAGTGTCCCACCACCCTCATAGGGAACAATTTCTCCTTATCTCCAACCCATAGTCCCTCGTTCCAGTGGGAACCCATCACCCCTCGTCCTATGGCTCCAATCCATGCTGAAGGTCCCTCTCCACACCCAAATGATGAAGGAGAACCCTTCCATCCACATAGGGTAACAGCAGTGGTCCCCTCCGGCATTGCCATGGCGACCCATGCCCATCCTCATCCTCTCCCGTTCTCCTCCATAGGGTGGCAGCAGTGGTCCCCTCTGCTTTGCCATGGTGACCCATCCCCATCCTCATCCTCTCCCGTTCTCCTCCATAGGGTAGCAGCAGTGGTCCCCTCAGGCGTTGCCATGGCCACCCCTCCCCATCCCCATCCCCTCTCTGTTTCTCCTCCATAGGGTGACAGTGGCGGTCCCCTCATGTGCCGGGACAACAATGCCAACTTTTTCTGGGTTGTGGGGCTGACGAGCTGGGGCCGCGGCTGCGCCAGGGCCAAGCAACCGGGGGTCTACACCTCAACAAGGCACTTCCATGAGTGGATCCTCCACCAGCTGGGGACGTTCCACTCCGCGGGAGCCTCCGCGACGCCCCCGACATGGAGCCACCAGCACGGCTCGCATGCGCCCATCCAGCAGACGATGCCGGCTCCGACGGCCTCGAGCACCAGTGACATCTGCTCCTTCCCATACCGGGTGCTCGTGGAATTTGGCAGTCGGGTGCAGGAGTTGCTGCAGGCTCTAAGGGGGAAGAAGCCTTGAGGAGCGGCGTCGCTTGAAGTTGGCTTCAGCTTCAATACAGTTGCCTTATTTTCCCATAGAGAGGATGCTTTGCGTGCCCACCTCTTCTTCTGGTCCGTGCGCAGGGATGGGGATGAGGGATGGAGGGCAGGGAACAGTGGGAAGTGGGAGCTGGGAATCAGGGAATCAACCAGTTTGTGAAAGACTTTCAGGAGCATCAAGTCCAATCATTGCCCCACCATTAAAGCATGGCATGAAGAGGCAGGGGGGACAGCTTCCATTAGACCAGGTTGCTCCAAGCCCATCCATTCTTCTCCATCCCGCCCATCCCAGTGTCCCAGCACCCTCACTTCCTTATCTCCAACCTGAACTTCGCTGTTCCAGTTGGAACCCATCACCCCTTGTTCTATGGCTCCAATCCATGCTGAAGGCTCCTCTCCACACCCAAATGATGAAGGAGAACCCAAACTTCCATGGTTCTGCTTCATGCCTGCATCCAGCTGGAGCATCCCACTTCATCCCTGCATCCAGCTGGAGCATCCTGCTTCCAGGCTTGGGATCTTCCCTTAGGACCTCACAAGCTTCAAGGTTGTATCCATCCCAGCTCCCAACACCCATCCCAGCACTCTCTGGACCTCTCCCAGATGCCAGCACTGGGGTCCCCAGTGCCTGGAGCAGGGACTGGGGCCAGGGCTCACAGCACCCAGTGCACCCCCAGCACCCATAGCATGCATTGCACCCATACCACCCCCACCACTGCCAGCAACCACAACAGCTCCAGTGCACCCAGTCATCCTAGCACCTATAGAAACCCCAGCACCCACAGAACCCCCAGCACCCTCAGCACTATATAGCTCCGGTATCAGGGTCCTAGTGCCCGCCTGCTGCCTCCTCCCTGTCAGGAGCCGGTCCCAGTGCCCGCCCCCTATAGCGCCGGAATCAGGGTCCTAGTGCCCGCCCGCTGCCTTCCGCAGGGGGTCCTAGTGCCCGCCCACTGCCTCACGCATCAGGGTCCTAGTGCCCGCCTGCTGCCTCCTGCCTGGCAGGGACAGGTCCCAGGCTCCCCCCCCAATAACTCCGTGCCGCAGAAAACACATGGACTCAGTCAGAGATCAATATGATCAGACAAAAGCCATTTTTTACAAAGCCGTAACTCCTTTTATAGTATTTCTTACATGCACTTACAGTGATTTGGCATATTATGATTGGATACATGTCTTGAAGACCCTTAGTGACTAACATGTAATTGGTTAAGCACAGGTCTGAGAACTTGACCTCGAAAGCTTGCCAACAGTGCACAGTTCTCATTAACTTGGTGAATTCCAGCCTCTTCTCTTGCTTGTTCAGGCTTCCTCGGGCCTCTCATGGCCTTGCTGCATCTTTCAGGATTATTCAGAATTTATGTACCAATTATCCATTCTCCTGTGAGAACACTGCCTCCACATCTCCCCCTTTTTGTTTTATATATGGTTTGGGTGACCCTACTTGAGCAGGGGATTTGCCCTAGATCATATCTCCAATATATGACAACTACAGGCTGCTGGGCCTGCCCCTTTTTTCTGCTGTATGACTCTCTGGTAACAGGGGAGGCCATCCTTCACATCAAGGTCTGGCATGGCATGTGTCCCCACTGCCAACAGCGGAGCCCAAACAGCCCAAAAAAAGGAGAAAAACACCCCAAAACCACCCCAGAATGACCCCAAAACCACCCTGTCCTGGTTCTCCTAGGGCATACAGGGTCAGAGCCCCAAACTAGCCCCAAAAGAGGCCACAAATACCCCAAATCCACCCCCAAAACCACCCCCAAAACCACCTTGTCCTGCTTCTCCTATGCAATACAGAGTCAGAGCCCCAAAACAGCCCCAAAACAGAACAAAAACACCCAAAACCACCTTGTCCTCCTTCTTCTACGCGACACAAGGTCAGAATCCCAAAACAGGACATAAACAGGGCAAAAACAATGCAAAACATCCCCAAAACCACACCCAAAATCACCTTGTCCTGCTTCTCCTAAGGGATACAGGGTAGGAGACCCAAAAGAGACCCAGAACAGAAAAAAAAACACCCCAAAACACCCAAAACCACTTCCAAAACACCCCCAAACCACCCAAAAACCACCTTGCCCTGCTTCTGCTAAGGGACACAGGGTCAGACCCCCAAAAAGCCCCAAAACAGGCCAAAACCAACGAAAAACCAACTCAAAACACCCAAAACAGCCCCAAAACAACCCAAAACCACCCCAAAACCACCTTGCCCTGCTTCTCCTTTGGGATACAGTGTCAGAGCCCGAAAACAGGACAAAAAAATGCCAAAACATCCAAAATTCCCCAAACCACCCCAAAACCACCTTGTCCTGCTTCTTCTGCAGGATACAGGGTCAGAGTCCCAAAAAGCACCCAAAACAGGACAAAACCAAACCAAAACCACCCAAAAAACACCTTGTCCTGCTTCTGCTATGGGATACAGGGTCATAGTTCCCAAACAGCCCCAAAACAGGACAAATCACTCCAAAACCCCCAAAGCAACCCAAAACCACCTTGTCCTGCTTCTCCAATGGCATACAGGGTCAGAGCCACAAAACAGGATAAAAACAGGAGAAAAGCAGGCCAAAACACCCCAAACAACCCCCAAAATGGGCCAAAACCACCCCAAAATCACCTTGTCCTACTTCTCCTATGGGACACAGGTCAGAGCCCCAAAACCACCCCAAAACCACCTTCTCCTGTTTCTCCTGTGGGACACAATTTCTGAACCCCAAAACAGGCTCAAAAAAGTACAAAAACAACCAAAAACTATTCAAAACCACCCCCAAAACAACCCCAAACCACTCTAAACCCACCAAAAAAACACCTTGTCCTGCTTCTCCTGTGGGACACAGGGTCAGAGCCCCAAAGCAGGCCAAAAAGAAGAAAAAAACACACCAAACCACCCCCAAAACAGCCCAAGCCAACCCCAAAACCACCTGGTCATGCTTCTCCTATGGGACACAGAGTCAGAGCCCCAAAACAGCCCGAAAACAGGACAAAAACAACCCAAAACCCCCCAAAACCACCTTGTCCTCCTTCTCCTATGGGATACAGGGTAAGAGGCCCAAAATAGCCACAAAACAGACCAAAAAGAGGTGAAAACCAGACCAAAACACCCAAAGAAAACTCCAAAACATGCCAAACCACCCCAAAATCACCTTGTCCTCCTTCTCCTAAGGGACACAGGGTCAGAGCCCCAAAACAGACCCAAAATAGCCCCAAAAGAGGCCAAAACCAGATGACAACAAGGCCAAAGCAAGCCAAAGGAAACCCCAAAACAACCCCAAACCACCCCAAAACCACCTTGTCCTGCTTCTCCTATGAAATACAGGGTCAGAGCCCCAAAACACCCCAAAAACAGGACAAAAAACACACCAAAAACACACCAAAACCACCTTGTCATCCTTCTCCTGTGGGATACAGGCTCAGAGCCCCAAAACAGACCCAAAACACCCCAAAAACCAAACCAAAACCACCTTGTCCTGTTTCTCCAATGGGACACAGGGTCAGAGCCCCAAAACAGACCCAAAATGGCCTCAAAACAGGCCAATATCAGGCAAAAACAAGGCCAAAGCACCCAAAAACCAACCCAAAATCACTTTGTCCTGCTTCTCTTATGGGATACAGGGTCAAAGCCCCCCAAAAAGACCCAAAACAGGCCAAAAACAACCCAAAACACCCCAAAACCACCTTGTCCTGCTTCTTCTAGGGGATACAGGGTAAGAGGCCCAAAACAGACCCAAAACAGGCCAAAAACGGGCCAAAACACCCAAAGCAAACACCAAAACACCCCCAAAGCACCCCAAAACCACCTTGTCCTGCTTCTCCAACGGCATACAGGGTCAGAGCCACAAAACAGGACAAAAACAGGAGAAAAGCAGGCCAAAACACCCTAAAACCACCTTGTCCTGTTTCTCCTGTGGGACCCAAGTTCAGAACTCCAAAACAGGCTCAAAAAAGCACAAAACCAACCAAAAACTATTCAAAACCACCCCCAAAACAACCCCAAACCACCCTAAACCCACCAAAAAAAAACACCTTGTCCTGCTTCTCCTGTGGGACACTGGGTCAGAGCCCCAAAACACTCCAAAAAGAGGAAAAAAACATCAAAACACACAAAACCACCCCTAAAACAGCCCAAGCCAACCCCGAAGCACCGGCTCGTGCTGCAGCTCTGCCTCATTCCAGAGCCTTGGATCATCTGGGTGCACGGGATCCCATTGGCATCACAGCTCCTGGTGCTTGGGAGCGGATCATATGGGATCTGGATCCAGATCCGGATGCTCCACACATGGACACGGATCCAGGTCCGGATCCGGTTGTAGGGGGGAGGGCGGACACGAAATTCCATGGGGCTGGAAGAGCAGAACTGGGCTCCAGGAGGGGGGGCTCTGGGGTGGGGGGGAGAGACACCATTGCCCCTCATTGTCTCCATTGACCCTATTGGCCCCCATTACCCCCTTTGCCCTCCCCATTACCCCCACTGCCCATTACCCCCATTGCCCCCCATTGCCCCCTATTGCCCATGTTACCCCATTACCCCCCCATTACCCCCATTACCCCCATTGCCCATGTTACCCCATTAACCCCCATTACCCATTGCCCCCATTGCCACCCGTTACCCCCATTCCCAACTCACTTCCCACTGCTCCGCACTGGATCCAAAGATGGGGCTGGGGATGCCCCGGTCCCGCCGCGCATCCGGTTGCGGCTCCCATTGAGGCTCCAGGGACCCCGGGTTCGAGCCCCGAGCTCCCGGGTTCGGTTCCCGGTGCCCCCCCCACGGAGCAGCGCCCCCAGCACCGAGCGGCGCCGCTCCCGTAGCAGCACCGGGGCCCGGTGCAACAGCGCCCCCAAGCGGGCGGCCAGGACCCGCGCTATGGGGTGTTGGGGGGCGGGCACTGGGACCCCCAAGTTATGGGGCACCCCCTTTGTGCCCCCCAAGGTATGGGGCGGGGTCTGGAAGTCCCCTATGGAGCCCCCCAAGTTATGGGGCACCCCCTCTGTGCCCCCCTCAAAGTTATGGGGCACCCCTATAGTGCGGGAGGTGCCGAGGCCCCGCCCCACGTGACCCGAGGTGACCTGGAGGGCGAAGAGCCCGCGGGGGTGGGGCAGGAGGCGGTGCTGGGTGATGACCACGTGACGCGGAGTGGGGGAGGGGGCTGCGGGGGGGCGCAGGGGCCAGGATCGGGCCGAGGCCCCGCCCCCTCCCCCCTCCCCTCGCGCCCGCCCCAGTTTGGTCCCGTCCGGTTCCCGCCAATTTCGCCCATCATGGCGGAGCTGGAGCTCCCCTCCGATCCCGACCTGCGCAGGTTGGAGCCCGCGGGACCCCCCAGTGGGGGCTGTTGGGGTCCTGGGGGGGTTGGGGTGCTCCTGACCCCCTCTCTTTGTCTCCCCCCCACCTCCAGGCTGTGCACGGGGCCCTGAGCCCCCATCCGGGAGTACATCATGGGCCACGTGCGGCACCCGCGGTGAGGGGGGCACCCCAACATCTGGGGGGGAGGAACTGCAACATCTGGAGGGACCCCGAACCTCGGATCGGTCCCTAAAATGCATGGCGGGGGGGGGAGGGGTGTTCTTATAGGATAGGTGCCTGTTAGGACCCCCCCAAAATTCCATTGGGATCCCAACAACCCCCCAGCACCCCCCAATTCCCCCTTGTGACCCCCCCGCCCCGCAACCCCTTCTCCCAGATCCATGCACAGGAGCCCAAATTCCTTTAGGACCCCTTCAAATGCCATTGGGATCCCAGGAACCCCCAATTCCCTCCCATGATCCTCTCTGACCCCCCCCAACCCCTCCTGTACCCCTCCCCCCCCCCCCCCCGGTTTCCTCCTTAACTCGGGGCTCAGGTACCAGCACCTCAAGGAGATTCAGGTTTGGGGGGCGGGGTGGGGAGCGTTAGAGGGTTTTGGGGGGGCCCACAAGGACCAAAACACCCCCCTGCATCCCAAAACGCCCCCTCAGCACCCCAAAACCATGCCCCCTGCACACCAAAACACAACCCCTGCACCCTAAAATCACCCCCATGCATCCCAGAAGCCCCACGGCCCCCCAAAACCGCCCCCCTGCACCCCAAAACACACCTCTGCACCCCAAAAGCACCCAGTGTGCACCCCAAAACAACCCCCCTCTGCACCCCAAAACACCCCCTCTGCACCAAAACCACCCTATGGATTCCCCCATGCACTCAAAACCCTCTCAAGGACCCCCCCGAATACATCCTGCAGCCCGGTTTCCCCCCCTGCAACCCAAAACTGCCCCTGGGCCCTCCCCCATGATCTTTTCCTCCCCACTCCTGAACCCCAGAACCTTTTAGGGACCCCCTCTATACTTTAAACCCCCCTGGGTTTTCTTCTGAAGTGGGGGCTGGGCTCATAGGGGTCCTTAAACCCCCCCCCCCACTCTCCCTAAACCCAGTGCTGAGACCTGGTCCCTGCAGCCCTTTTGGGGTCCCCAAAATGGGATCTGGACCCCTTTGGGCCCCCCAAACTCCCCTCAACGTTTGGCTTTGGGCTCCCCCTTGGCACCAGGTTGATGCTGGAGGCCACGGGGCTCCCAGGGGCTCGGGGGGCCCAGATCCAGCAGGGCCCAGAGCTATGGGGCAGCCCCATGGACTCCCCAGAAACTGCCCTGGGGCCACTGAGGAGGCAGCTGCAGGAGGGGAAGCAGCGGCTGGTGGGTGCCAACAGGGGAATGTGGGGATTTGGGGGGGTCCTGATGGGCTTGGGGGGGTCTGGGAAGTGGAATTTGATGGTTATGGGGAGGGGTTGGGGTCCCTAAAGGGTCCCAGCGCCGCTTTTTGGGAGGGATGAGGGATATCTGGGGGTCCTGGAGGAGGATTTTGGGTCTAAAGGGGATGACATGGGGGAGTTTGGGGCTTTAGGGGGAATTTTGGGGTTCAGCGGTGCTGGGAGGGGGATCCGGGGGTTATGAATGGGTTTGGTGTTAAAGGAGAGGCTTGTGGGGAAATATGAGGCGATATTTAAGGTGTTTGGGGGTCTTGGGGGGTATTTGGGTCCCTCCCATGGCTTTGGGGTCCCTCATTTCCTTGTGTCCCCCCCTCCATCCCTTCCAGTCCCGTCGCTGGATCCAGCTCCGGGCTCTGGGCGCATCCAATGGGAAGCTCCAGGCGCAGCTGCGCCCCCTGCAGGCCCAGGTGAGGAAAGACGGGGAGGGGCTGAAAGGGGGGCGTGTCCTCACCCCTTTGGCCACGCCCCTTTCAGGCCCAGGGCAGCCGGGAGGGGGATAAACGGGGACACGAGTTGGGGAGCTCAGAGCTGATTGGCTGTTGCCTGGGCAACGCTCGCCAGAACGAGGCCGGGGGTGTGTGTGTGTGTGTGTGTGTGTGTGTGTGTGTGTGTATGTGTGTGTGTGTGTGTGTGTGTGTGTGTGTGTGTGTGTGTGATGCATGGGAAGCGGTATGTGGAGACCCCGTTGCTAGGCAACGGCGGCATCCAACCCGGAAGTGCGGAGAGCATCGCGGAACGGGGATGGGGAAAGGCCGAAACACGGGGGGGGAGAGGGGGCCTCGATTTCCTGTGAAATCTTTATTTATTGGTTAAGTTTCCTTTTCATACATTCTTAAGGTGACCTCTCCCCCCCCCCCCTTTTACATCGGTGTCAATAAGGCTTCGGATAGAACCCCCCCCCCCCCCCATCTCCCCTTTATCCTCCCCTCTCCCATCCCGGGTATAAAGAGGGGGGGAGGTGCCACCCCCCGACACCCCCGGGTGGGGGATGGGAGGTTGTGTCCCTTGGCACCCTTCCCCACATCCACGCCCCCCTTTTGGGGTGCTGGGGGGGAGGTGAGGTCCATCCTCCCCCTTCCCCACAGACAGTTCATCAACAGGCACTTAATGACACCCCCGCACCTTCCCTGCCCACCCCACCCCCGTTTTTGGTTACATGAAGCCCCGAGGGAGGGGAGGGCTCTCCTCTGCACCGGTTACTGCAGGGCTCTCCCTCCTTAAAGAGCCCACGCTCACCGTGGGGGCCCCGTCACAATGGGCAAATCCACAGCGACCGCCACGGCTTTGGGATGGCGGCAGCATCGTGCCCATGGCCACTGGGCAGCCAGGGGTGCTCCGGGAGTGGCTGCGGGGGGACCAGCCTCTGCCCAGCCGGCTCGGGGAGGTCCCTCACGGGCTGCTCTTCCTCAGTGCCTTTGGTCCGGAGGTGGAGCATGCGAGGGGTCACAGCTCAACGTGGGCCATGGAACAGGGCGTCACGGCCACCTACGAGGAGTGGAGAGGGACCGACGTTGGCACAGCAGAGAATCATGGAATCCCAGAGTGGGCTGGAAGGGACCTTAAAGCTCAGCCAGCTCCAACCCCCAAAGGGACACCTTCCACTAGAGCAGCTTGCTCCACGGCCCTGTGTCTCTGTGCACTCCCAGGGCATCCTGGGGATACCCCTAGAGAATCCCAGAGAATGCCTGCAGCACCTCCAGAGCACCCCATGGACCCAGTCAGAGCTCATGCATCACAATGACCTTGGGGACATGGGGACCACAGGGGTGGCTGATTCTGGAACTCCCCGTGTTCAGGTGTGTGAGGCCACAGAACCCCACGGAACCCTCCAGCAGAGGCACCGGGAGACGACAGCTGCCCCACGGAACACAAGCTACCGGTGGAGGAGGCAAGAGCAGCTCCTCTGGTGGTTCCCGTCTTGGTGTCTCGGAGCCGGTGCCGCCTGTGGACAGAGGAGCGTGGAAGGAGGTGGGTGGCGATGGCGATCTTGGGGTGCTGTAGGAGTTGCCAGAACACCTCAAGAGACTTCCCCAGAGTGGCTGCTTTGGACTCGGTGTGTGAGTTGGGCTGGCTGAGCCGGCAGCGGAGCGCTGCGGCTGCCGAGGGATGATCCTGGGATCTGCCCTCATTTCTTGTGGGGAGAGCAAGGGCCTGTGGGGATGGGCCAAGGGGGAACGATTTTAACGTGACAGAGAGGGGAGATTGAGATGAGATCTTAGAAGTTGTTCCCTGTGAGGGTGGTGGGACAGTGGCACAGGGTGCCCAGAGAAGCTGTGCCTGCCCCATGGCTGGCAGTGTTCAAGACAGAGCTGAAAATGCCCTGACTCTTTCCTTGGTACATGATTGAGTTGCAGGTTTTGTTCCATTTTTCGCTAAATCTGAACTATTTATGGAAGTTTCTAGCCTATTTTAAGCTTTTCCTGGCTATTTCTTAACTGGTTTAGGCTGTTTCAAACACTTTTTTTCCCCAGTTCTAAAACTTTTTGAACCATTTTGACCTTTTCCAAACGTTTTTTTGTCCATTTCTTACTAATTTCTTGCCATTTCTAACCCATTTTTGCTCTTTCCTGACTCGGTTTGAGCCATTTTTGGCCATTCCTAACCCAGTGTTGCCAATTTCTAACCCATTTTAAGTCTATTTAAGGCTATTTCTAAAAAAATTATGGCCATTTCTATCCTAATTTGGGCCATTTCTTACCAGTTTTAAGCTTTTTTCTTGGCTATTCCTAGTCCATTCTTGCCTGCTTGTCCCCTGTTTGAAGCATTTTTTAGCACTTCTAAACAATTGATGACCATTTCTATCTTATTTTTGCCCATGTCTTACCAGTTTTAAGCCATTTTTGTCAATTCCTAAAGAATTCATGGCCATTTCTAGCCTGGTTTCAGCTTTTCTTAGCTATTTCTTAACTGGCTTGAGCTATTTCTAACCTTTTTTTTGCCCAATGCTAACTCTTTTTAAGCCATTATGGCCATTTCCAAACCGTTCTTGTCCTGTACTTAACAACTTCTTTCTAACCCTTTTTTTGGCCTTCCCTAACTTGGTTTAACCCATTTTTGGCCCTTTCTGACCCACTTTAAGTTTTTTTTTGGCTATTTCTAAACAATGGCTGGTCATTCTCACCTTATTTTTGCCCATTTCTTACCTGGTTTATGCCATTTTTGGCTAATGCTTCACTTTTTTTCTGGGCATTTCTAGCCTGTTTTAAGTATTTCTTACCTATTTCTAAACTGGCTTGAGCTACTTCTAACCCTTTTTTTGCCCAATTCTAACTCTTTTTAGGTCATTTTGGCCATTCCCAATCCATTTCTGTCCAGTTCTTACCAATTTTTTTCTGTTCCTAACTCAGGTTTTGCCCTTTCCTGACTTGCTTTAAACCATTTTTGGCCCTTTCTAACCCATTTTAAGTCCTTTTTGGCTATTTCTAAACAATTGCTGGTTGTTCTTACCTTATTTTTGCCCATTTTTTGCAGGTTTTATTCCATTTTTGGCTAAATGTGAACTATTTATGGAAGTTTCTAGCCTGGTTTAACCTTTTCCTTGCTATTTCTAAACTGGCTTGAGCTATATCTAACCCTTTTTTTTGCGCAATACTGACTCTTTTTAAGCCATTTTGGCCATTTCCAAACCCTTTCTGTCCGGTTCTTGCCAGTTTCTTTCTATTTCTAACCTGGTTTTGCCCTTTCCTGACTTGGTTTAAACTATTTTTGGCCCCTTCTAACACATTTTAAGTCTTTTTTGGCTATTTCTGAACAATTGCTGGTCATTCTTATTTTTCTCAATTTCTTACCAGTTTTATGCCATTTTTGACTAAGTCTGAACAGTTTCTTGCCATTTTTAGTTTGTTTTACGCTTTTCTTAGCTATTTCTAAACTGTTTTAGACTATTTCTAACCCTTTTTTGCCCAGTTCTATCTCTATTTTACTCATTTTGGCCATTTCCAAACCCTTTCTGTCCTGTTCTTACCAATTGATTTCTGTTTCTAAACCATTTTTGCCCTTTCCTAACTTGGTTTAAACCATTTTTGGCTCTTTCTGACCCTTTTAAGTTTTTTTTGGCTATTTCTAAACAATTGCTGGTCATCCTACCTTATTTTTGCCCATTTTTTCTTTCAGTTTTTATTCCATTTTTGGCTTAATGTGAACTATTTATGGAAGTTTCTAGTCTGGTTTAAGCTTTTCTTACCTATTTCTAAACTGGCTTGAGCTATATCTGACCCATTTTTTGCACAATACTGACTCTTTTTAAGCCATTTTGGCCATTCCCAAACCCTTTCTGTCCAGGTCTTACCAATTTCTTTCTATTTCTAACCTGGTTTTGCCCTTTCCTGACTTGGTTTAAACCATTTTTTGATTTTTCTAACCCATTTTAAGTCTTTTTTTTGGCTCTTTCTAAGCAATTGCTGGTCATTCTTATCTTATTTTTGCCAATTTCTTACCAGTTTTATGCCATTTCTGACTAAGTCTGAACAGTTTCTTGCCATTTCTAGTTTGGTTTACGCTTTTCTTAGCTATTTCTAAACTTGTTTAGACTATTTCTATCCCTTTTTTGTCCAGTTCTATCTCTATTTTAGTCATTTTGGCCATTTCCAAACCATTTATGTCCTGTTCTTACCAATTGATTTCTGTTTCTAAACCATTTTTTCCCTTTCCTAACTTGGTTTAAACCATTTTTGGCTCTTTCTGACCCTTTTTAAGTGTTTTTTTTGCTATTTCTACACAATTGCTGGTCATTCTTATCTTATTTTTGCCCATTTCTTGCCAGTTTTAAGCCATTCTATGGCAATTTCTGAACTATTTATAAAAGTTTCTAGCCTGGTTTAAGCTTTTTCTTAGCTATTTCTAAACTGGCTTGAGCTATTTCTAACCCTTTTTTGCGCAATACTGACTCTTTTTAAGCCATTTTGGCCATTTTCAAACCATTTTTCAACTGTTCTTACCAATTTCTTTCTATTTCTAAACCATTTTTGCCCTTTCCTCGCTTGGTTTAAACCATTTTTGTCTCTTTCTGACCCTTTTAAGGTTTTTTTGGCTATTTCTAAACAATTGCTGGTCATTCTTACCTTATTTTTGCCCATTTCTTGCACATTTGAAGCCATTTTTGGCAATTTCTCAACTATTTATGGAAGTTTCTAGCCTGGTTTAAGCTTTTGTTACCTATTTCTAAACTGGCTTGAGCTATTTCTAACCCTTTTTTGCGCAATACTGACTCATTTTAAGCCATTTTTGCCATTTTCAAACCATTTTTCGACATTTCTTACCAATTTATTTCTATTTCTAACCCGTTTTTGCCCTTCCCTGACTTGGTTTAAGCCATTTTTGCTTCTTTATAACCCATTTTAAATCTTTTTTTGCTATTTCTAAGCAATTGCTGGTCATTCTTGTCTTATTTTTGCCCATTTTTTGCAGGTTTTATTCCTTTTTTGGCAATTTCTGAATGATTTATGGAAGTTTCTAGCCTGGTTTAAGCTTTTCTTACCTATTTCTAAACTGGCTTGAGCTATTTCTAACCCTTGTTTTGCACAATACTGACTCTTTTTAAGCCATTTTGGCCATTCCCAAACCCTTTCTGTCAAGTTCTTATCAATTTCTTTCTATTTCTAACCTGGTTTTGCCCTTTCCTCACTTGGTTTAAACCATTTTTAGCCCTTTCTAACTCATTTTAAGTCTTTTTTGGCTATTTCTAAACAATTGCTGGTCATTCTTATCTTATTTTTGCCTATTTCTTAGTAATTTTATGCATTGTTGAGTAAGTCTGAACAGTTTCTTGCCATTTTCAGCCTGGTTTAACCTTTTCCTAGCTATTTCTAAACTGGCTTGAGCTATTTCTAACCATTTTTTTGCCCAATACTGACTCTTTTAAAGTCATTTTGGCCATTCCCAAAACCTTTCTGTGCAGTTCTTACCAATTTCTTTCTGTTTCTAAACCATTTTTGCCATTTTCTAACCTGGTTTAAACCATTTTTGGCTCTTTCTGACCCTTTTAAGTTTTTTTTGGCTATTTCTAAACAATTGCTAGTCATTCTTACCTTATTTTTGCCCATTTGAAGCCATTTTTGGCAATTTCTGAACTATTTATGGAAGTTTCTAGCCTGGTTTACGCTTTTCTTACCTATTTCTGAACTGGCATGAGCTATTTCTAACCCTTTTTTTTGCGCAATACTGACTCTTTTTAAGCCATTTTGGCCATTCCCAAACCCTTTCTATCCAGTTCTTACCAATTTCTTTCTATTTCTAACCTGGTTTTGCCCTTTCCTCACTTGGTTTAAACCATTTTTGGCCCTTTCTAACCCATTTTAAGTCTTTTTTAACTATTTCTAAACAATTGCTGGTCATTCTTATCTGTTTTTTGCCAATTTCTCACCAGTTTTATGCCATTTTTGACTAAGTCTGAACAGTTTCTTGCCATTTCTAGTTTGCTTTAAGTTTTCGTAGCTATTTCTAAATTATTTTAGACTATTTCTAACCCTTTTTTGCCCAATTCTAACTCTTCTTAAGTCGTTTTGGCCATTTCCAAACCATTTTTGTCCATTTCCTACTAATTTCCTGTCATTTCTAACTCATTTTTGCCCTTTCCTGACTTGATTTAAACCATTTTTGGCTTTTTCTAACCCATTTTAAATTTTTTTTTTGGCTATTTCTAAGCAACTGCTGGTCATTCTTATCTTATTTTTGGCCATTTCTTGCAGGTTTCATTCCATTTTTGGCTAAATCTGAACTATTTATGGAAGTTTCTAGCCTGGTTTAAGTCTTTTTTGGCTATTTCTGAACAATTGCTGGTCATTCTTGTCTTATTTTTCCCATTTCTTGCAGGTTGTATTCCATTTTTGGCAATTTCTGAACTATTTATGGAAGTTTCTAGCCTGGTTTAAGCTTTTCTTACCTATTTCTAAACTGGCTTGAGCTATATCTAACCCTTTTTTGCGCAATACTGACTCTTTTTAAGCCATTTTGGCCATTCCCAAACCCTTTCTGTCCAGTTCTTACCAATTTCTTTCTATTTCCAACTCAGTTTTTTCCCTTTCCTTACTTGGTTTAAACCATTTTTGGCTTTTTCTAACCCATTTTAAGTCTTTTTTGGCTATTTCTAAACAATTGCTGGTCATTCTTATCTTATTTTTGCCCATTTCTTGCCCATTTGAAGCCATTTTTGGCAATTTCTGAACTATTTATGGAAGTTTCTAGCCTGGTTTAAGCTTTTGTTACCTATTTCTAAACTGGCTTGAGCTATATCTAACCCTTTTTTTGCACAATACTGACTCTTTTTAAGCCATTTTGGCCATTCCCAAAGCCTTTCTGTCCAGGTCTTACCAATTTCTTTCTAACCTGGTTTTGCCTTTTCCTCACTTGGCTTAAACCATTTTTGGCCCTTTCTAACCCATTTTAAGTGTTTTTTGACTATTTCTAAACAATTGCTGGTCATTCTTATCTTATTTTTGCCAATTTCTTGCCCATTTGAAGCCATTTTATGGCAATTTCTGAATGATTCATGGAAGTTTCTAGCCTGGTTTAAGCTTTTGTTACCTATTTCTAAACTGGCTTGAGCTATTTCTAACCCTTTTTTGCGCAATACTGACTCATTTTAAGCCATTTTTGCCATTTTCAAACCATTTTTCAACATTTCTTACCAATTTATTTCTATTTCTAACCCGTTTTTGCCCTTCCCTGACTTGGTTTAAGCCATTTTTGCTTCTTTATAACCCATTTTAAATCTTTTTTTGCTATTTCTAAACAGTTGCTGGTCATTCTTATCTTATTTTTGCCAATTTCTTGCCCATTTGAAGCCATTTTATGGCAATTTCTGAATTATTCATGGAAGTTTCTAGCCTGGTTTAAGCTTTTGTTACCTATTTCTAAACTGGCTTGAGCTATTTCTAACCCTTTTTTGCGCAATACTGACTCATTTTAAGCCATTTTTGCCATTTTCAAACCATTTTTCGACATTTCTTACCAATTTATTTCTATTTCTAACCCGTTTTTGCCCTTCCCTGACTTGGTTTAAGCCATTTTTGCTTCTTTATAACCCATTTTAAATCTTTTTTTGCTATTTCTAAGCAATTGCTGGTCATTCTTGTCTTATTTTTGCCCATTTTTTTGCAGGTTTTATTCCTTTTTTGGCAATTTCTGAATGATTTATGGAAGTTTCTAGCCTGGTTTAAGCTTTTCTTACCTATTTCTAAACTGGCTTGAGCTATTTCTAACCCTTGTTTTGCACAATACTGACTCTTTCTAAGCCATTTTGGCCATTCCCAAACCCTTTCTGTCAAGTTCTTATCAATTTCTTTCTATTTCTAACCTGGTTTTGCCCTTTCCTCACTTGGTTTAAACCATTTTTAGCCCTTTCTAACTCATTTTAAGTCTTTTTTGGCTATTTCTAAACAATTGCTGGTCATTCTTACCTTATTTTTGCCTATTTCTTAGTAATTTTATGCATTGTTGAGTAAGTCTGAACAGTTTCTTGCCATTTTCAGCCTGGTTTAACCTTTTCCTAGCTATTTCTAAACTGGCTTGAGCTATTTCTAACCATTTTTTTGCCCAATACTGACTCTTTTAAAGTCATTTTGGCCATTCCCAAAACCTTTCTGTGCAGTTCTTACCAATTTCTTTCTGTTTCTAAACCATTTTTGCCATTTTCTAACCTGGTTTAAACCATTTTTGGCTCTTTCTGACCCTTTTAAGTTTTTTTTGGCTATTTCTAAACAATTGCTAGTCATTCTTACCTTATTTTTGCCCATTTGAAGCCATTTTTGGCAATTTCTGAACTATTTATGGAAGTTTCTAGCCTGGTTTACGCTTTTCTTACCTATTTCTGAACTGGCATGAGCTATATCTAACCCTTTTTTTTGCGCAATACTGACTCTTTTTAAGCCATTTTGGCCATTCCCAAAGCCTTTCTGTCCAGGTCTTACCAATTTCTTTCTAACCTGGTTTTGCCTTTTCCTCGCTTCGCTTAAACCATTTTTGGCCCTTTCTAACCCATTTTAAGTGTTTTTTGACTATTTCTAAACAATTGCTGGTCATTCTTATCTTATTTTTGCCAATTTCTTGCCCATTTGAAGCCATTTTATGGCAATTTCTGAATTTCTTGCAGGTTTCATTCCATTTTTGGCTAAATCTGTACTATTTATGGAAGTTTCTAGCCTGGTTTAAGTCTTTTTTGGCTATTTCTGAACAATTGCTGGTCATTCTTGTCTTATTTTTCCCATTTCTTGCAGGTTGTATTCCATTTTTGGCAATTTCTGAACTATTTATGGAAGTTTCTAGCCTGTTTAAGCTTTTGTTACCTATTTCTAAACTGGCTTGAGCTATATCTAACCCTTTTTTTGCACAATACTGACTCTTTTTAAGCCATTTTGGCCATTCCCAAACCCTTTCTGTCCAGGTCTTACCAATTTCTTTCTAACCTGGTTTTGCCTTTTCCTCACTTGGCTTAAACCATTTTTGGCCCTTTCTAACCCATTTTAAGTGTTTTTTGACTATTTCTAAACAATTGCTGGTCATTCTTATCTTATTTTTGCCAATTTCTTGCCCATTTGAAGCCATTTTATGGCAATTTCTGAATGATTCATGGAAGTTTCTAGCCTGGTTTAAACTTTTCTTACCTATTTCTAAACTGGCTTGAGCTATTTCTAACCCTTGTTTTGCACAATACTGACTCTTTTTAAGCCATTTTGGCCATTCCCAAACCCTTTCTGTCAAGTTCTTATCAATTTCTTTCTATTTCTAACCTGGTTTTGCCCTTTCCTCACTTGGTTTAAACCATTTTTAGCCCTTTCTAACTCATTTTAAGTCTTTTTTGGCTATTTCTAAACAATTGCTGGTCATTCTTACCTTATTTTTGCCTATTTCTTAGTAATTTTATGCATTGTTGAGTAAGTCTGAACAGTTTCTTGCCATTTTCAGCCTGGTTTAACCTTTTCCTAGCTATTTCTAAACTGGCTTGAGCTATTTCTAACCATTTTTTTGCCCAATACTGACTCTTTTAAAGTCATTTTGGCCATTCCCAAAACCTTTCTGTGCAGTTCTTACCAATTTCTTTCTGTTTCTAAACCATTTTTGCCATTTTCTAACCTGGTTTAAACCATTTTTGGCTCTTTCTGACCCTTTTAAGGTTTTTTTGGCTATTTCTAAACAATTGCTAGTCATTCTTACCTTATTTTTGCCCATTTGAAGCCATTTTTGGCAATTTCTGAACTATTTATGGAAGTTTCTAGCCTGGTTTACGCTTTTCTTACCTATTTCTGAACTGGCATGAGCTATATCTAACCCTTTTTTTTGCGCAATACTGACTCTTTTTAAGCCATTTTGGCCATTCCCAAACCCTTTCTATCCAGTTCTTACCAATTTCTTTCTATTTCTAACCTGGTTTTGCCCTTTCCTCACTTGGTTTAAACCATTTTTGGCCCTTTCTAACCCATTTTAAGTCTTTTTTAACTATTTCTAAACAATTGCTGGTCATTCTTATCTGTTTTTTGCCAATTTCTCACCAGTTTTATGCCATTTTTGACTAAGTCTGAACAGTTTCTTGCCATTTCTAGTTTGCTTTAAGTTTTCGTAGCTATTTCTAAATTATTTTAGACTATTTCTAACCCTTTTTTGCCCAATTCTAACTCTTCTTAAGTCGTTTTGGCCATTTCCAAACCATTTTTGTCCATTTCCTACTAATTTCCTGTCATTTCTAACTCATTTTTGCCCTTTCCTGACTTGATTTAAACCATTTTTGGCTTTTTCTAACCCAATTTAAATTTTTTTTTTGGCTATTTCTAAGCAACTGCTGGTCATTCTTATCTTATTTTTGGCCATTTCTTGCAGGTTTCATTCCATTTTTGGCTAAATCTGAACTATTTATGGAAGTTTCTAGCCTGGTTTAAGTCTTTTTTGGCTATTTCTGAACAATTGCTGGTCATTCTTGTCTTATTTTTCCCATTTCTTGCAGGTTGTATTCCATTTTTGGCAATTTCTGAACTATTTATGGAAGTTTCTAGCCTGTTTAAGCTTTTGTTACCTATTTCTAAACTGGCTTGAGCTATATCTAACCCTTTTTTTGCACAATACTGACTCTTTTTAAGCCATTTTGGCCATTCCCAAAGCCTTTCTGTCCAGGTCTTACCAATTTCTTTCTAACCTGGTTTTGCCTTTTCCTCACTTGGCTTAAACCATTTTTGGCCCTTTCTAACCCATTTTAAGTGTTTTTTGACTATTTCTAAACAATTGCTGGTCATTCTTATCTTATTTTTGCCAATTTCTTGCCCATTTGAAGCCATTTTATGGCAATTTCTGAATGATTCATGGAAGTTTCTAGCCTGGTTTAAACTTTTGTTACCTATTTCTAAACTGGCTTGAGCTATTTCTAACCCTTTTTTGCGCAATACTGACTCATTTTAAGCCATTTTTGCCATTTTCAAACCATTTTTCAACATTTCTTACCAATTTATTTCTATTTCTAACCCGTTTTTGCCCTTCCCTGACTTGGTTTAAGCCATTTTTGCTTCTTTATAACCCATTTTAAATCTTTTTTTGCTATTTCTAAACAATTGCTGGTCATTCTTGTCTTATTTTTGCCCATTTTTTGCAGGTTTTATTCCTTTTTTGGCAATTTCTGAATGATTTATGGAAGTTTCTAGCCTGGTTTAAGCTTTTCTTACCTATTTCTAAACTGGCTTGAGCTATTTCTAACCCTTTTTTGCGCAATACTGACTCATTTTAAGCCATTTTTGCCATTTTCAAACCATTTTTCAACATTTCTTACCAATTTATTTCTATTTCTAACCCGTTTTTGCCCTTCCCTGACTTGGTTTAAGCCATTTTTGCTTCTTTATAACCCATTTTAAATCTTTTTTTGCTATTTCTAAGCAATTGCTGGTCATTCTTGTCTAATTTTTGCCCATTTTTTGCAGGTTTTATTCCTTTTTTGGCAATTTCTGAATGATTTATGGAAGTTTCTAGCCTGGTTTAAGCTTTTCTTACCTATTTCTAAACTGGCTTGAGCTATATCTAACCCTTGTTTTGCACAATACTGACTCTTTTTAAGCCATTTTGGCCATTCCCAAACCCTTTCTGTCAAGTTCTTATCAATTTCTTTCTATTTCTAACCTGGTTTTGCCCTTTCCTCACTTGGTTTAAACCATTTTTAGCCCTTTCTAACTCATTTTAAGTCTTTTTTGTCTATTTCTAAACAATTGCTGGTCATTCTTACCTTATTTTTGCCTATTTCTTAGTAATTTTATGCATTGTTGAGTAAGTCTGAACAGTTTCTTGCCATTTTCAGCCTGGTTTAACCTTTTCCTAGCTATTTCTAAACTGGCTTGAGCTATTTCTAACCATTTTTTTGCCCAATACTGACTCTTTTAAAGTCATTTTGGCCATTCCCAAAACCTTTCTGTGCAGTTCTTACCAATTTCTTTCTGTTTCTAAACCATTTTTGCCATTTTCTAACCTGGTTTAAACCATTTTTGGCTCTTTCTGACCCTTTTAAGTTTTTTTTGGCTATTTCTAAACAATTGCTAGTCATTCTTACCTTATTTTTGCCCATTTGAAGCCATTTTTGGCAATTTCTGAACTATTTATGGAAGTTTCTAGCCTGGTTTACGCTTTTCTTACCTATTTCTGAACTGGCATGAGCTATATCTAACCCTTTTTTTTGCGCAATACTGACTCTTTTTAAGCCATTTTGGCCATTCCCAAACCCTTTCTATCCAGTTCTTACCAATTTCTTTCTATTTCTAACCTGGTTTTGCCCTTTCCTCACTTGGTTTAAACCATTTTTGGCCCTTTCTAACCCATTTTAAGTCTTTTTTAACTATTTCTAAACAATTGCTGGTCATTCTTATCTGTTTTTTGCCAATTTCTCACCAGTTTTATGCCATTTTTGACTAAGTCTGAACAGTTTCTTGCCATTTCTAGTTTGCTTTAAGTTTTCGTAGCTATTTCTAAATTATTTTAGACTATTTCTAACCCTTTTTTGCCCAATTCTAACTCTTCTTGAGTCGTTTTGGCCATTTCCAAACCATTTTTGTCCATTTCCTACTAATTTCCTGTCATTTCTAACTCATTTTTGCCCTTTCCTGACTTGATTTAAACCATTTTTGGCTTTTTCTAACCCAATTTAAATTTTTTTTTTGGCTATTTCTAAGCAACTGCTGGTCATTCTTATCGTATTTTTGGCCATTTCTTGCAGGTTTCATTCCATTTTTGGCTAAATCTGAACTATTTATGAAAGTTTCTAGCCTGGTTTAAGTCTTTTTTGGCTATTTCTGAACAATTGCTGGTCATTCTTGTCTTATTTTTCCCATTTCTTGCAGGTTGTATTCCATTTTTGGCAATTTCTGAACTATTTATGGAAGTTTCTAGCCTGGTTTAAGCTTTTCTTACCTATTTCTAAACTGGTTTGAGCTATATCTAACCCTTTTTTGCGCAATACTGACTCTTTTTAAGCCATTTTGGCCATTCCCAAACCCTTTCTGTCCAGTTCTTACCAATTTCTTTTCTGTTCCTAACTCAGTTTTTTCCCTTTCCTTACTTGGTTTAAACCATTTTTGGCTTTTTCTAACCCATTTTAAGTCTTTTTTGGCTATTTCTAAACAATTGCTGGTCGTTCTTATCTTATTTTTGCCCATTTCTTGCCCATTTGAAGCCATTTTTGGCAATTTCTGAACTATTTATGGAAGTTTCTAGCCTGTTTAAGCTTTTGTTACCTATTTCTAAACTGGCTTGAGCTATATCTAACCCTTTTTTTGCACAATACTGACTCTTTTTAAGCCATTTTGGCCATTCCCAAACCCTTTCTGTCCAGGTCTTACCAATTTCTTTCTAACCTGGTTTTGCCTTTTCCTCACTTGGCTTAAACCATTTTTGGCCCTTTCTAACCCATTTTAAGTGTTTTTTGACTATTTCTAAACAATTGCTGGTCATTCTTATCTTATTTTTGCCAATTTCTTGCCCATTTGAAGCCATTTTATGGCAATTTCTGAATTATTCATGGAAGTTTCTAGCCTGGTTTAAGCTTTTGTTACCTATTTCTAAACTGGCTTGAGCTATTTCTAACCCTTTTTTGCGCAATACTGACTCATTTTAAGCCATTTTTGCCATTTTCAAACCATTTTTCAACATTTCTTACCAATTTATTTCTATTTCTAACCCGTTTTTGCCCTTCCCTGACTTGGTTTAAGCCATTTTTGCTTCTTTATAACCCATTTTAAATCTTTTTTTGCTATTTCTAAGCAATTGCTGGTCATTCTTGTCTTATTTTTGCCCATTTTTTGCAGGTTTTATTCCTTTTTTGGCAATTTCTGAATGATTTATGGAAGTTTCTAGCCTGGTTTAAGCTTTTCTTACCTATTTCTAAACTGGCTTGAGCTATATCTAACCCTTGTTTTGCACAATACTGACTCTTTTTAAGCCATTTTGGCCATTCCCAAACCCTTTCTGTCAAGTTCTTATCAATTTCTTTCTATTTCTAACCTGGTTTTGCCCTTTCCTCACTTGGTTTAAACCATTTTTAGCCCTTTCTAACTCATTTTAAGTCTTTTTTGTCTATTTCTAAACAATTGCTGGTCATTCTTACCTTATTTTTGCCTATTTCTTAGTAATTTTATGCATTGTTGAGTAAGTCTGAACAGTTTCTTGCCATTTTCAGCCTGGTTTAACCTTTTCCTAGCTATTTCTAAACTGGCTTGAGCTATTTCTAACCATTTTTTTGCCCAATACTGACTCTTTTAAAGTCATTTTGGCCATTCCCAAAACCTTTCTGTGCAGTTCTTACCAATTTCTTTCTGTTTCTAAACCATTTTTGCCATTTTCTAACCTGGTTTAAACCATTTTTGGCTCTTTCTGACCCTTTTAAGTTTTTTTTGGCTATTTCTAAACAATTGCTAGTCATTCTTACCTTATTTTTGCCCATTTGAAGCCATTTTTGGCAATTTCTGAACTATTTATGGAAGTTTCTAGCCTGGTTTACGCTTTTCTTACCTATTTCTGAACTGGCATGAGCTATATCTAACCCTTTTTTTTGCGCAATACTGACTCTTTTTAAGCCATTTTGGCCATTCCCAAACCCTTTCTATCCAGTTCTTACCAATTTCTTTCTATTTCTAACCTGGTTTTGCCCTTTCCTCACTTGGTTTAAACCATTTTTGGCCCTTTCTAACCCATTTTAAGTCTTTTTTAACTATTTCTAAACAATTGCTGGTCATTCTTATCTGTTTTTGCCAATTTCTCACCAGTTTTATGCCATTTTTGACTAAGTCTGAACAGTTTCTTGCCATTTCTAGTTTGCTTTAAGTTTTCGTAGCTATTTCTAAATTATTTTAGACTATTTCTAACCCTTTTTTGCCCAATTCTAACTCTTCTTAAGTCGTTTTGGCCATTTCCAAACCATTTTTGTCCATTTCCTACTAATTTCCTGTCATTTCTAACTCATTTTTGCCCTTTCCTGACTTGATTTAAACCATTTTTGGCTTTTTCTAACCCATTTTAAATTTTTTTTTTGGCTATTTCTAAGCAACTGCTGGTCATTCTTATCTTATTTTTGGCCATTTCTTGCAGGTTTCATTCCATTTTTGGCTAAATCTGAACTATTTATGGAAGTTTCTAGCCTGGTTTAAGTCTTTTTTGGCTATTTCTGAACAATTGCTGGTCATTCTTGTCTTATTTTTCCCATTTCTTGCAGGTTGTATTCCATTTTTGGCAATTTCTGAACTATTTATGGAAGTTAATAGCCTGTTTAAGCTTTTGTTACCTATTTCTAAACTGGCTTGAGCTATATCTAACCCTTTTTTTGCACAATACTGACTCTTTTTAAGCCATTTTGGCCATTCCCAAAGCCTTTCTGTCCAGGTCTTACCAATTTCTTTCTAACCTGGTTTTGCCTTTTCCTCACTTGGCTTAAACCATTTTTGGCCCTTTCTAACCCATTTTAAGTGTTTTTTGACTATTTCTAAACAATTGCTGGTCATTCTTATCTTATTTTTGCCAATTTCTTGCCCATTTGAAGCCATTTTATGGCAATTTCTGAATGATTCATGGAAGTTTCTAGCCTGGTTTAAACTTTTGTTACCTATTTCTAAACTGGCTTGAGCTATTTCTAACCCTTTTTTGCGCAATACTGACTCATTTTAAGCCATTTTTGCCATTTTCAAACCATTTTTCAACATTTCTTACCAATTTATTTCTATTTCTAACCCGTTTTTGCCCTTCCCTGACTTGGTTTAAGCCATTTTTGCTTCTTTATAACCCATTTTAAATCTTTTTTTGCTATTTCTAAGCAATTGCTGGTCATTCTTGTCTAATTTTTGCCCATTTTTTGCAGGTTTTATTCCTTTTTTGGCAATTTCTGAATGATTTATGGAAGTTTCTAGCCTGGTTTAAGCTTTTCTTACCTATTTCTAAACTGGCTTGAGCTATATCTAACCCTTGTTTTGCACAATACTGACTCTTTTTAAGCCATTTTGGCCATTCCCAAACCCTTTCTGTCAAGTTCTTATCAATTTCTTTCTATTTCTAACCTGGTTTTGCCCTTTCCTCACTTGGTTTAAACCATTTTTAGCCCTTTCTAACTCATTTTAAGTCTTTTTTGTCTATTTCTAAACAATTGCTGGTCATTCTTACCTTATTTTTGCCTATTTCTTAGTAATTTTATGCATTGTTGAGTAAGTCTGAACAGTTTCTTGCCATTTTCAGCCTGGTTTAACCTTTTCCTAGCTATTTCTAAACTGGCTTGAGCTATTTCTAACCATTTTTTTGCCCAATACTGACTCTTTTAAAGTCATTTTGGCCATTCCCAAAACCTTTCTGTGCAGTTCTTACCAATTTCTTTCTGTTTCTAAACCATTTTTGCCATTTTCTAACCTGGTTTAAACCATTTTTGGCTCTTTCTGACCCTTTTAAGGTTTTTTTGGCTATTTCTAAACAATTGCTAGTCATTCTTACCTTATTTTTGCCCATTTGAAGCCATTTTTGGCAATTTCTGAACTATTTATGGAAGTTTCTAGCCTGGTTTACGCTTTTCTTACCTATTTCTGAACTGGCATGAGCTATATCTAACCCTTTTTTTTGCGCAATACTGACTCTTTTTAAGCCATTTTGGCCATTCCCAAACCCTTTCTATCCAGTTCTTACCAATTTCTTTCTGTTTCTAACCTGGTTTTGCCCTTTCCTCACTTGGTTTAAACCATTTTTGGCCCTTTCTAACCCATTTTAAGTCTTTTTTAACTATTTCTAAACAATTGCTGGTCATTCTTATCTGTTTTTTGCCAATTTCTCACCAGTTTTATGCCATTTTTGACTAAGTCTGAACAGTTTCTTGCCATTTCTAGTTTGCTTTAAGTTTTCGTAGCTATTTCTAAATTATTTTAGACTATTTCTAACCCTTTTTTGCCCAATTCTAACTCTTCTTGAGTCGTTTTGGCCATTTCCAAACCATTTTTGTCCATTTCCTACTAATTTCCTGTCATTTCTAACTCATTTTTGCCCTTTCCTGACTTGATTTAAACCATTTTTGGCTTTTTCTAACCCAATTTAAATTTTTTTTTTGGCTATTTCTAAGCAACTGCTGGTCATTCTTATCGTATTTTTGGCCATTTCTTGCAGGTTTCATTCCATTTTTGGCTAAATCTGAACTATTTATGGAAGTTTCTAGCCTGGTTTAAGTCTTTTTTGGCTATTTCTGAACAATTGCTGGTCATTCTTGTCTTATTTTTCCCATTTCTTGCAGGTTGTATTCCATTTTTGGCAATTTCTGAACTATTTATGGAAGTTTCTAGCCTGGTTTAAGCTTTTCTTACCTATTTCTAAACTGGTTTGAGCTATATCTAACCCTTTTTTGCGCAATACTGACTCTTTTTAAGCCATTTTGGCCATTCCCAAACCCTTTCTGTCCAGTTCTTACCAATTTCTTTTCTGTTCCTAACTCAGTTTTTTCCCTTTCCTTACTTGGTTTAAACCATTTTTGGCTTTTTCTAACCCATTTTAAGTCTTTTTTGGCTATTTCTAAACAATTGCTGGTCGTTCTTATCTTATTTTTGCCCATTTCTTGCCCATTTGAAGCCATTTTTGGCAATTTCTGAACTATTTATGGAAGTTTCTAGCCTGGTTTAAGCTTTTGTTACCTATTTCTAAACTGGCTTGAGCTATATCTAACCCTTTTTTTGCACAATACTGACTCTTTTTAAGCCATTTTGGCCATTCCCAAACCCTTTCTGTCCAGGTCTTACCAATTTCTTTCTAACCTGGTTTTGCCTTTTCCTCACTTGGCTTAAACCATTTTTGGCCCTTTCTAACCCATTTTAAGTGTTTTTTGACTATTTCTAAACAATTGCTGGTCATTCTTATCTTATTTTTGCCAATTTCTTGCCCATTTGAAGCCATTTTATGGCAATTTCTGAATTATTCATGGAAGTTTCTAGCCTGGTTTAAGCTTTTGTTACCTATTTCTAAACTGGCTTGAGCTATTTCTAACCCTTTTTTGCGCAATACTGACTCATTTTAAGCCATTTTTGCCATTTTCAAACCATTTTTCAACATTTCTTACCAATTTATTTCTATTTCTAACCCGTTTTTGCCCTTCCCTGACTTGGTTTAAGCCATTTTTGCTTCTTTATAACCCATTTTAAATCTTTTTTTGCTATTTCTAAGCAATTGCTGGTCATTCTTGTCTTATTTTTGCCCATTTTTTGCAGGTTTTATTCCTTTTTTGGCAATTTCTGAATGATTTATGGAAGTTTCTAGCCTGGTTTAAGCTTTTCTTACCTATTTCTAAACTGGCTTGAGCTATATCTAACCCTTGTTTTGCACAATACTGACTCTTTTTAAGCCATTTTGGCCATTCCCAAACCCTTTCTGTCAAGTTCTTATCAATTTCTTTCTATTTCTAACCTGGTTTTGCCCTTTCCTCACTTGGTTTAAACCATTTTTAGCCCTTTCTAACTCATTTTAAGTCTTTTTTGTCTATTTCTAAACAATTGCTGGTCATTCTTATCTTATTTTTGCCTATTTCTTAGTAATTTTATGCATTGTTGAGTAAGTCTGAACAGTTTCTTGCCATTTTCAGCCTGGTTTAACCTTTTCCTAGCTATTTCTAAACTGGCTTGAGCTATTTCTAACCATTTTTTTGCCCAATACTGACTCTTTTAAAGTCATTTTGGCCATTCCCAAAACCTTTCTGTGCAGTTCTTACCAATTTCTTTCTGTTTCTAAACCATTTTTGCCATTTTCTAACCTGGTTTAAACCATTTTTGGCTCTTTCTGACCCTTTTAAGTTTTTTTTGGCTATTTCTAAACAATTGCTAGTCATTCTTACCTTATTTTTGCCCATTTGAAGCCATTTTTGGCAATTTCTGAACTATTTATGGAAGTTTCTAGCCTGGTTTACGCTTTTCTTACCTATTTCTGAACTGGCATGAGCTATATCTAACCCTTTTTTTTGCGCAATACTGACTCTTTTTAAGCCATTTTGGCCATTCCCAAAGCCTTTCTGTCCAGGTCTTACCAATTTCTTTCTAACCTGGTTTTGCCTTTTCCTCGCTTGGCTTAAACCATTTTTGGCCCTTTCTAACCCATTTTAAGTGTTTTTTGACTATTTCTAAACAATTGCTGGTCATTCTTATCTTATTTTTGCCAATTTCTTGCCCATTTGAAGCCATTTTATGGCAATTTCTGAATTATTCATGGAAGTTTCTAGCCTGGTTTAAGCTTTTGTTACCTATTTCTAAACTGGCTTGAGCTATTTCTAACCCTTTTTTGCGCAATACTGACTCATTTTAAGCCATTTTTGCCATTTTCAAACCATTTTTCGACATTTCTTACCAATTTATTTCTATTTCTAACCCGTTTTTGCCCTTCCCTGACTTGGTTTAAGCCATTTTTGCTTCTTTATAACCCATTTTAAATCTTTTTTTGCTATTTCTAAGCAATTGCTGGTCATTCTTGTCTTATTTTTGCCCATTTTTTGCAGGTTTTATTCCTTTTTTGGCAATTTCTGAATGATTTATGGAAGTTTCTAGCCTGGTTTAAGCTTTTCTTACCTATTTCTAAACTGGCTTGAGCTATTTCTAACCCTTTTTTGCGCAATACTGACTCATTTTAAGCCATTTTTGCCATTTTCAAACCATTTTTCAACATTTCTTACCAATTTATTTCTATTTCTAACCCGTTTTTGCCCTTCCCTGACTTGGTTTAAGCCATTTTTGCTTCTTTATAACCCATTTTAAATCTTTTTTTGCTATTTCTAAGCAATTGCTGGTCATTCTTGTCTAATTTTTGCCCATTTTTTGCAGGTTTTATTCCTTTTTTGGCAATTTCTGAATGATTTATGGAAGTTTCTAGCCTGGTTTAAGCTTTTCTTACCTATTTCTAAACTGGCTTGAGCTATTTCTAACCCTTGTTTTGCACAATACTGACTCTTTTTAAGCCATTTTGGCCATTCCCAAACCCTTTCTGTCAAGTTCTTATCAATTTCTTTCTATTTCTAACCTGGTTTTGCCCTTTCCTCACTTGGTTTAAACCATTTTTAGCCCTTTCTAACTCATTTTAAGTCTTTTTTGTCTATTTCTAAACAATTGCTGGTCATTCTTACCTTATTTTTGCCTATTTCTTAGTAATTTTATGCATTGTTGAGTAAGTCTGAACAGTTTCTTGCCATTTTCAGCCTGGTTTAACCTTTTCCTAGCTATTTCTAAACTGGCTTGAGCTATTTCTAACCATTTTTTTGCCCAATACTGACTCTTTTAAAGTCATTTTGGCCATTCCCAAAACCTTTCTGTGCAGTTCTTACCAATTTCTTTCTGTTTCTAAACCATTTTTGCCATTTTCTAACCTGGTTTAAACCATTTTTGGCTCTTTCTGACCCTTTTAAGTTTTTTTTGGCTATTTCTAAACAATTGCTAGTCATTCTTACCTTATTTTTGCCCATTTGAAGCCATTTTTGGCAATTTCTGAACTATTTATGGAAGTTTCTAGCCTGGTTTACGCTTTTCTTACCTATTTCTGAACTGGCATGAGCTATATCTAACCCTTTTTTTTGCGCAATACTGACTCTTTTTAAGCCATTTTGGCCATTCCCAAAGCCTTTCTGTCCAGGTCTTACCAATTTCTTTCTAACCTGGTTTTGCCTTTTCCTCGCTTGGCTTAAACCATTTTTGGCCCTTTCTAACCCATTTTAAGTGTTTTTTGACTATTTCTAAACAATTGCTGGTCATTCTTATCTTATTTTTGCCAATTTCTTGCCCATTTGAAGCCATTTTATGGCAATTTCTGAATTATTCATGGAAGTTTCTAGCCTGGTTTAAGCTTTTGTTACCTATTTCTAAACTGGCTTGAGCTATTTCTAACCCTTTTTTGCGCAATACTGACTCATTTTAAGCCATTTTTGCCATTTTCAAACCATTTTTCGACATTTCTTACCAATTTATTTCTATTTCTAACCCGTTTTTGCCCTTCCCTGACTTGGTTTAAGCCATTTTTGCTTCTTTATAACCCATTTTAAATCTTTTTTTGCTATTTCTAAGCAATTGCTGGTCATTCTTGTCTTATTTTTGCCCATTTTTTGCAGGTTTTATTCCTTTTTTGGCAATTTCTGAATGATTTATGGAAGTTTCTAGCCTGGTTTAAGCTTTTCTTACCTATTTCTAAACTGGCTTGAGCTATTTCTAACCCTTTTTTGCGCAATACTGACTCATTTTAAGCCATTTTTGCCATTTTCAAACCATTTTTCAACATTTCTTACCAATTTATTTCTATTTCTAACCCGTTTTTGCCCTTCCCTGACTTGGTTTAAGCCATTTTTGCTTCTTTATAACCCATTTTAAATCTTTTTTTGCTATTTCTAAGCATTTGCTGGTCATTCTTGTCTTATTTTTGCCCATTTTTTGCAGGTTTTATTCCTTTTTTGGCAATTTCTGAATGATTTATGGAAGTTTCTAGCCTGGTTTAAGCTTTTCTTACCTATTTCTAAACTGGCTTGAGCTATATCTAACCCTTGTTTTGCACAATACTGACTCTTTTTAAGCCATTTTGGCCATTCCCAAACCCTTTCTGTCAAGTTCTTATCAATTTCTTTCTATTTCTAACCTGGTTTTGCCCTTTCCTCACTTGGTTTAAACCATTTTTAGCCCTTTCTAACTCATTTTAAGTCTTTTTTGTCTATTTCTAAACAATTGCTGGTCATTCTTACCTTATTTTTGCCTATTTCTTAGTAATTTTATGCATTGTTGAGTAAGTCTGAACAGTTTCTTGCCATTTTCAGCCTGGTTTAACCTTTTCCTAGCTATTTCTAAACTGGCTTGAGCTATTTCTAACCATTTTTTTGCCCAATACTGACTCTTTTAAAGTCATTTTGGCCATTCCCAAAACCTTTCTGTGCAGTTCTTACCAATTTCTTTCTGTTTCTAAACCATTTTTGCCATTTTCTAACCTGGTTTAAACCATTTTTGGCTCTTTCTGACCCTTTTAAGTTTTTTTTGGCTATTTCTAAACAATTGCTAGTCATTCTTACCTTATTTTTGCCCATTTGAAGCCATTTTTGGCAATTTCTGAACTATTTATGGAAGTTTCTAGCCTGGTTTACGCTTTTCTTACCTATTTCTGAACTGGCATGAGCTATATCTAACCCTTTTTTTTGCGCAATACTGACTCTTTTTAAGCCATTTTGGCCATTCCCAAACCCTTTCTATCCAGTTCTTACCAATTTCTTTCTATTTCTAACCTGGTTTTGCCCTTTCCTCACTTGGTTTAAACCATTTTTGGCCCTTTCTAACCCATTTTAAGTCTTTTTTAACTATTTCTAAACAATTGCTGGTCATTCTTATCTGTTTTTTGCCAATTTCTCACCAGTTTTATGCCATTTTTGACTAAGTCTGAACAGTTTCTTGCCATTTCTAGTTTGCTTTAAGTTTTCGTAGCTATTTCTAAATTATTTTAGACTATTTCTAACCCTTTTTTGCCCAATTCTAACTCTTCTTAAGTCGTTTTGGCCATTTCCAAACCATTTTTGTCCATTTCCTACTAATTTCCTGTCATTTCTAACCCATTTTTGCCCTTTCCTGACTTGATTTAAACCATTTTTGGCTTTTTCTAACCCATTTTAAATTTTTTTTTTGGCTATTTCTAAGCAACTGCTGGTCATTCTTATCTTATTTTTGGCCATTTCTTGCAGGTTTCATTCCATTTTTGGCTAAATCTGAACTATTTATGGAAGTTTCTAGCCTGGTTTAAGTCTTTTTTGGCTATTTCTGAACAATTGCTGGTCATTCTTGTCTTATTTTTCCCATTTCTTGCAGGTTGTATTCCATTTTTGGCAATTTCTGAACTATTTATGGAAGTTTCTAGCCTGGTTTAAGCTTTTCTTACCTATTTCTAAACTGGCTTGAGCTATATCTAACCCTTTTTTGCGCAATACTGACTCTTTTTAAGCCATTTTGGCCATTCCCAAACCCTTTCTGTCCAGTTCTTACCAATTTCTTTTCTGTTCCTAACTCAGTTTTTTCCCTTTCCTTACTTGGTTTAAACCATTTTTGGCTTTTTCTAACCCATTTTAAGTCTTTTTTGACTATTTCTAAACAATTGCTGGTGATTCTTATCTTATTTTTGCCCATTTCTTGCCCATTTGAAGCCATTTTTGGCAATTTCTGAACTATTTATGGAAGTTTCTAGCCTGTTTAAGCTTTTGTTACCTATTTCTAAACTGGCTTGAGCTATATCTAACCCTTTTTTTGCACAATACTGACTCTTTTTAAGCCATTTTTGCCGTTCCCAAAGCCTTTCTGTCCAGGTCTTACCAATTTCTTTCTAACCTGGTTTTGCCTTTTCCTCACTTGGCTTAAACCATTTTTGGCCCTTTCTAACCCATTTTAAGTGTTTTTTGACTATTTCTAAACAATTGCTGGTCATTCTTATCTTATTTTTGCCAATTTCTTGCCCATTTGAAGCCATTTTATGGCAATTTCTGAATGATTCATGGAAGTTTCTAGCCTGGTTTAAGCTTTTGTTACCTATTTCTAAACTGGCTTGAGCTATTTCTAACCCTTTTTTGCGCAATACTGACTCATTTTAAGCCATTTTTGCCATTTTCAAACCATTTTTCAACATTTCTTACCAATTTATTTCTATTTCTAACCCGTTTTTGCCCTTCCCTGACTTGGTTTAAGCCATTTTTGCTTCTTTATAACCCATTTTAAATCTTTTTTTGCTATTTCTAAGCAATTGCTGGTCATTCTTGTCTAATTTTTGCCCATTTTTTGCAGGTTTTATTCCTTTTTTGGCAATTTCTGAATGATTTATGGAAGTTTCTAGCCTGGTTTAAGCTTTTCTTACCTATTTCTAAACTGGCTTGAGCTATTTCTAACCCTTGTTTTGCACAATACTGACTCTTTTTAAGCCATTTTGGCCATTCCCAAACCCTTTCTGTCAAGTTCTTATCAATTTCTTTCTATTTCTAACCTGGTTTTGCCCTTTCCTCACTTGGTTTAAACCATTTTTAGCCCTTTCTAACTCATTTTAAGTCTTTTTTGGCTATTTCTAAACAATTGCTGGTCATTCTTACCTTATTTTTGCCTATTTCTTAGTAATTTTATGCATTGTTGAGTAAGTCTGAACAGTTTCTTGCCATTTTCAGCCTGGTTTAACCTTTTCCTAGCTATTTCTAAACTGGCTTGAGCTATTTCTAACCATTTTTTTGCCCAATACTGACTCTTTTAAAGTCATTTTGGCCATTCCCAAAACCTTTCTGTGCAGTTCTTACCAATTTCTTTCTGTTTCTAAACCATTTTTGCCATTTTCTAACCTGGTTTAAACCATTTTTGGCTCTTTCTGACCCTTTTAAGTTTTTTTTGGCTATTTCTAAACAATTGCTAGTCATTCTTACCTTATTTTTGCCCATTTGAAGCCATTTTTGGCAATTTCTGAACTATTTATGGAAGTTTCTAGCCTGGTTTACGCTTTTCTTACCTATTTCTGAACTGGCATGAGCTATATCTAACCCTTTTTTTTGCGCAATACTGACTCTTTTTAAGCCATTTTGGCCATTCCCAAACCCTTTCTATCCAGTTCTTACCAATTTCTTTCTATTTCTAACCTGGTTTTGCCCTTTCCTCACTTGGTTTAAACCATTTTTGGCCCTTTCTAACCCATTTTAAGTCTTTTTTAACTATTTCTAAACAATTGCTGGTCATTCTTATCTGTTTTTTGCCAATTTCTCACCAGTTTTATGCCATTTTTGACTAAGTCTGAACAGTTTCTTGCCATTTCTAGTTTGCTTTAAGTTTTCGTAGCTATTTCTAAATTATTTTAGACTATTTCTAACCCTTTTTTGCCCAATTCTAACTCTTCTTAAGTCGTTTTGGCCATTTCCAAACCATTTTTGTCCATTTCCTACTAATTTCCTGTCATTTCTAACTCATTTTTGCCCTTTCCTGACTTGATTTAAACCATTTTTGGCTTTTTCTAACCCATTTTAAATTTTTTTTTTGGCTATTTCTAAGCAACTGCTGGTCATTCTTATCTTATTTTTGGCCATTTCTTGCAGGTTTCATTCCATTTTTGGCTAAATCTGAACTATTTATGGAAGTTTCTAGCCTGGTTTAAGTCTTTTTTGGCTATTTCTGAACAATTGCTGGTCATTCTTGTCTTATTTTTCCCATTTCTTGCAGGTTGTATTCCATTTTTGGCAATTTCTGAACTATTTATGGAAGTTTCTAGCCTGTTTAAGCTTTTGTTACCTATTTCTAAACTGGCTTGAGCTATATCTAACCCTTTTTTTGCACAATACTGACTCTTTTTAAGCCATTTTTGCCATTCCCAAACCCTTTCTGTCCAGGTCTTACCAATTTCTTTCTAACCTGGTTTTGCCTTTTCCTCACTTGGCTTAAACCGTTTTTGGCCCTTTCTAACCCATTTTAAGTGTTTTTTGACTATTTCTAAACAATTGCTGGTCATTCTTATCTTATTTTTGCCAATTTCTTGTCCATTTGAAGCCATTTTATGGCAATTTCTGAATGATTCATGGAAGTTTCTAGCCTGGTTTAAGCTTTTGTTACCTATTTCTAAACTGGCTTGAGCTATTTCTAACCCTTTTTTGCGCAATACTGACTCATTTTAAGCCATTTTTGCCATTTTCAAACCATTTTTCAACATTTCTTACCAATTTATTTCTATTTCTAACCCATTTTTGCCCTTCCCTGACTTGGTTTAAGCCATTTTTGCTTCTTTATAACCCATTTTAAATCTTTTTTTGCTATTTCTAAGCAATTGCTGGTCATTCTTGTCTTATTTTTGCCCATTTTTTGCAGGTTTTATTCCTTTTTTGGCAATTTCTGAATGATTTATGGAAGTTTCTAGCCTGGTTTAAGCTTTTCTTACCTATTTCTAAACTGGCTTGAGCTATTTCTAACCCTTTTTTGCGCAATACTGACTCTTTTTAAGCCATTTTTGCCATTTTCAAACCATTTTTCAACATTTCTTACCAATTTATTTCTATTTCTAACCCGTTTTTGCCCTTCCCTGACTTGGTTTAAGCCATTTTTGCTTCTTTATAACCCATTTTAAATCTTTTTTTGCTATTTCTAAGCAATTGCTGGTCATTCTTGTCTAATTTTTGCCCATTTTTTGCAGGTTTTATTCCTTTTTTGGCAATTTCTGAATGATTTATGGAAGTTTCTAGCCTGGTTTAAGCTTTTCTTACCTATTTCTAAACTGGCTTGAGCTATATCTAACCCTTGTTTTGCACAATACTGACTCTTTTTAAGCCATTTTGGCCATTCCCAAACCCTTTCTGTCAAGTTCTTATCAATTTCTTTTCTGTTCCTTACTCAGTTTTTTCCCTTTCCTTACTTGGTTTAAACCATTTTTGGCTTTTTCTAACCCATTTTAAGTCTTTTTTGGCTATTTCTAAACAATTGCTGGTCATTCTTATTTTTGCCTATTTCTTAGTAATTTTATGCATTGTTGAGTAAGTCTGAACAGTTTCTTGCCATTTTCAGCCTGGTTTAACCTTTTCCTAGCTATTTCTAAACTGGCTTGAGCTATTTCTAACCATTTTTTTGCCCAATACTGACTCTTTTAAAGTCATTTTGGCCATTCCCAAAACCTTTCTGTGCAGTTCTTACCAATTTCTTTCTGTTTCTAAACCATTTTTGCCATTTTCTAACCTGGTTTAAACCATTTTTGGCTCTTTCTGACCCTTTTAAGTTTTTTTTGGCTATTTCTAAACAATTGCTAGTCATTCTTACCTTATTTTTGCCCATTTGAAGCCATTTTTGGCAATTTCTGAACTATTTATGGAAGTTTCTAGCCTGGTTTACGCTTTTCTTACCTATTTCTGAACTGGCATGAGCTATATCTAACCCTTTTTTTGCACAATACTGACTCTTTTTAAGCCATTTTGGCCATTCCCAAAGCCTTTCTGTCCAGGTCTTACCAATTTCTTTCTAACCTGGTTTTGCCTTTTCCTCACTTGGCTTAAACCATTTTTGGCCCTTTCTAACCCATTTTAAGTGTTTTTTGACTATTTCTAAACAATTGCTGGTCATTCTTATCTTATTTTTGCCAATTTCTTGCCCATTTGAAGCCATTTTATGGCAATTTCTGAATGATTCATGGAAGTTTCTAGCCTGGTTTAAGCTTTTGTTACCTATTTCTAAACTGGCTTGAGCTATTTCTAACCCTTTTTTGCGCAATACTGACTCATTTTAAGCCATTTTTGCCATTTTCAAACCATTTTTCAACATTTCTTACCAATTTATTTCTATTTCTAACCCGTTTTTGCCCTTCCCTGACTTGGTTTAAGCCATTTTTGCTTCTTTATAACCCATTTTAAATCTTTTTTTGCTATTTCTAAGCAATTGCTGGTCATTCTTGTCTTATTTTTGCCCATTTTTTGCAGGTTTTATTCCTTTTTTGGCAATTTCTGAATGATTTATGGAAGTTTCTAGCCTGGTTTAAGCTTTTCTTACCTATTTCTAAACTGGCTTGAGCTATATCTAACCCTTGTTTTGCACAATACTGACTCTTTTTAAGCCATTTTGGCCATTCCCAAACCCTTTCTGTCAAGTTCTTATCAATTTCTTTCTATTTCTAACCTGGTTTTGCCCTTTCCTCACTTGGTTTAAACCATTTTTAGCCCTTTCTAACTCATTTTAAGTCTTTTTTGGCTATTTCTAAACAATTGCTGGTCATTCTTACCTTATTTTTGCCTATTTCTTAGTAATTTTATGCATTGTTGAGTAAGTCTGAACAGTTTCTTGCCATTTTCAGCCTGGTTTAACCTTTTCCTAGCTATTTCTAAACTGGCTTGAGCTATTTCTAACCATTTTTTTGCCCAATACTGACTCTTTTAAAGTCATTTTGGCCATTCCCAAAACCTTTCTGTGCAGTTCTTACCAATTTCTTTCTGTTTCTAAACCATTTTTGCCATTTTCTAACCTGGTTTAAACCATTTTTGGCTCTTTCTGACCCTTTTAAGTTTTTTTTGGCTATTTCTAAACAATTGCTAGTCATTCTTACCTTATTTTTGCACATTTGAAGCCCTTTTTGGCAATTTCTGAACTATTTATGGAAGTTTCTAGCCTGGTTTACGGTTTTCTTACCTATTTCTGAACTGGCATGAGCTATATCTAACCCTTTTTTTTGCGCAATACTGACTCTTTTTAAGCCATTTTGGCCATTCCCAAACCCTTTCTATCCAGTTCTTACCAATTTCTTTCTATTTCTAACCTGGTTTTGCCCTTTCCTCACTTGGTTTAAACCATTTTTGGCCCTTTCTAACCCATTTTAAGTCTTTTTTGACTATTTCTAAGCAATTGCTGGTCATTCTTATATTATTTTTGCCAATTTCTCACCAGTTTTATGCCATTTTTGACTAAGTCTGAACAGTTTCTTGCCATTTCTAGTTTGCTTTAAGTTTTCGTAGCTATTTCTAAATTATTTTAGACTATTTCTAACCCTCTTTTGCCCAATTCTAACTCTTCTTAAGTCGTTTTGGCCATTTCCAAACCATTTTTGTCCATTTCCTACTAATTTCCTGTCATTTCTAACCCATTTTTGCCCTTTCCTGACTTGGTTTAAGCCATTTTTGCTTCTTTGTAACCCATTTTAAATCTTTTTTTGGCTATTTCTAAACAATTGCTGGTCATTCTTGTCTTATTTTTGGCCATTTCTTGCAGGTTTTCTTCCATTTCTGGCTAAATCTGAATTATTTATGGAAGTTTCTAGCCTGGTTTAAGCTTTTGTTACCTACTTCTAAACAATTGCTGGTCATTCTTACCTTATTTTTGCCCATTTTTTGTATGTTTTATTCCTTTTTTGGCTAAATCTGAACTATTTATGGAAGTTTCTATCCTGGTTTAAGCTTTTCTTACCTATTTCTAAACTGGTTTGAGCTATATCTAACCTTTTTTTGCTCAATACTGACTCTTTTTAAGCCATTTTGGCCATTTTCAAACCCTTTCTGTCCAGTTCTTACCAATTTCTTTTCTGTTCCTAACTCAGTTTTTGCCCTTTCCTCACTTGGTTTAAACCATTTTTGGCCCTTTCTAAACGATTTTAAGTCTTTTTTGGCTATTTCTAAGCAATTGCTGGTCATTCTTATCTTATTTTTGCCCATTTCTTGCCAGTTTTAAGCCATTTTGTGGCAATTTCTCAACTATTTATGGAAGTTTCTAGCCTGTTTAAGCTTTTGTTACCTATTTCTAAACTGGCTTGAGCTATTTCTAACCCTATTTTGCACAATACTGGCTCTTTTTAAGCCGTTTTGACCATTTTCAAACCATTTTTCAACATTTCTTACCAATTTATTTCTATTTCTAACCCGTTTTTGCCCTTTCCTGACTTGGTTTAAGCCATTTTTGCTTCTTTATAACCCATTTTAAATCTTTTTTTGGCTATTTCTAAACAATTGCTGGTCATTCTTGTCTTAATTTTGCTCATTTCTTGCAGGTTTTATTCCGGTTTTGGCAATTTCTGAACTATTTATGGAATTTTCTCGCCTGGTTTAAGCTTTTCTTACCTATTTCTAAACTGGCTTGAGCTATATCTAACCCTTTTTTGCACAATACTGACTCTTTTTAAGCCATTTTGGCCATTCCCAAACCCTTTCTGTCCTGGTCTTACCAATTTCTTTCTATTTCTAACCTGGTTTTGCCCTTTCCTCACTTGGTTTAAACCATTTTTGGCCCTTTCTGACCCATTTTAAGTCTTTTTTGGCTATTTCTAAACAATTGCTGGTCATTCTTATCTTATTTTTGCCCATTTGTTACCAGTTTTATGCCATTTTTGACTAAGTCTGAACAGTTTCTTGCCATTTCTAGTTTGGTTTAAGCTTTTCTTAGCTATTTCTAAACTGGTTTAGATTAGTTCTGACCCTTTTTTGCCATTTGTGAAAAGAAAATGTGGTCATTTGATTTTGGGTTGTTGTTTATTCATATCTCCTTTATTATTTCAAAGCCAGCCATAAGATTCTGACAGATTACAAGCTTTATGAAATATCAAAGTAATTATTTACACTTTCTTGCTTCTTTGTGCAGATGTGAAAGAATAAATACCCATAAAGTCTCAGAAGTGACACTTATCCTGGGCTGAGTCATGATAGCGATGTGGTTTTCTCCCCTGCCCTGTCCCAGATAACTGGAACTATAGATGCTTGTCACTCCAGGGAATGTATTGTTCCCTCTGGTTTGTGCTCTGTGGAGAAATGAGGTTATTGTGCAGCCATGAAACTCTTGGGCTTCAATCTTTGGGGTCCCACTCAACCTCTCATGAGATTCAAACAGCTTGTTTCTTAACATGCCCTGGAGAATGTTACTAAATCACAGAATCACGCAGTGCTTTGGGTTAGAAGGGACATTAAAGCTCACCTAGTTCCACCCCACCTACTTTCCTCTAGCCCAGGCTGCTTGAAGCTGGTTGCTGTGTTAGTGGAACAAGTCCACCTGGTTCCTTGTGTGGTGTTTTATTTATTTTTTTAAGTATATTTTCTGTCTTAAATCTAAAACTGAAAGGTCAGAGTCCGATGGGAAGAGGGGTAAAAAGCAGAATTACAGGAATGCAAGAATTAACGTGTGGACACTTGTGTCAGTTTTAAGCTCAGCAGGTCTGTGGCTGAACTGTGCCACAGCGTTTAAACTGTGATGCTTGGATCTAAATGGTTGTAATTCCTTGTCTTGAAACAGAGAGAATGTGAGGTCGAGGAAGGAGGTGTTGGAATGAGCTTGACTCAAGAGAGTGCTGGGAGGAAGGAGGAGGGTGGGAAGTGAGAGATGATAACCCCAGCTCTGAGAGAAGCGCTCACAAAACCAGGTGAGGTTCTGCAAAGAGCAGATGGTGGCCCAGGCTTTGAAGTCTTAGTGGTGGCCTTTTAGCAAGCCAAGTGAGAGACGGTGTTCTTTGTTAGAGGTACTGCTGTGGACCCTGAGTCATGGCAGGCTCTGAGCAGGGGCAGGAGAGGGCTTAGGCAGGGGCCGTTGGTACCTGCTCATTTCAGGGAGGAGCCTGCAGCTGGGTAATACACCCGAGTGTGATGCACTCTGAGTGTGGTGAGTGTATCAGAGTTCAAAGGGTTTAATGTAGCTGCTAAGCAGCTTGGGAGAGAAGATGATAGTCCCACATGCCTTTAGCTCCTTTAGGGTGTGTGTTCCTCTAAGACTACTTAAATATCAGCTTTGCCTCTGATTTTACTGTTTCAATCTCTGATTTTGTTACTGAAACTTTATTTGCAGAGACGAAGGTAGTTCAAATGAACTTTACCAATCCACTGCTGATCAGATGAGTGGCCTTCCAAGAAGCTGTAGAGAACTTAATGGCCTTTTCAAAACAAAGGAGGACAAGCTTGAGAAGAGCTGGCCTGAGGGCCCTGCAGTTCAGAAGCCTCAGTTCCGAGTGGCAGAGCCAGGAGAAGGGTGATGGGAGCTTCTGTTGAGTTGGAGACAGAAGGCAGTTTAGTTTAATTTCTTTTATTTCTTAGGATGAGAATGTGTTGAATTTTTCTTGCTTGCTAAATGAATAGAATCTCTCCTGATGCTGCTGAGAGCACAGTTCTGCTATTGCACTGGAGGCAGCTTGCTTCAGAGCTGGACTCTGATTGTCTAACTATGTCCTGTGTGAGTCCAGCAGCTGTGGGATCCCAACACCTTTGCTTTGGCTGCTGGAGACAGGGCTGTCTAGAAGTGGGCAGTGGGGAAGAAAGTGTTCTTGTCTGCAGCAAGTCCCCTGCTTCTTAGGTTGGAGGGGCTGCTGCCCCTATGGAAGGGTGCACCAAGTCTCCCCAGGCAGCTCAGGTGTTGCTTTGCCACAGAGGGGCCTGAGATGGGCTGGTGAGACTGCCCTGGCTGTTCTGTGGTGCAGGGCCTGTGCTGGCTCTGCGTTGTGCCCTGGCAGTCACAGGGGTGTTTCACACCGGTTCACTTTCTGACCGCATCTGTATTGGTTTGGTTTTGGGCAGTGAATGAAACTGTGCTTTTCTGATGGTCTTATGGTAATAATTCCTTATGGTTTATTACTTTTTCAAGTTCAGGAGGCCACTTAGTTTTCCGAAAGTCATTTGGACATATTCATAGATGTGAGGTTTTCTCCACTTCACCGATTCAGAATGAAATTAATTGTGCTGAAACACTGGACTGAATATAAATTTTAGAGTAATTCTTGTGCCTCTTCCTTCATTGACGCATCTGTTAAAACTGTATGGTTTTGTTCTCTTGCATTTGTTTGGGGTTCCGTGTTGGGTTTTTTTCCCTCCCAGAAAGAGGCATAAGGTCACGGTCACTCACTATTTCATTAGAATTAGCTTTTTTCAGGGACTGTGACCTTACCTTGTTGAAGCCACTTTGGCAGCTTTTTACCCGTACGGAAAACAACTTGTGTCATGACATGGCCAAGCCTGGGATTCTTCTTCCTCTTCGTCGTGCACTTGCAGAACTCTTCCTTGGTACAGAAAACAGAGTTAGTGTAAGCAGTTCCTGTACTTGCACCCCTCCTCTCCCCAGTGCCCAGAATGATACATAGTTCAGTGTTAAATTAAAAGCAGTTTTCCTTTACCTTGGCAAAGTTCATCAGAGCTTTAGAACCATTAAATGCTTCAGAAACATGACAAACTTTCTCTTGCGGAGTCTGGCAGCAAATTCTACTAGAGGGGCCATGCTGTTGCCATATCCATTGTGGAGCCTTATATAATAGTCATGACTTCTCCTTATGCACTTCAGGCAGCGAGCCCTAAAGCCACTCTTTATTCTGAGAGGAATGCTGCTTTAATAATTAATTTAAAGGTATTTAAATGTGCTTTTCCTTGAGCTGGTTTTGCACATTACGTAGGAACAGTCTGTAAGGAACTGATTTCTGTGTTCACAAAGTGTGTTCTAGTCAGGGAGAGTCTACTGTGTAGGTCAGATACCTTTGGTTCATGGGGACTACTGTAATGATCAGCATTTTAATGATAATGAGTAGGATGATATCTTTACTAGAAGTGTTGGTGTTCACTGAAGGCTTTGTTGCAGGAGCTTGGATCTCTACAAGAGTATTTGCTTGTCTTAAATACTGAAGATCAACTTCATTGCTGCACAGCACAGGTCCTAAGATTGCACAACCTCAGTGATGTGTGGGTTTGCAATGTCTTTCTGACAGGCAGAGATAATGAATGGTTTCTGACTGCCCAGTGGAGTTGCATAAAGCAGAGATAAATGTACTTTGACTTCCCAATACCCTGAAAGGCTTCTGAAATACGTGAATGAACTACGCACAAATGTTCTCCTTTGATAGTCAGCTGATGTGCCACAAAGTGGCTGTTGGGTGTCATCTGGTTTACCAAAGTGACCTCTCAAGTGCCAAAAGGTGGGAATGGGGATGGGGGCTGGTCTTTCAGTAGCTGGAAATGCAGTTGCCTTGCTGGAACTGCCTGGATACATGACAGTTGTTGCACTACTACCTTCTTAGGTTGGAGGGGCTGCTGCCCCTATGGAAGGGTGCACCAAGTCCCCCCAGGCAGCTCAGGTGTTGCTTTGCCACAGAGGGGCCTGAGATGGGCTGGTGAGACTGCCCTGGCTGTTCTGTGGTGCAGGGTCTGGTCTGGCTCTGCGTTGTGCCGTGGCAGTCACAGGGGTGTTTCACACTGGTTCACTTTCTGACCGCATCTGTATTGGTTTGGTTTAGGGCAGTGAATGAAACTGTGCCTTTCTTATGGTCTGTAGAAGTGGCCACTTGGAGAAGGAGAGCAATGCTGGAGGGGTGGTCACCTTCCTACCCTATTTTTTTTTGACACAAAGGGCAGCTCTCCAGAGAAGTTGTGATGTTCCAGGGACAGAATTCATTATCCTAAAATCATAGAATCCCAGCCTGCTTTGGCTTGCAAGGGACTGTAAAGCTCATCCAGTTCCAGCCCCCTGCCACGGGCAGGGACACCTTCCACTAGAGGGGCTTACTCCAAGCCCCATCCAACCTGGCCTTGGGCACTGCCAGGGATGGGGCAGCCACAGCTTCTCTGGGCACCCTGTGCCAGTGCCTCAGCACCCTCACAGGGAAGAACTTGTGGCTAAGAGCTCATCTCAGTCTCCTCTCTGGCAGGTTAAAATGGATATTAAAAAAACTTCTAGAATGTCCCTCTGAAAATTCTGGGGGAAAAAACCACCTCACCACAGAAGCTAAATTGAAGCCTGTTTCTAGTTTTCCTAGTCTATTGATTTCTCAAGGAAAATATTCATCACCTTGGTCATTGAACAGAATGAGTAGCTGGAAATTTGATAAAAAAGGCATTTCTGGCCTTTGATCTCCTTAAGAGAAATGGTGCAAGGTCAATCAGCAGCAAAATGAAAAGGAATCCGCGTGAATGTGTACGTGAGGCATCGTCAGAGCTACTTTTGCATGAGCGCAACTTTCACTGTGTGGTGAGCAGCCGGCAGTGCTTAGAGGGCTAAATAATCCTTATTGAGGACGAGCAGTTCTGAAGAGCACGGTTCATGTCCGCCTCAGCTCTCTCTTATCATATAGATAAATCGGTTCTGATGTGATCGCAATTGGAAAGAATCGTGTGCGTTATTTTCAAAATGATGAGTCTTGATTTACATCAACCTCATCTTTATCCAAAATGCTCTGTAAACGGTTGTTTGGGGCTCTTCTCTTCTGCAAGAAACCTTGCAGTATAATCTTTTCGGAAAATTGAGGGATAATCTGCTTCATTCAAGAGCTAGGTTTGCTTCAGCGCTCTGTTTTTCTACTTTGCCAAAACCCATGTGTGAATGATTATCGCGTGATACTCTAAAGCCTTCTAATGTTGCATTTACACATATATGCTATTAGCTGCAGCAATGACATTTTTATGACCTTTAGGTGAGGTAGTTTGTATCTTCACAGATTTGGGAAAACAGTAATGATGCTTTTCTTTCACTTGTCTTAACTGCCTTTTTAACTGCGAGCCGTCAGCACATTCACTGAATGATGGCAGTAGAAAAGTATGCAGAACTTTGATCCTGGACTAGACAGTAACTGAGAAAAGCTAAAAGAGCTCTTCTGCAGGCACAGGGGTATTTTTAAGAAAGGATGCATTCATGCCTGTCTTTCCTAGAACCAAGTATGAAGATGAAATAGAGCGCTGTGGGCTTTCGGGAAAATAAGCAAGCCTGATGTTTTATCATCTTTCTTGGGTTTAATACATATCTCTACAAAGTCTGAGTCAAACGTTTATTCTGACCTGGGTTTTAAATTCTCTGTTAGTGTAGAAATAGCAGATAGTACACACTGAAGTTCAAGACCTGCTGTTAAGCAGGTTTGATGCTTGAATGCTTCATGTAACCTTCAGGACATAGGTAATGTTTTAACACAAAAGTACTTTCAGGAATACAAAAGGAAAGAGAAAAAAAAGCTTATGAGTGTTATTTTTGAAGGGTGTTATTTTTTTAATCAGTAGACTGTTTTCACTTAAACAGTTATTTTTCAAAACGCCCAAATAGAAGATGCCTTTTTGTTTGTATCCTGCATTTTTTTGAGTAAGGCTCTAATTACCTTACAATCCAAGGTTTTGAATTTAGTTTCACGTAGCTTAATTTCCATATGTCACAGATGAATCACAATTTTTATTGTTGAATTTGGTTACTACTCCTATATTTTCCCTTCTAAAGTGTAAGAGATCCTTCTATTCTGAGACTTGTACAAACAATTGAGCTCTTTTGTTTTAAATAATAACGAACAAATATTTTCTTAATTTTGATAACGTTTATGTTTTATTGTCAGTTGTGTTTAAAGTTAATTCCATTTCCTTTTTTAATGCCATGTCTTATCCGGGCTTCATAAAAAGAAGTGTGGCCAGCAGGTAGGGGTGATTCTTCCTCTACTCTGCTCATGCAAGATCCCATCCAGAGTACTGTGTTCAGCTCTGGAGTCCTCAGTACAGGTCCAGAGCAGAGGGCCACAAAAGTAATCACAGGGATGGAGCACCTCTGTTACGAGAAAAGGCTGCGAGAGTTGGGCTTGCTCAGCCTGGAGAAGAGAAGGCTCTGGGAACACTTTATTGCCCTTTTTCAGTACTTAAAGGGGGCTTATACAAAAGACAGAGACTTTTTGATGAGCCTGAAGTGACAGGACAAGGGGCAATTTGTTTTTATCTGAAAGAGGGTAGGTTTAGATTGCATATAATGAAGATGGTTTTTACAAGGACCTACACACACCTTTTCACAAGGTGTTACAAGGTTTTTTCACAAGTTTTTTTTTACAAGGTTTTACACACACACCCACACACACCCACACCTTTTTACAAGGGTGGTAAGAAACTGAGAAAGCTTTCCCAAAAAGCTGTTGATGCCCCATCTTTGGAAGTGTTCAAGGTCAGGTTGGATGAGCTTTGCACAACCTGACCTAGTGAAATGGTAAGCTCATGGTAAGAAGGTTGGACTAGATGATCTTTAAAAGCCCCTTCAAACACAAATCGTTCTTTGAGTCTACAATTTTGGTGGTTGTTTTTTTTTTTTATATATAAAATGATGACCTTTTTTTTTAGCAGATTAGTAAGCTGAAATCCCCCCTGCTTTAAATCTGGAAATCTGTAGGTGAAGTTGTCACCTCAGGTCACCTTATACTCAAAAAGGCAATACATGTCTTTTTGGCTCTGATTCATAGATTTTATTTTGATATCTGTATAAAGTCCGTCTGCTTGGTTTGTTGTTTTTTTTTTTAGGTATCTAAATAAGAAAGTGGGCAAAAAAGAGCTATTGCACTGCCATGGAGTCTGGTGGAATCCCAGAATCACACAGTGGCTGAGGTCGGACGGGAGCTCTGAAGGAAGTCTTCTCCAATCGTAGACTTTGTTTTTATTAATTTTATCTGATTTCACTGAACCATACCCAGCCAGCTGTAGAGGATCCAAGGATGGTTTCCACAACGCCTCTGGGCAACCTGCAGCAGTCCTCAGTCACCCTCACATTACAGAAATGTTTCCTTTTCTTCAAATGGAACCGGTGAGATTATTACCTTGTAAAAATACTCACTTTAAGTTGATCCTGACTAGTGATTGCCTATTTAACACATGAATGTATTCTAGAGTCTTTCATTGTTACAGCAAATATATTGTAATAATTACTGAAAGATTAAATAGCATGCAGAGTTAAAAGCTGAAGTATCACCTTGGCAAAACATTTAAGAGAACTTCAAACGTTACCTGGAGGTTGTTACTTGTTTGAAATTGCATGGGGTTTGTGAAGAACTTGATCAAAATTTAAATATAAAAGCAAGATCACAAAGGTTTACTTTTTAAAGGTTATGTGCACTGGAAATTCATTCGGTTTCTTTTTTTTTTAAATCCGGAGTTAAAATAGGTAAGCATGTATTTAAAGTACAGTGTGTGGCTGAAGTTAAACACATACTTCAGGGATCTGCTGGACTTTCACCTAAATCTGTAATCAGATTTGTGAAAAAGAATAGTTAAAAACCAGCTAGTTACAAGTGTCAATTTCAGGGGGCTTTTTTATTACTGTTGAGTAATCTCTTCCTCATACTATTCTCACTATTCTCTTTGCTTAATAAAAACCACGTGTTCATGTTATGAACATTCAAAGCCCTCTTCTGCAGAGCTTTTCCCAAACACAGCAGCAGACAAATCCTTCTCAACAAAGATATGGACAGCTCTGTAAGAAGCTGAAAAAGTATCCTAATGTCAAATGAGAGATTGTCTGAGAAAAGAGGCTGGGTTGACAATATTAGTAGTGCCTGTATCTACGTCACCTGGTTCTAGCAATATCGCTTGGTACTTAAGGAACCGAGAGGGAGACAGCCAGTGCCCTCCTTTGTTCCAGTAGCACAGATATGGGATGTGATACCAGGACGGTCATCTTTTGTCCCATGGTACATCTTTGAGCTTCCTGGATATTTAGGACTATGGCTGCTACGGCCCATAAGCATCCAGGCCATCCTTTGCTTACTTCATCTAGTTGCTTTGAGAAGTAAGCTAGAGCCCTTTTCTGGGGTCCTGCATTTTGAGCTAGGACTGCGAGGGCTACGCCTTGTCTCTCATGTGAAAATAACCCAAAAAGGGTTTGGTGACATGTGGCAGTCCGAGGGCTGGGGCCCCCAGTAATTCCTTCTTTAATTCATTAAATGCCTGTTTTGCTTCCCCAGTCCACTGTAATTCCCTTGTTTGTGCTTGCCGCAATTGGTATAGGGGTTTTCCTACTCTACCATAATTCTAGATCCAGAGTCGACACTAAACGTGTCATGCCGAGAAATGTCCCAAGTTCCTTAGGTGTCTTGGGCTGAGGGGTTTGGCAGATCGTTTCTTTGCGTTCTTGTCCTAATCTCTGCTGCCTCCTGAGACCTCATAGCCCAGGTAGGTGACTTCTTGCTCCATTATTCGTGCCTTCTGCTGAGATACCTTATATCCTTTAAGTCCCAGAAAATTTAACAGGCATACTGTCCATTCCTCACAGCTGTTTGAGGTTTCGGTGGCTATCACAGGTCGTCCACGTATTGGAGCAAAAGTCCTTCTGCAGTGGGTGCCGTCCAGCCCTCAAGGTCTTTTGCCCTTTCGTTTCCAAATAAGGTTGGGCTATTTTTGAAGCCTTGGGGTAACACAGTGCAGGTGAGTTGGGGTTTCCGACCTGACTCTGCATTTTCCCATTCAAAAGCAAACAATTTTTGGCTCTCTGGCTCCAAGGGCAGGCAGAAGAAGGTATCTTTTAAGTCTAAAACAGTAAACCAAACAAGATTCTCTCTTAGTTTTGTTAACAAAGTGTAAGGGTAGGCCACTGCAGGATAAAGGTCTTCTGTTATTTTATTGGTAGCTCTTAGGTCTTGTACTAATCCCTAACTTTTCCCATCCGGTTTGTGGATTGGCAAAACGGGGGTGTTACATTCAGGTTCCCATTCTACTAAAAGGCCAAATTTGAGAAAGGAATCTATTACAGGTTTAATTCCTTTCCGGTCCCCTAGTTTGAGGGGGTATTGTTTGATTCTTACCAGTTGTGCCTGGGGCTTCAGCCTGACTTGGATCGGTTTGGCGTGCTTTGTCTTACCCGGTATTCCGTCAGCCCGCACTCCTGGGTAGACGTGATCCAGGACGTCCAAGGGGACCTGTTTTGTTACCTGTGGCTGGATTAGAACTAAACATTTCGATGAAGTGATCGTCTCTACTTTGTATTCCACCATTTTTAAATTTGATCTCTGCTTCCAATTTTTCTAATAGATCCCTTCCTAAGAATGATTTTGGGGCATTTGGCATATATAAAAATGCATGCGTTCCTATCATTTTACCCATTTTATACCGGCGCGGTTGCATGTATGGTACCTTCTGTGGCTGGCCTGTCGCCCCAATCCCATTTAAAGATTCATTATCAATCAAAGCTAATTGTTGATTTAACAGAGCAAACGTAGCTCCGGTGTCTACTAGAAATGCTACGTTTGTGTCTTCTTTCCCCAGCTTCATTATAAGCAGGGGGTTGGCCGGGGTTCGACCCTCTGGTCCCCCCTATTCTATTTCTGATTCAGCAGGGCGTGGGAGGTGTCCCTCCTCCCTTCTCAGTCTGGGACACTGGCTTCTCCAGTGCCCTGCCTGTTTACAAAAAGCAGACTGATTAGGCCGTACCCTATTATTAGGGGCCCTCATTTTGCGACGCCAAAAGCAATCTTCCCATGTGCCTTGAGTTTTTCCATTTCCCTGATAGTTTCCTTACCTTAAGGCCGCAGTGGTCGCATGAGTAATTGCTTGACTTAGCTTTTTCCTTTCATTACCATCTCGGTTGCGGTACACCCTCCGTGCTTCCTCAGTAAGCCTTTCAATATCTTTCTGGTCCTCTGCTCTGAGGTTTTCTAGTTTCTTTCTAATGTCATCTGAGGATTGTCCTCGGAAGACGGGTATCAGCTGCTGCCTTCCCAGGGCTCCGGAGGGGTCCAGGGTAGCTCATTTTTGCATTGCCTCCCGTAATCTATCCTGAAATTCCATAGGAGTTTCACCTGTGTTTTGTTTGACAGCATATAAAGATCCCCAATTCACAGACGGATTTAGGAATTGCTTGCTCCAATCTAAATGCAATCCGTGTTCGATATCTTGTGAGAAGTTGATAATGGTTGGGGTTATTCTAATCCCATTGTGGTTTAACTGCAGGGTCAGAATCGTCTGCCTTTCCTTGCAATGCTTGTGCAGCGATTAATGCCTGAACATGAGTTCTGGCGGCTTTACGTATTAGTTCCTTTTCAGTGTCTGTGAGTGCCCTGATGTCATAGGTGTTGGGGATGGTGTCCTCATTGTCTGCCAGGCCTGCCACCGCTGCTGTCTGCTTGGGGGCAGCCACCGTCCGCGATGTTCTCAGACAAGTCAGGAAGCGCATTGAGCAAAGCACTCATATCATAGATGCTGGGGACAGTGTCCTCATTGTTCCCCACTACCAGTGCTGGCTGCCTGCGGCAGCCACCCTCCACCACAGACTTGGACAGGTCAGGGAGAGCACTGAGCAAAGCAGACAAATCATAGACAGCAGGGATGGTGTCCCTATTGTCTGCCAGCCCTGCCACCGCTGCTGGCTCCTTGGGGCAGCCGCCTTCCACCACGTTCTCTGACACATCAGGGGAGCACTGAGCAAGGCACTCATACCATGGGTGTTGGGGTTGGTGTCCTTGTTCCCCATCCCTGCCACGGCTGCTGGCCCCTTGGAGCTGTTGCCCTTCACCACTCTCTCAGGCACATCCGGGAGAGCACTGAGCAAGGCACTCCTCTCACGGGTGCTGAGGATGCTGTTCTGACTATTCCCCAGCCCTGCCATGGCCGCTGGCTCCTTGGGGCAGCTGCTCTCCACCGCGTTCTCAGTCAGGTCAGGGAGAGCACTGAGCAAGGCAGACAAATCGTAGACCGCAGGGACGATGTCCCCATTGTCTGCCAGCCCTGCCACCGCTGCTGGCTCCTTGCGGCAGCCGCCCTCCGCCGCATTCTCAGTCGGGTCAGGGAGTGCACTGAGTAAGTCATTCAAATCGTAGACATCAGGGACATTGTCCTCGCTGTTCTCCAGCGCCGCCGCCGCCGCTGCTGGCTCCTTGGGGAGCTGCTGGACTTGGGCAGGCTCAGCAGAGACTGGCAGCCCCGGGACAGAGGGCAGCACAGAGGCACGCACAGGAGGCGGCATGGCCGGAGCGGTGAAGCTCACGCCGGGTACCTCCGATGCCGTGGGCAGCTGGAGAGGGAGCCTCTCTGTTGGGAGAAGCAGAGAGGTGCTGGGGTGAGAGTTTGGCAGGCAGAGCCGGCTGGGGTTTACCTGTAGGGCAGGAGCACCAGGAGGAGCGGGAGCTGCTGCTGTACCTGCCCCGGCAGTTGGTCAGTGCCGGTTGGGCGGGGGCCAACTGCCCCCTCCCTCGGGTTCCGCCCCAGTTCCACGAGTCCTGGCTGCTTCAGCAGCCTCGCGGGGCTTTGCTTTGTCAGCCCCAGCAGCTGCCCCTCGCAATGCTTTCCTGCCCTGCTGGTGATCTCCTGGCCTAAACGAGGCTTTCCCGTGCCGGCTGTGGTTTGGGGGAGGTGAATTTCATGTACGAGGGGAAGGGATGGGGCCGGCACCGCCGGCCCTGGGATGCTGATGTGCGTGTTTCCCAATCTTCCCCAGTGGTGGAAGTGGGAAGGGGGCTTGTGGCACTTTTGGGTTGTTTTTCCCTGCCCGCTCTCAGGAGACTGATCCCCCTGGGATGGCATCTTTGCTGCCTCTCGCCACCCTGTCACTGGCGTTTGGGACCCTGGTTGGTGGGACCCACAAGGCATGTTATGAAAATTCTCTTCCCCCTAGCTACTAGATCACCCAGTCTTTCAAGTATTAATAAATAGCTCTTTTATTTATATATGTCTCCATATATTTCTGTGTGCACTGTAATGTGATGAGGTAGTGGATTTTCCCTGGAAGCCTCAGCCCAGCCCTGGAACTAGGACTTTTCTTAAGGGTATCTTAGAGCTGTCTGTGAAGGAGAAGGGGTATTGCAGCCCAGCAGAAATAATGTCAGAATCCCAGCCCCTCCAGCATGTCTTTGAAAGCCTCTCACTGTCCCACACACCATTCATCAGTGTCTCTTGCAGGACTGGTCCAGGGTCATCTGCCTCAATAGACAAGAGCAGGACTGCAGCAGAAGTAGCGTGAGCGCCTGGCAGAGTTGGACTAGGACTGGTCATTGGTAGTGAGGGTGCTAGTGCTTGGTCCAAGTGTGTGGTACATGACTGTTTGAAGGGTGCGAGAACCCTGTGTAAAACCACATTTGGGGTTCCCCGTGTGACTGGGACACCCTTGTAATTCTCTGCTTTGCATCCCAGGCTCTGGGCGCAGTGGGCACGGGCCACTTGCGGGTTGTGGTGGCAGTTTGTCAAGGCAGAGGGGACACAGCCAACTGCCTGAGCCAGCGTCTTCCCAGATCTCTTCTGATCTCATTGCATCGCATCTCATTGTATCTCATGGCATCGCATCTCATTGCATCTCATCTCATCGCATCCCATTCCATCCTGTCCAATCCCATGCCATCTCCTCTCCTCTCCTCTCCTCTCCTCTCCTCTCCTCTCCTCTCCTCTCCTCTCCTCTCCTCTCCTCTCCTCATCATATGCTGTAGAATATGATATTGAATCATATAGCATATTATACCCTATCATACCATGTCAAAGCATAGCATATCTTGTATTATATGTTTTATCATGTTATATCATGTTACATCATATCATCATATCATTTCATTTTGTTTCCATTACATTGCAATTAATTTCATTTCATCCTCACCATTTTCTCTCCTCTCCAAAAATATTATGTCATGTTGTATCGTATCGTATCGTATCATATCATATCTTATCATACTGTATTTTATCATATCATAATCTATCATATCATATCTGATCATGTCATACAGTTGTATACCATACCATCATGTCACATATCATACAATAGTATATCATAGCATATCATACCTTATCAAAGCATATCATAGCTTATCTTCTCTATCATAGCGTATCATACATACCATGCTGTACCATACCATATCATACCATACCATAGAATTTGATTGTATTTAATTTCCTTCCATTTTCATTTCCATTTCATGTCCATTTCATGTCATTTCATTTAAATTCGTTTCACCCTCATAGCATATATTGTATCATAGTATATACCATATTATGTTTTATCATGTTATGTCATGTTATAGTGTCATATCATATCATATAATTTCATTTCCATTTCATTGCATTTGGTTTCTTTTCTCCTCCTTGTCATTTTCTCTCCTCCTCTTCTCTCCAAAAATATACCATTTCCTATCATATCATTTCATTTCATTTCATTTTGTTTTTTCACTTTATTTCATTTAATTTCATGTCCATTTGATACCATTTCATTGAGTTTCATTTCATCGTCCTCATCCCTTTCTCTTCTCGCCTCGCCTCGCCTCTTCTTCCTCTCTTATTTATCTCCTATCTCCTATCCCCTGTCTCTTGCCATCCCATGGCATCTTATTGCATCTCAAAGCATCCCATTGCATTGCATTGCATCTCATCTCGTCTCATCTTTGCATCCCACCCCACCCAGGCCCACTCCATTCCATCCCACCTCAACCCATCCTAATCCCATTCGATCCCACCCCTTCCCATCCCATGTCAATCCCACGCCATCCCCTTGTGAGTGACTGAACTGGACTGAGCCTGAACTGTCCATGGTTTGACTGATTGCTGTGAGGAGCTGCCCTGGGACACTGAACTATTAAATTGGACATGATTAAAAAATTTGTTTGAAATAGACTGATTTGTGTTTGGACCCTACAAGGGTTTCAATGGTTCAGTGCTGCTCTTCACAATGGGCTTTCAGCATTACAGATGGGAAAGTAATAGGAGATGAGGCTTATGGAATCTATGTGTATTCATTCATCCATTCATCCATTTTCCATCATCCATCCGTCATCCACCCATCATCCATCTTTCATCATCCGTCATCCTTCCACTCATCCATTCATCCATCACCCATCTTCCATACATGCATCATCCATCATCCATCATCCATCCATTCATCCATCATCCATCCATTCGTCCATCCATCCATCATCCATCCATCACCAAGCCATCACCCATCCATTCATCCATCACCCATCCATCCATCCATCTATCCATCCATCTGATACAGGGTTAACCAGTGTACAGGGGGGTTGTACAATGGAGTTGTACAAGGGGGTTAGAGGAATTCACTTGCTAAAACAAAAGTATGGTCTGTACCTATCATGCCTACTAAGCAGAACAAAGGCACTAACCATTGATAAGGAGAAGCAGACACCTGGTTTAGGGTGGTTTGGGTCTGTTTTGAATGGTTTTGGGTTGCTTTTATCCTGTTTTGCAGCTGTTTTGGGGTTCTGACTATGTATCCCACAGGAGAAGCAGGAAGAGGTGGGCTTGGGGTGGTTTTTGGGTTGTTTTTGGCCTGTTTTGGGTCTGGTTTGGGGTTCTGACCCAGTATCCCACAGGAAAAGCAGGACAAGGTGGGCTTGGGGTGGTTTTTGGGCTGTTTTGGGTCTGTTTTGGGGCGCTGACCCTGTATCCCACAGCAGAAGCAGGACAAGGTGGTTTTGAGCTGGTTTTAGGTTGGTTTTGTCCTGTTTTGGGGCTCTGACCTGTGTCCCATAGGAGAAGCAGGACAAGGTGATTTTGGGGTGGTTTTGGGGGTTGTTTTGGGTGTTTTGGCCTGGTTTTGTCCTGTTTTGAGGCAGGTTTGGGGTTGTTTGGGGGCTGTGAATGTGTACCCCGGAGTAGAAGCAGGACAAGGTAGTTTTGGGGTTGTTTTGCCATATTTTGGTCATGTTTTGTGTCTTTTTGGGGGGCTCTGACCCTGTATCCCATAGGAGAAGCAGGACAAGGTGGTTTTGGGGTGGTTTTGTCCTATTTTTGTCATGTTTTGTGTCTTTTTGGGGGCTCTGACCCTGTGTTCCATAGGAGAAGCAGGACAAGGTGGTTTTGGGTTGGTTTGGGGGTTTTGGAGCTGGTTTTGGTGTGATTTGGGTTGTACTTGGCCTGTTTTGGGTCTGTTTTGAGGCTCTGACCCTGTATCCCACAGGAGAAGCAGGACAAGGTGGTTTTGGGGTGGTTTTGTCCTGTTTTGGTGTTTTTTTGGGTCTGTTTTGGGGCTCTGACACTGTATCCCATAGGAGAAGAAGAAGGTGGTTTTGAGGTGTTTTGGGGCTTTTTGGGGGGTTTTGGAGTGTTTTTGTCCTGTTTGGGGGCTGTTTTGAGGCTCTGACCCTGTATCCTGTAGGAGAAGCAGGACAAGGTGGTTTTGGGGTAGTTTTGTCTTGGTTTTGGGGTGTTTAGGGCCTCTGACCCTGTATCCCATAGGAGAAGCAGGACAAGGTGGTTTTGGGGTGTTTTGGGGCTTTTTGCGGGGTTTTGGAGTGTTTTTGTCCTGTTTGGGGGCTGTTTTGAGGCTCTGACCCTTTATCCTGTAGGAGAAGCAGGACAAGGTGGTTTTGGGGTAGTTTTGTCCTGTTTTGCCGTTTGCTTTGGGTGTTTTGTCCTGGTTTTTGCGTGGTTTTGTCCTGTTGTGGGACTGTTTTGGGGCTCTGACCCTGTACCTCATAGGAGAAGCAGGACAAGGTGCTTTTGGGGTGGTTTTGTCCTATTTTGCGTTTTTTTGGGGTCTGTTTAGGGGTTGCGTCCCTGTATCCTGTAGCAGAAGCAGGACAAGGTGGTTTTGGGCTGGGTTTTTGGGTGTTTTGGGGTTTTTTTTGGCCTGTTTTGAGTCTGTTTTGGAGCTCTGACCCTGTATCCCATAGCAGAAGCAGGACAAGGTGGTTTTGGGCTGGGATTTGGAGTGTTGTGGGTTGTTTTTGGCCTGTTTGTGTCTTTTTGGGGCTCTGACTCTATATCGTATAGGAGAAGCAGGGCAAGGTGGTTTTGGGGTGTTTTGGGTCTGTTTTGGTGGTTTTTGACTGTTTTTGGCATGTTTTGGGGCTGTTTGGAGGCTCTGACCCTGTATCCCATAGGAGAAGCAGGACAAGGTGATTTTGGGGTGTTTTGGGTTGTTTTTGTCCTGTTTTGGGTCTGTTTTGGGGCTCTGACCCTGTATTCCATAGCAGAAGCAGGACAAGGTGGTTTTGGCTTGGGTTTTTGGGCTGGTTTTGGGTTGGTTTTGTCCTGTTTTGGGGCTGTTTTGGATCTCTGACCCTGTATCATATAGCAGAAGCAGGACAAGGTGCTTTTGGGCTGGGTTTTGGGGTGTTTTGGGGTGTTTTTGGGGTGTTTTGGGTCTGTTTTGTGCCTCTGACCCTGTATCCCACAGGAGAAGCCGGACAAGATGGTTTTGGGGTGGTTTTGGGGGTGTTTTGGGTTGCTTTTGGCCTGTTTTGGGTCTTTTTGGGGGCTGTGACCCTGTATCCTGTAGGAGAAGGAGGACAAGGTGGTTTTGGGGTGTTTTGGAGCTGTTTTGGTGGTATTTGACTGTTTTTGGCATTTTTGGGGGCTGTTTGGAGGCTCTGACCCTGTATCCCATAGAAGAAGCAGCACCAGGTGATTTTGGGCTGGTTTTTGGGGTGTTTTAGGTTGTTATGGTCCTTTTTTAGGGCTCTTTTGGGTTCTGGCCCTGTGTCCCATAGCAGAAGCAGCACAAGGTGGTTTTGGCCTGGTTTTTGGGGTGTTTTGAGGCTGTTTTGTGTCTGTTTTGGTGCTCTGGCCCTGTATCCCATAGGAGAAGCAGGACAAGGTGGTTATGGGGTGGTTTTGGTGTGTTTGGGGCTCTGACCCTGTATCCTATAGGAGAAGAAGGACAGGGTGGTTTTGGGGTGTTTTGGGGTGTTTTGGGCGTTTGGCGCTGGTTTTGTCCTGTTTTGGGGCTGTTTGGAGGCTCTTACCCTGTATCCCACAGGCGAAGCAGGACAAGGTGGTTTTGTGCTGGGTTTTGGGGTTTTCTGGGTGTTTTGGGTTGTTTTTGTCATGTTTTGGGGCTGTTTTGGGGCTTTGACCCTGTATCCTTTAGGAGAAGCAGGACAAGGTGGTTTTGGGGTGGTTTTGGGTGTTTTGAGTTGTTTTTGTCCTGTTTTGGGTCTGTTTTGGGGCTCTGACCCTGTATCCCATAGCAGAAGCAGGACAAGGTAGTTTTGGGCTGCGTTTGGGGTGTTTTGGTGTTTTTTGGTCCTGTTTTGGGTCTGTTTTTGGGCTCTGACCCTGTATTTTAGAGGAGAAGCAGGTCATGGTGGTTTTGGGCTGGTTTTTGGGGTGTTTTAGGTTGTTTTTGTCCTTTTTTAGGGCTGTTTTTGTGTTCTGACCCTGTGTCCCATAGCAGAAGCAAGACAAGGTGGTTTTGGGCTGTTTTTTTGGTGTGTTTTGAGGCTGTTTTGGGTCTGTTTTGGAGCTCTGACCCTGTATTTCATAGGAGAAGCAGGACAAGGTGGTTTTGGGGGTGTTTTGGGGTGGTTTTGGCCTGTTTTGGGGTCTGTTTTGGGGCTCTGACCCTGTATCCCATAGGAGAAGCAGGACAAGGTATTTTTCGGTTCTCTTTTGGGCGTGTTTTGGGGGGTTTTGAGTGATTTTGGCCTGTTTTGGAGCTGGTTTTCTGCTCTGTCCCTGTATCCCACAGCAGAAGCAGGTCAAGGTGTTTTTGGGGTCGTTTTCGGATGTTTTTTGGGTTGGTTTGGGGCTTTTTTGGGTCTGTTTTGGGGCTCTGACCCTGTATCCCACAGGAGAACCAGGACAAGGTGGTTTTTGAGTGGTTTTGCTGTGGTTTGGGGTGTTTTGTGTGTGGTTTTGTGTGTTTTGGGGTGGTTTTGTCCTGTTTTGGGGCTGTGACCCTTTATCTCTTAGGAGAAGCAGGGCAAGGTGGTTTTTGGGTGATTTGGGCTGTTTTTGTCCTGTTTTGGGGCTCTGACCCTGTATCTCATAAGACAAGCAGAACAAGGTGGTTTTTGGATGGTTTTTGTGGTGTTGTGAGGGTATTTTGGTGTGGTTTTATCCTGTTTTGGGGCTGTTTTGGGGCTCTGACCCTGTAGCACATAGGAGAAGCAGGACAAGGTGGTTTTGGGATGGTTTTGGGGTGTTTTGTGGCTGTTTTGGGGTGGTTTTGTCCTGGTTTTTTTTATGGTTTGGGGCTCTAACCCCGTATCCCATAGGAGAAGCAAAATAAGGTGGTTATGGGCTAGTTTTGGGGCAATTTTGGGGCTGTTTTGGGTCTGTTTTGGGGCTCTGAGCTTGTATCCTACAGGAGAAGCAGGACAAGGTGGTTCTCCAGGTGGAAGTGGCCAACCTGCGCCACAACAACTGGCACCTGCAGCAGGAATTGCACTCGGCCTCGCGCCATCTCTGCCGCTTCGCCCTCTTCTTCTCCGGTACTGTGGACAAGGAAGAGCTGTGACCCCCCCCGGACAATGGCATTCCATAGGGAACACCGTCATTCCATAGAGAATGCTGCCATTCCATAAGGAGTGCTGGGATTCCATAGGGAGACGCAGTTCCATAAGGGACACTGAGGATCTCACATCTTCTTCAGCACCATGGACAAGGAGGAGCTGAGCCCCCCCCCCCCCGCCCCCTCCGTCGCTGGGACAATGAAATCTTTATAATTAGCTTTAAGTAATGTTAAGTTTGATGGCTTTGTAACAGTAGCAATGGAAAATTACTGAGGTGCATGATACATAGAGAAAAAGATTACATAGAGAAGCTAGAGAACATAGAGAACATACTGAGAATTCTCACAAGAGAAATTGCTATAGTTGACATAGTTTTAAGGAAAAAACAGTCTAGAAGAACAGGACACAGGATAAGGAGTATCTGGGAACCGCAGGTGTCCAGGATGGGCTGCAGTTAAACTACCTGATCAGTAGGAGGATAGGAGGATTGTTACGTCTCTGGTGCTAACGAACCAATTAAACTGGTATGAGCATCTACTGCGCGTGCTTCAAAGGCTGCCAGAAGTGATGAAGATCGTTGGAGTAAGCAAACAACCCTCAGAGACCACCCCCACAATTCTGTACGCATGCGGGGAACTCTCTGGAAAACGATATAATCCATTCGTAGCCTCATGAATATGTATGTATGCCCAGTGGCTATAAAAGGACGGCTTGTGTGACAATCGGGGTGATACACGCTAAGTGGAGCTATCCCCCGTGTCTCCCGGTGCCGCAGTAAGGAATACCTGCTTGTCAGCTTGAAAACTGTGGTGGTGAGTTTGTTCCTGGAGTTTTCTCCATGTCAGCAGGGAGGTTGTAAGTAGATGATCTTGAAGTCCTTTCTTGCCCTAACTATTCTATGACTGTTTGCCCACCATTTGCTCTAGACACCTTAGTGATAGTAAGTACTACCTTAAAAAATGTGTTTGCATTCCCACCAGCTTCTCCCTTTGTTCTGACAGCAGCAACCACTGCGTCTGTCAGCCTCTAGCATCCTCAGCAGTTGGAGCTGCTAATTTTTCAGTCACTACAGTAAGTCGTCAGTGATTATTTTCAGGCAACACTCAAATATGCGTATTAGGTAATTAAATTTGCAGTAAGTGTCACTCCGCTATGCTAATATTAAACACGCAACCCTTTCCCTGTCCTTCTGTATTAAGCCTTTTCTAAAGTATATGTGAATAACTAATTTTTTGCAGCTGTTCTAGATCAACGCTTTCTACATCACAGCTCAGTAAGTAAAAAGAACTTGCCTTATTTATACTCTGTACAAAAGAAATGTAGCAGCATCTTCAGAAGTCAATTATATTCGGGTGTAGTAGTCCAGTTTCTAAAATCACCTTTCTCCTTTAGTGAGGGGATTTAAGGCACGGAGTCCGATTGCTGGTCGAAGACCTCTTTACTTTAGATTACATGGTTTATATATGTTTTTGATCATATCCACGCACTTAAAGCTACAATACACTTGGTTAGTTGCTGCTGTCCGCGAGCATAATCTAAAATTAGAATTGATTAGTCTGCTTTTTTGACACTGTCCTTTCGACCTTCTCCTCACTTCTCAGTTCCTTCTTCTACTTCTCATTTTCATCCCCTTTTGCTCCACCTTTCTTGCTTGATATTAGTTCCCCCCAAAGCTAAAATTACAGAGTCTGGCTCAAAGTTAATTCCCCAAAGAATCAAGGTCGCTCAGCATCCTCTGATCGCGTTCAAACGCCTCTTCTCCTACATCTCCCCCTTTTTGTTTTTCTAAAAACATCACTTGCTTTACCGTGTTTTCTGACGTTCGCTGTAGGCAACTCAATAAACGTGGAACAATCAGTAAGATACAAATAACAATGAATAGCATTATAAGACCTCCTTTGATCAATGAAACAAACCATGTCCCAAGTCCTAGGGAGTTAAGACAATTTCCTAATCCAAAAAATCCATCATTTATCTGTAACTTTGTTACTCCTTTTTTCAGTTCCTGAATAGTTTTATGAATAGATTCCGAAAAGTCTGACAAATTCATGCAGCACATACCCTCAAAATCTTTACAGCCATGACCTTGCGCTAATAATAAGAAGTCTATGGCAGCCCTGTTTTGCAAAGAGGCAACTTAGCAAACGTTTCAGGTCTCATTACAATGTTTTTTATGGTTGATGTGACAAAAATTGGCACTCGAGAATTTTCAATTTCTCCTTATCAGAGTCAACCGATTGCATGATTAATCCTACTGGCGGGAAATCATAGAGCCCCATTATTGCCCCATAGAACCCCATTATTGCCCCATAGAGCCCCATTATTGCCTCATAGGGCAACATTATTGCCTCATAGAGCCCCATTATTGTGTCAGAGACCCCCCATTATTGCGTCATAGAGCCCCATTATTACCACGTAGAGCCCCATTATTGCGTTATAGAGCCCCATTATTGCCTCATAGAGCCCCATTATTGCCCCATAGAGCCCCATTATTGCCTCATAGGGCAACATTATTGCCTCATAGAGCCCCATTATTGCCACATAGACACCATTATTACCTCATAGAGCCCCATTATTGTGTCAGAGACCCCCCATTATTGCGTCATAGAGCCCCATTATTACCACATAGAACCCCATTATTGCGTTATAGAGCCCCATTATTGCCTCATAGAGCCCCATTATTGCATCATACAGCCCCATTATTGCCCCATAGAGCCCGATTATAGCCTTAGATCCCTATTATTGCCTCCTAGAGCCCCATTATTACCTCATAGAGCCCCATTATTGCATCACAGACTCCCATTATTACGTCATAGAGCCCCATTATTACCTTGTAAAGCCCCATTCTTGCCTCATAGTGCCCCATTATAACTGCATAGAGCCCCATTATTGCATCATATAGCCCCATTATTGCCTCATAGGGCCCTATTATTGTGTCATAGAGCTCCATTATTGAGTCATAGAACCCCATTATAGCCCCATAGAGCCCCATGATTGCCTCATAGAGCCCCATGATTGCATCATAGAATTCCATTATAACCTCATAGAGGCCCATTATTGCATCATAGAGCCCCATTATTGCCTCATAGAACTGCATTATTGCGTCATAGAACCCAATTATTACCTCATAGGGACCCATTATTGCGTCATTGAGCCCCATAATAACCTCATAGAGCCCCATTATTAACTCATAGAGCGCAATTATTCCCTCATAGAGCCCCATTATTGCATTATAGAGCCCGATTATTGCCTCATAGAGCTCCATTATTTCCTTGCAGAGACCCTTATTGCGTTATAGAGCTCCATTATTGCCTCCTAGACATCATTATTACCTCATAGAGCCCCATTATTGCGTCATAGAGCCCCATTATTACCTCGTAGAGCCACATTATAGCCTCATAGACACCATTATAGCCTCATAGAGCCCCATTATTTCCTCATGGAGCCCCATTATTGCCTCATAGAGCCCCATTATTGCATCATAGAGCCCCATTATTGTTTTCTAGAGCCCCATTTATACATCATAGAGGCCCATTATTCCCTCATAGAGCACCATTATTGCATCAGAGATCCCCATTATTGCCTCATAGTGCCCCATTATTGCGACATAGAGCCCCATAATTGCCTCATAGAGACCCATTATTCCGTCATAGAGCTCCATTATTGTGTCATAGAACCCCAATTATTGCTTCATAGAGCCCCATTATTGTGTCATACAGCCCCATTATAACCTCAGAGAGCTTCATTATAGCCTCAGAGAGCCCCATTATGGCCTCATAGAGCCCCATTATTGCCTCATGGAGCCCCTTTATAACCACATAGAGCCCCATTTTTGCCTCATAGAACCCCATTATTGCATCATGGACCCCCATTATTGCATCATAGAGCCCCATTATTGTTTCATAGAGCCCCATTATTGCCCCATAGAGCCCCATTATTGCTACATAGAGCCCCATTATTGCCTCATAGAGTGCCATTATTGCATCATAGAGCCCAATTATTACCTCATAGAGCCCCATTATTGCATCACAGAGCCCCATTATTTCCTCATAAAGCCCCATTATTGCATCATAGAGCCCACTTATTACCTCATACAGCCCCATTATTGCGTCATAGACCCCCTTTATTCCGTCATAGAGCCCCATTATTGCATTATGGAGCCCAATTATTACCTTGTAGAGCCCCATTATAGCCTCATAGACCCCGTTATAACCTAAAAGAGCCCCATTATTGTTTCATAGAGCCCCATTATTCTCATAGTGCCCCATTATTGCCTCATAGAGCACCATTCTTGCATCATAATGCCCCATTATTGCATCATAGAGCTCCATTATTGCCTCATAGAGCCCCGTTATTGCATCATAGAGCCCAATTATTCCCTCATAGAGCCCCATTATTGCCTCATAGATCCCCATTATTGCCTCAGTGCCCCATTATTGCCTCATACAGTCCCGTTGTTGCGACATAGAGCCCCATAATTGCCTCATAGAGACCCATTATTCCGTCATAGAGCTCCATTATTGTGTCATAGAACCCCAATTATTGCTTCATAGAGCCCCATTATTGCGTCATACAGCCCCATTATTCTCATAGTGCCCCATTATTGCCTCATAGATCACCATTCTTGCATCATAGTGCCCCATTATTGCATCATAGAGCTCCATTATTGCGTCATAGAACCCGTATTATTGCCTCATAGAGCCCCATTATTGCCTCATAGAACCCCCTTATAACCTCATAGAGCCCCATTATTGCATCAGAGCCCCATTATTGCCTCATAGAGCCCCATTATTGCATCATAGAGCCCAATTATTACCTCATAGAGCCCCATTATTGCATCATAGAGCCCCATTATTTTTTCAGAGCCCTGTTATTGCCTCATAGAGCCTCATTATTGCCTCAGAGTGCCCCATTATTGCCTCATAGAGCCCCATTATTGCCTCACAGGGCCCCATTATTGTGTCATAGAGCCCCATTACTACCTTGTAGAGACCCTTATTGCATTATAGAGCCCCATTATTGCCTCATAGACACCATTACCTCATAGACCCTCATTATTGCGTCATAGACTCCCATTATTGCATCATAGAGCCCCATTATTTCTTCGTAGAGCCCCATTAGTGAGTTATAGAGCCCCATTATTACCTGGTAGAGCCCCATTATTGCCTCATAGACCCCATTATAGCCTCAAAGAGCCCCATTATTGCCTCATAGGGCCCCATTATTGCATCATAGTGCCCCATTATAACCACATAGACCCCATTATTGCCTCATAGAGCTCCATTATTGCGTCATAAACCCCCAATTATTGCTTCATAGAGCCCCATTAATGCGTCATAGAGCAGTGGGTTTTTTAGGTGAGGCACAGCATGCGCAGAACTGGCCCCGTCCTTTACGCCTGATGTTTGTCTGCCAGGGCCTAGCGAGCTTGGACGGTGACAGCAAAGTCCTCCGGTCGCAGTTTGGTTAGAGTGTCCTTTTCTGAGATGGATGGCCTTACAGGGCCCAACGAGCTCCGTCTGCCCGGTTTGAAGTTAGAGCTGTCCTTCTCCTAGGATGGTTGCCCCAAGGCTGGTGAGCCCATCCTGCCATGGACACACTTTGTCTGCCCCTTCAGTTGAGACCGGTCTGGAACGGGAGACCCTACGGGAGGCATGAGCCACCACCAGCGTAGCTCCCAACCTCACTGGGGCATGCAGGCTCTTCCCCCATGACAGGGGTTGTCCGTGAAAGAGATAACCCCAGTATACCCCATTATGCCCCATTATAACCACATTATAACTCCATTATACCCCATTATACTCTATCATAACCACATTATATCCCTATTATACCCCACTGTAACCCCTTTATACCCCATTATAACACATTATACCCAATTATAACCTTATTACAACCCATTACAATCTATTATACCCTATTATACCGCTATTATACCCCATTGTAACCCAGTATACCCCATTGTAACCCCATTATAACACATTATACCCCATTAAAAACCCCATTACAACCCATTATACCTTATTATACCTCATTATAACCCAGTAAATGACCCTAAAAGTGCTGTTTTCACCCCAAAATGATGTTGACAGCAAAGGAGCCTTTAATGGTGGGGGGGTGGGTTCTCAGTTCCAGTGCCCGCAGCAGTGCCAGGGAGCCGGGGGGGGCAGCAGCAGCGGAGCTGGGATGGGTCCAGATGGAACTGGATTGGGTCCGGATGGAGCCAGGTCGTGTCTAGATGGAGCCGGATCGGATGTGAATGGGGCCAGGATGGGTCCAGATGGAGCTGTGTTGAGCCCAGATGGAGCTGGATTGGGTCTGGATGGAGCAGGACCGGGACCGGATGGGGCCAAATGGGGTCGGGATGGAGCTGAATTGGGTTGGGATAGGGATGAATCATATTGGGATGGAGACGAATGGGATTGGAATGGGACCGAACTGGGTCCAAATGGAGCCAAATGGGATCAGAATAGGGATGAATGGGATCGGGATGGGACCAAATTGAATCTGAATGGAGCCGAATGGGATTGGGATGTGGCTGAACTGGGTCCAAAAGGAGCGGAACTGGATGGGGATGGGACCGAATGGGATCGGGATGGAGCTGAATAGGATTGGGATGGGACTGAACTGGGTCTAAATGGAGTGGAACTGAATTGGGATGGAGCTGAACTGGGTCTGAATGGAGCCGAATGGGACTGGGATGGGACTGAACCAGATCGCGATGGAGCCAGACGGGATCGGAATGGGACTGAATTGGGTCTGAATGGAACCGAGTGGGATTGGGTCATTCCGGAGCTGTGGATCATGCCAGGACACTGGATCCTGTTGGAACAAAAACGGATCCTGATGGAGCCGAAGCAGATCATGCCGGGATATTGGATCATTCTGGAGCATTGGATCATGATGGAGCCAAACTGGATCATCCTGGATTCCCGGATCATTCTGGAGCCATGGATCATTCACAGAGCTCTGGATCATTCCAGATCCCTGCAACATCCTGGATCCCTGGATCATTCCGGATCCTTGAATCATCCTGGATCCCTGGATCATTCTGGATCCCTGGATCATTCCAGAGCATTGGATCATCCCGGATCCCTGGATCATCCTGGAACACCAGATCGTGCCGGAGCTGCACCAGGCTCTCTGGGAGCATGGAATTATCTTGAAGCACCAGCTTGTGCGGCAGCTCTGCCTCATTCCAGAGCCTTGGATCATCTGGGAGAACTGGATCCCATTGGCATCGCAGCTCCTAGTGCTTGGGAGCAGATCCTATGGGATCTGGATCTGGATGCTCCACACATGGACACGGATCCAGGTCCGGATTCGGTTGTAGGGGGGAGCATGGACACGAAATTCCATGGGGCTGGAAGAGCAGAACCAGGCTCCAGGAGGGGGGGCTCTGGGTGGGGGGGAGAGACACCATTGCCCCTCATTGCCTCCATTGACCCTATTGGCCCCCATTACCCCCTTTAACCCCATTGCCCCCCATTGTCTCCATTGACCCTATTGCCCCCCATTCCCTTCTTTACCCCATTGCCCCCCATTATCCCCATCGCCCATTACCCCCAATGCCCCCCATTGCCCATGTTACCCCATTGCCCCCCATTACACCCCCATTGCCACCCGTTACCCCCATTCCCAACTCACTTCCCACTGCTCCGCACTGGATCCAAAGATGGGGCTGGGGATGCCCCGGTCCCGCCGCGCATCCGGTTGCGGCTCCCATTGAGGCTTCAGGGACCCCGGGTTCGAGCCCCGAGCTCCCGGGTTCGAGCCCCGGTGCCCCCGGAGCAGCGGCGAGAGCCGGGGGGGGAAGCCCCGGTGCCCCCCCCTCCCACGGAGCAGCGCCCCCAGCACCGAGCGGCGCCGCTCCCGTAGCAGCACCGGGGCCCGGTGCAACAGCGCCCCCAAGCGGGCGGCCAGGACCCGCGCTATGGGGTGTTGGGGGGCGGGCACTGGGACCCCCAAGTTATGGGGCGCCCCCTTTGTGGCCCCCAAGGTATGGGGCAGGCTCTGGAAGTCCCCTATGGAGCCCCCCAAGTTATGGGGTGCCCCCTTTGTCCCCCCCAAGTTATGAAGCGGAGTCTGGGTCCCCCCTATGGAGCCCCCCTTTTTGCCCCAAAGTTATGGGGTGGGGTCTGAGGGTCCCCCTTTGTGCCCTCCCCCAAGTTAGGGGTCTCCCCACCTGTGGAGCCCCCCCAGTTATGGGGCGGGGTCTGGGTCCCCCCTATGGAGCCGCCCAAGTTATGGGGCACCCCCTCTGTGCCCCCCTCAAAGTTATGGGGCACCCCTATAGTGCGGGGGGTGCCGAGGCCCCGCCCCACGTGACCCGAGGTGACCTGGAGGGCGAAGAGCCCGCGGGGGTGGGGCAGGAGGCGGTGCTGGGTGATGACCACGTGACGCGGAGTGGGGGAGGGGGCTGCGGGAGGGGGCGCAGGGGCCAGGATCGGGCCCGGGCCCCGCCCCCTCCCCCCCCCGCGCCCGCCCCAGTTTGGTCCCGTCCGGTTCCCGCCAATTTCGCCCATCATGGCGGAGCTGGAGCTCCCCTCCGATCCCGACCTGCGCAGGTTGGAGCCCGCGGGACCCCCCAGTGGGGGCTGTTGGGGTCCTGGGGGGGTTGGGGTGCTCCTGACCCCCTCTCTTTGTCTCCCCCCCACCTCCAGGCTGTGCACGGGGCCCTGAGCCCCCATCCGGGAGTACATCATGGGCCACGTGCGGCACCCGCGGTGAGGGGGGCACCCCAACATCTGGGGGGAGGAACTGCAACATCTGGAGGGACCCCGAACCTCGGATCGGTCCCTAAAATGCATGGCGGGGGGGGGAGGGGTGTTCTTATAGGATAGGTGCCTGTTAGGACCCCCCCCAAAATTCCATTGGGATCCCAACAACCCCCCAGCACCCCCCAATTCCCCCTTGTGACCCCCCCCCCCCCAAACCACTTCTCCCAGATCCATGCACAGGAGCCCAAATTCCTTTAGGACCCCTCCAAATCCCATTGGGATCCCAGGAACCCCCAATTCCCTCCCATGATCCTCTCTGACCCCCCCCAACCCCTCCTGTACCCCTCCCCCCCCCCCCGGTTTCCTCCTTAACTCGGGGCTCAGGTACCAGCACCTCAAGGAGATTCAGGTTTGGGGGGCGGGGTGGGGGGTCCCACAGGGGCCAAAACACCCCCCTGCACCCCAAAACCACCCCCCTGCATCCCAAAACGCCCCCTCTGCACTCCAAAACCATGCCCCCTGCACCCCAAAACACAACCCCTGCACCCTAAAATCACCCCCATGCATCCCAGAAGCCCCACGGCCCCCCAAAACCGCCCCCTGCACCCCAAAACACACCTCTGCACCCCAAATCTACCCCCACTGCACCCCAAAAGCACCCAGTGTGCACCCCAAAACAACCCCCCTCTGCACCCCAAAACACCCCCTCTGCACCAAAACCACCCCATGGATTCCCCCATGCACTCAAAACCCTCTCAAGGACCCCCCCGAATACATCCTGCAGCCTGGTTTCCCCCCCTGCAACCCAAAACTGCCCCTGGGCCCTCCCCCATGATCTTTTGCTCCCCACTCCTGAACCCCAGAACCCTTTAGGGACCCCCTCTATACTTTAAACCCCCCTGGGTTTTCTTCTGAAGTGGGTGCTGGGCTCATAGGGGTCCTTAAAGCCCCCCCCACTCTCCCTAAACCCAGTGCTGAGACCTGGTCCCTGCAGCCCTTTTGGGGTCCCCAAAATGGGATCTGGACCCCTTTGGGCCCCCCAAACTCCCCTCAACGTTTGGCTTTGGGCTCCCCCTTGCCACCAGGTTGATGCTGGAGGCCACGGGGCTCCCAGGGGCTCGGGGGGCCCAGATCCAGCAGGGCCCAGAGCTATGGGGCAGCCCCATGGACTCCCCAGAAACTGCCCTGGGGCCACTGAGGAGGCAGCTGCAGGAGGGGAAGCAGCGGCTGGTGGGTGCCAACGGGGGAATGTGGGGATTTGGGGGGGGTCCTGATGGGCTTGGGGGGGTCTGGGGGGTGGAATTTGATGGTTATGGGGAGGGGTTGGGGTCCCTAAAGGGTCCCAGCGCCGCTTTTTGGGAGGGATGAGGGATATGTGGGGGTCCTGGAGGAGGATTTTGGGTCTACAGGGGATGACATGGGGGAGTTTGGGGCTTTAGGGGGAATTTTGGGGTTCAGCAGTGCTGGGAGGGGGATCCGGGGGTTATGAATGGGTTTGGTGTTAAGGGAGAGGCTTGTGGGGAAATATGGGGCGATATTTAAGGTGTTTGGGGGTCTTGGGGGGTATTTGGGTCCCTCCCATGGCTTTGGGGTCCCTCATTTCCTTGTGTCCCCCCCTCCATCCCTTCCAGTCCCGTCGCTGGATCCAGCTCCGGGCTCTGGGCGCATCCAATGGGAAGCTCCAGGCGCAGCTGCGCCCCCTGCAGGCCCAGGTGAGCAAAGACGGGGAGGGGCTGGGGGGGCGTGTCCTCACCCCTTTGGCCACGCCCCTTTCAGGCCCTAGGGAGCAGGGCAGGGGCTGCTGGAAGCGCTGAGCATGCTGGACTAAAAGGACACAAATTAAGTAGGCCCCACATTAATAACATGTAAATAAGGAAGTAACGTGTAAATAAGGTCAGCCCTACATGAAGTGCGTGTGGATAAAGCAGGTCCTACGCTAATTGCATGTAAATAAGGGGGGGTAACGACGGTGGGATGAGAAATGGGGAGGGATGGAGGGGGAGAAATGGCAGGAATGTGGGGAATGGGGGTGGGAAAAAGGGGGAGGGGGAATGGGGGGCATAAGGGGGGCAGGGGGAAGATGGGTATGCGGTGGGGGAGGGGAAGAGGGGAAAAAAACGGGGGGGGGGGGGAGGGGCGAGGAAAGGCCCCATATTCAGCCCCATGGGGGGCAGCCGGGAGGGGGATAAACGGGGACACGAGTTGGGGAGCTCAGAGCTGATTGGCTGTTGCCTGGGCAACGCTCGCCAGAACGAGGCCGGGTGTGTGTGTGTGTGTGTGTGTGTGTGTGTGTGTGTGTGTGTGTGTGTGTGTAATGCATGGGAAGCGGTACGTGGAGACCCCGTTGCTGGGCAACGGCGGCATCCAACCCGGAAGTGCGGAGAGCATCGCGGAAGGGGGATGGGGAAAGGCCGAAACACGGGGGGGGAGAGGGGGCCTCGATTTCCTGTGAAATCTTTATTTATTGGTTAAGTTTCCTTTTCATACATTCTTAAGGTGACCTCTCCCCCCCCCCCCCCTTTTACATCGGTGTCAATAAGGCTTCGGATAGACCCCCCCCCCCATCCCCCCCTTTATCCTCCCCTCCCATCCCGGGTATAAAGAGGGGGGGAGGTGCCACCCCCCAACACCCCCGGGTGGGGGATGGGAGGTTGTGTCCATTGGCACCCTCCCCCACATCCACGCCCCCCGTTTTGGGGTACTGGGGGGGAGGTGAGGTCCATCCTCCCCCTTCCCCACAGACAGTTCATCAACAGGCACTTAATGACACCCCCGCACCTTCCCTGCCCACCCCACCCCCGTTTTTGGTTACATGAAGCCCCGAGGGAGGGGAGGGCTCTCCTCTGCACCGGTTACTGCAGGGCTCTCCCTCCTTAAAGAGCCCACGCTCACCGTGGGGGCCCCGTCACAATGGGCAAATCCACAGCGACCGCCACGGCTTTGGGATGGCGGCAGCATCGTGCCCATGGCCCCTGGGCAGCCAGGGGTGCTCCGGGAGTGGCTGCGGGGGGACCAGCCTCTGCCCAGCCGGCTCGGGGAGGTCCCTCACGGGCTGCTCTTCCTCAGTGCCTTTGGTCCGGAGGTGGAGCATGCGAGGGGTCACAGCTCAACGTGGGCCATGGAACAGGGCGTCACGGCCACCTCCGAGGAGTGGAGAGGGACCGACATTGGCACAGCAGAGAATCATGGAATCCCAGAGTGGGCTGGAAGGGACCTTAAAGCTCAGCCAGCTCCAACCCCCAAAGGCACGGGCAGGGACACCTTCCACTAGAGCAGCTTGCTCCACGGCCCTGTGTCTCTGTGCACTCCCAGGGCATCCTGGGGATACCCCTAGAGAATCCCAGAGAATGCCTGCAGCACCTCCAGAGCACCCCATGGACCCAGTCAGAGCTCATGCATCACAATGACCTTGGGGACATGGAGACCACAGGGGTGGCTGATTCTGGAACTCCCCGTGTTCAGGTGTGTGAGGTCACAGAACCCCACAGAACCCTCCAGCAGAGGCACTGGAGACGACAGCTGCCCCACGGAACACAAGCTACCGGTGGAGGAGGCAAGAGCAGCTCCTCTGGTGGTTCCCGTCTTGGTGTCTCGGAGCCGGTGCCGCCTGTGGACAGAGGAGCGTGGAAGGAGGTGGGTGGCGATGGCGATCTTGGGGTGCTGTAGGAGTTGCCAGAACACCTCAAGAGACTTCCCCAGAGTGGCTGCTTTGGACTCGGTGTGTGAGTTGGGCTGGCTGAGCCGGCAGCGGAGCGCTGCGGCTGCCGAGGGATGATCCTGGGATCTGCCCTCATTTCTTGTGGGGAGAGCAAGGGCCTGTGGGGATGGGCCAAGGGGGAACGATTTTAACGTGACAGAGAGGGGAGATTGAGATGAGATCTTAGAAGTTGTTCCCTGTGAGGGTGGTGGGACAGTGGCACAGGGTGCCCAGAGAAGCTGTGCCTGCCCCGTGGCTGGCAGTGTTCAAGACAGAGCTGAAAATACCCTGACTCTTTCCTTGATACATGATTGAGTTGCTTTGGAGATAAATCTGACTTTACAGCTCTAACACCAAAAGGAACTTTTCCCCTTCACGTGCAGCAGACACACAGATCTCTTCTGTGTCGTGCACTTGAAAGTTACTGAAGAAACTATCTATGGGTGGGAAAGGAAAGAGCACAGGAGGGAATGTTTAGTTCATTGGTGCTCTTCCTTGTAAAACCTGTAGGGCTCTAGCATCTTGTTCTGTATTTTCCATGGTAACTGGAATGTATTTGTGTTATTAAAGATAATATTTCATTCCCTCCTCACCTGTGTTCTGGGAGAAACAGCAGCAAGGGTCCCCCTCAATCCCTCCTTCTCGCAGAGCGGTGTGGTCACCTCTCGCCTCTGTGCCTCCAAACAGAGTAGTGCTGAATTCCAGTTATAAACTGAGGGAAAAGTTGGGTTGGTTTACTCAGTGGTTAAGAGTTTGTTCCAGGTGTTTAAGTCCCCTGATTTATGCCAAGAGGTTTCTGCAATCCCATAACTTGTCCAGCTGATTTCCATGCTCTACCATAGAGCCAAATGTTTAACAACAAACAGAATAGAATGGAAATGAGTGAAATTACAGTAAGTTGTAAAATTGGACTTAAAGTTGCTGTGGTGACCATCCAGACAGGGTATCCCACAGAGATGTTGATGTTGTCAGGTTGTTAGGGACAGGTTAATGGCAGGACTCGATGTTCTCAAGCGTCTTTTCAAATGAAATGATTCTGTGATGCTGAGAAAAGTTGATTTTTTGCCTTAACTCTGTCTCTCATCAGAGAAATGACACTGCAGGAAGGCAGTGTGTCTGCCAGCTGAGGGAGGGAACATCAGGGTTTGCTTCGGGCTGTTTCACTTTTGGGTTGCTTTTTCCTCCCCCTTCTCAGGAGAGCGATCCCCCTGGGATGGCATCTTTGCTCCCTCTCCTCACCCTGTCACTGGCATTTGGGACCCTGTTTAGTGGGACTCACAAGGCACATTATGAAAATTCTCTTCCAGCTAACTCCTAGATCCACCAGTCTTTAGAGTATCCGTAGCTCTTTTATTTATACATGTGTCTATATATATTTCTATGTGCACTGTTATATGATGAGGTAGTGGATTTGTCCTTGAAGCTTCAGCCCAGGCCTGGAACTAGGACTTCTCTTTAGGGTATCTTAGAGCTGTCTGTGAAGGAGAAGAGGTATTGCAGCCCAGCAGAAATAATGTCAGAATCCCAGCCCCTCCAGCATGTCTTTGAAACCCTCCCACTGTCCCGCACACCATTCATCAGTATCTCTTGCAGGACTGGCTCCAGGGGCATCTGCCTCAATAGACAAGAGCAGGAGTGCAGCAGAAGTAGCGTGAGCGCCTGGCAGAGTTTGACCAGGACTGGTCATTGGCAGTGAGGGCGCTGGTCTTTGTCCAAATGTTGGTACGTGAGCGTTTGAAGGGCGTGAGAACCCTGTGTAAAACCACATTTGGGGTTCCCCGTGTGACCGGGACACCCTTGTAATTCTCTGCTTTGCATCCCAGGCTCTGGGCGCAGTGGGCACGGGCCACTTGCGGGTTGTGGTGGCAGTTTGTCAAGGCAGAGGGGACAGAGCCGACTGCCTGAGCCAGCATCTCCCCAGAACGTGGGCCCGATGATCCGCACTGCTGGCTGGGGGTGAGTTCACCTCCAGATACTGGGATATCAGAGCAGGAGGATCTCCAGAGCTGTGCTGTGCTGTGTTCTGCTGTGCTGTGCTGTTCTGTGCCATGCCGTGCTGTGCTGTGCTAAGCTGTGAGGCAATCTGAGGTGCTGTGCTGTTCCCTTTTAATCTGTGCACTGACCGTTATTCAAATAATGATGAGCCTGTTATTTGCCTGAAATGTCAGAGGTTTTTTCAGATTGATAATAATTTTTAAGGACTCACAATGGTTCCATGTGGAAAAAGATTTAATTTCATTTCAATTATTTTTTTTTTTTTGTTTCATATCACAGTAGGAAAATCTTCCTCGTATCCAGGCTAGGGAGGGAGTCGCAGACTCTTGCCCAGAGAAGCTGTGGCTGCCCCATCCCTGGCATCTCTGACTCCTCTCTGGCCCATCTATGACCATTCATTGACCCCTATTTGACTCCTCTATGACCCCTCTCTGACTCCCCTATGACTCCTCTATGACACTCTGACACCTCTATGACTGCTCTGTGACGCCTGTGTGGTTCCTCTATGAGTTCTGGGGGCCGTTTTGGCCTGGTTTTCAGGGTGCTTTGGGTGTTTTGGGTTCTTTTAGGGGTGTTTTGGGGTGTTTTCTTGTGTTTTGAGGGTGCTTGGGGTTGTTTCAGGGTGCTTTGGGGGTGTTAAACTGTTGTGGAGGGGATTTGGGCTGGTTTTGGGGTGTTTTGAGCTGTTTAAGGGTGGTTTTGGAGTAGTTTGGGGTGTTTGAGACTGCTTTGTGGGTGTTTTGGGGTGTTTTGGGACGTTTTGCGGATATTTTGGGCCGTTTTGCGGATATTTTGGGCTGGTTTGGGTGTATTTTGGGCTGGTTTGGGTGTATTTTGGCTGTTTTGGGCTGGATTTGGGGTATTTTGGCTGTTTAGGGCTGGTTTGGGGGTATTTTAGGCTGGTTTGGTCTGGTTTTGGGGTGCTGATGTGCCACCCCCCCAGTGCAAAGGGCCGTGTCCCTGTTCTCCCTCACGGAGCCGGTGCTGAGCCCCGACCCCCCCCTACCCCTGGAGAGGCCACGGGGGGGCGCCCCCCCCATCAGGTCCAGGGACCCCCCTATATGGAGACCCCCCCCATGTCCCCCTTGTATGTGGGGCTGGGACCCCCCTCCAATATGGGGACACCCCAGTGGCCCCCCCCCCATTCCCCTTTGCCTTCCCACACCCCCCCCCCAGCCTTGGACCTACCCCAGAAGGTGTCGCAGCTCGAGGCCAGGCTAAAGCAGCTCCACAGCGACCTCCAGAAGGTTCCATTTTGGGGGGGTTGGGGTGATTTGGGGCTGTTTTGGGTTCTCACTGGGTGCCACCCATAGGAGAAGCAGGACAAGGTGCTTTGGACTGGTTTGGGAGTGGTTTTGGGTGTTTTAGGGTGGTTTTCACCTGTTTTATGCCTATTTTGGGGCTCTGACCCGGTGTCCCATAGGAGAAGCAGGACAAGGTGATTTTGGGGTTGTTTTAGGGTGGTTTGGTCTTGGTTTTGTATGCTTTGGGGTTGGTTTTGTCCTGTTTTGGGGCTGTTTTGAGGCTCTGACCCTGTGTCCTACAGGAGAAGCAAGACAAGGTGGTTTTGGTGTGGTTTGGGGGGGTGGTTTCGGAGTGGTTTTGTGTGTTTTGGGTTGGTTTTGTCCTGTTCTGGGGTTGTTTTAGGGGTTTTGGAGTGTTTTTGTCCTGTTTTGAAGCTGTTCTGGGGCTCCGACAGTGTATCCCATAGAAGAATATGGACAAGGTAGTTTTGGGCTGTTTTGGGGCTGTTTTGGGGCTCTGTCCCTGTATCCCCCAGGAGAAAGAGGACAAGGTGATTTTGGGGTGGTTTTGGGGGGGGGGTTGAATAGTTTTGGGTTGTTTTTATCCTTTTTTGAGCCTGTTTTGGGGTTCTGAACTAGTGTCCCACAGGAGAAACAGGACAAGGTGGTTTTTGGTTTTGGGTGGTTTTGTCCAGTTTTGGGGCTCTGACCTGTTTCCCATAGGAGAAGCAGGACAAGGTGGTTTTGGGGTGGTTTTGGCCTGTTTTTGTCCTGTTTTGGGGCTCTGACCCTGTATCTCCTAGAGAAGCAGGACAAGGTGTTTTTGGGTGTTTTGGGGCTCTTTTGGGGGTTTATGACCGTTTTTATGCTGTTTTGGGGCTGTTTGGAAGCTCTGACCCTGTATCCCATAGGAGAAGCAGGACAAGGTGGTTTTGGGCTGGGTTTATGGGTGTTTTTGCCTCTTTTTTGGCCTGTTTTGGGGCTATTTTGGGTCTGTTTTGGGGCTCTGACCCTGTGTACCTTAGGAGAAGGAGCACCAGGTGGTTTCAGGGTGGTTTGGCATGGTTTGGGGTTTGCTTTTGGTGTTTTGGTCTGTTTTTTGCCTGGTTTTGGTCTGTTTTGGGGCTATTTTGGGCCTCTTACCCTGTATCCATAGGAGAAGCAGGACAAGGTGGTTTTCGGGTGTTTTGGGTTGTTTTTGTCCTGTTTTAGGGCTGCTTTGGGGCTCTGACTCCGTGTCCCAGAGGAGAAGCAGGACAAGGTTGCCTTGGGGTGGTTTTTGGGGTGTTTTGGGTCTGTTTTGGGGCTCTGAGCCTGTATCCCACAGGAGAAGCAGTTCCAGGTGGTTTTGGGTTGGTTTTTCCTGTTTTGGGACTCTGACCTGTGTCCCGTAGGAGAAGCAGGACAAGGTGATTTTGGGGTGGTTTTGGCCTGTTTTGGTGTTGTTTTGGGTGTTTTGGCCTGCTTTGGCTTGGTTTTGCCCTGTTTTGGGCTCTGACCCTGTATCCCATAGGAGAAGCAGGACAAGGGTTTTTTTGGGGTGGTTTTGGTTGTTTTGGCACTGTTTTGGATGTTTTGGGTGGTTTTGGCCTGGTTTGGGGCTGTTTTGGGGTCTGACCCTGTATCCCAGAGGAGAAGCCTCCCAAGTTGGTTTGGGGGTGGTTTGTGGCTGATTTTGCTGGTTTTGTCCTGTTTTGGGTCTGTTTTGAGGCTCTGACCCTGTATCCCATAGGAGAAGCAGGACAAGGTGGTTTTGGGGTTGGCTTGGGCTGGTTTAGGGGTGTTTTGGTGTGTTTTTTTCCTCTTTTTGGCCTGTTTTGTGTCTGTTTTGGGGCTCTGAGCCTGTATCCCACAGGAGAAGCAGGACAAGGTGGTTTTTTTTGTGGGTTTAGAGTGGTTTGGGGTTGTTTTGGGGGTGGTTTTGAATAGTTTTTGGTTGTTTTTATCCTCTTTTGAGCCTGTTTTGGGGTTCTGAAATTGTGTCCCACAGGAGAAACAGGACAAGGTGGTTTTGGGGTGGTTTTGGCCTGTTTTGGGTGTTGTTTTGGGTGTTTTGGCCTGCTTTTGGCTTGGTTTTGGGGTTGGCTTGGGCTGGTTTAGGGGTGTTTTGGGGTGTTTTGGTGTGTTTTTTTCCTCTTTTTGGCCTGTTTTAGGGCTGCTTTGGGGCTCTGAGCCTGTATCCCATAGGAGAAGCAGGACAAGGGTTTTTTGGGGTGGTTTTGGGTTGTTTTGGGGCTGTTTTGGATGTTTTGGGTCGGTTTTGGCTTGGTTTGGGGCTGTTTTGGGGTCTGACCCTGTATCCCAGAGGAGAAGCCTCCCAAGTTGGTTTGGGGGTGGTTTGTGGCTGATTTTGCTGTTTTTCTCCTGTTTTGGGTCTGTTTTGAGGCTCTTACCCTGTATCCCATAGGAGAAGCAGGACAAAGTGGTTTTGGGGTTGGCTTGGGCTGGTTTAGGGGTGTTTTGGTGTGGTTTTTTCTTCTTTTTGGCCTGTTTTGTGTCTGTTGTGGGGCTCTGAGCCTGTATCCCATAGGAGAAGCAGGACAAGGGTTTTTTGGGGTGGTTTTGGGTTGTTTTGGGGCTGTTTTGGATGTTTTGGGTTGGTTTTGGCCTGGTTTGGGGCTGTTTTGGGGTCTGACCCTGTATCCCAAAGGAGAAGCCTCCCAAGTTGGTTTGGGGGTGTTTTGTGGCTGATTTTGCTGTTTTTCTCCTGTTTTGGGTCTGTTTTGAGGCTCTGACCCCGTATCCCATAGGAGAAGCAGGACAAGGTGGTTTTGGGGTTTGCTTGGGCTGGTTTAGGGGTGTTTTGGGGTGTTTTGGTGTGTTTTTTTTCCTCTTTTTGGCCTGTTTTGTGTCTGTTTTGGGGCTCTGAGCCTGTATCCCAGAGGAGAAGCAGGACAAGGTTGCCTTGGGGTGGTTTTTGGGGTGTTTTGGGTCTGTTTTGGGGCTCTGAGCCTGTATCCCACAGGAGAAGCAGTTCCAGGTGGTTTTGGGTTGGTTTTTTCCTGTTTTGGGACTCTGACCTGTGTCCCATAGGAGAAGCAGGACAAGGTGATTTTGGGGTGGTTTTGGCCTGTTTTGGGTGTTGTTTTGGGTGTTTTGGCCTGCTTTGGGCTTGGTTTTGCCCTGTTTTGGGGCTCTGACCCTGTATCCCGTGGGAGAAGCAGGACAAGGGTGTTTTGGGTTGTTTTGGCGCTGTTTTGGATGTTTTGGGTTGGTTTTGGCCTGGTTTGGGGCTGTTTTGGGGTCTGACCCTGTATCCCAGAGGAGAAGCCTCCCAAGTTGGTTTGGGGGTGGTTTGTGGCTGATTTTGCTGTTTTTCTCCTGGTTTGGGTCTGTTTTGAAGCTCTTACCCTGTATCCCATAGGAGAAGCAGGACAAAGTGGTTTTGGGGTTGGCTTGGGCTGGTTTAGGGGTGTTTTGGGGTGTTTTTTTCCTCTTTTTGGCCTGTTTTAGGGCTGCTTTGGGGCTCTGAGCCTGTATCCCATAGGAGAAGCAGGACAAGGGGTTTTTTGGGGTGGTTTTGGGTTGTTTTGGGGCTGTTTTGGATGTTTTGGGTTGGTTTTGGCCTGGTTTGGGGCTGTTTTGGGGTCTGACCCTGTATCCCAGAGGAGAAGGCTCCCAAGTTGGTTTGGGGGTGTTTTGTGGCTGATTTTGCTGGTTTTGTCCTGTTTTGGGTCTGTTTTGAGGCTCTGACCCTGTATCCCATAGGAGAAGCAGGACAAGGTGGTTTTGTGGTTGGCTTGGGCTGGTTTAGGGGTGTTTTGGGGTGTTTTGGTGTGTTTTTTTCCTCTTTTTGGCCTGTTTTGTGTCTGTTTTGGGGGCTCTGAGCCTGTATCCCATAGGAGAAGCAGGACAAGGTTTTTTTTGGGGTGGTTTTGGGTTGTTTTGGGGCTGTTTTGGATGTTTTGGGTTGGTTTTGGCCTGGTTTGGGGCTGTTTTGGGGTCTGACCCTGTATCCCAGAGGAGAAGCCTCCCAAGTTGGTTTGGGGTGGTTTGTGGCTGATTTTGCTGTTTTTGTCCTGGTTTGGGTCTGTTTGAAGCTCTTACCCTGTATCCCATAGGAGAAGCAGGACAAAGTGGTTTTGGGGTTGGCTTGGGGCTGGTTTAGGGGTGTTTTGGGGTGTTTTGGTGTGTTTTTTTCCTCTTTTTGGCCTGTTTTAGGGCTGCTTTGGGGCTCTGAGCCTGTATCCCATAGGAGAAGCAGGACAAGGGTTTTTTGGGGTGGTTTTGGGTTGTTTTGGGGCTGTTTTGGATGTTTTGGGTTGGTTTTGGCCTGGTTTGGGGCTGTTTTGGGGTCTGACCCTGTATCCCAGAGGAGAAGCCTCCCAAGTTGGTTTGGGGGTGGTTTGTGGCTGATTTTGCTGTTTTTCTCCTGTTTTGGGTCTGTTTTGAGGCTCTGACCCTGTATCCCATAGGAGAAGCAGGACAAGGTGGTTTTGGGGTTGGCTTGGGCTGGTTTAGGGGTGTTTTGCTGTGTTTTGGTGTGTTTTTTTCCTCTTTTTGGCCTGTTTTGTGTCTGTTTTGGGGCTCTGAGCCTGTATCCCACAGGAGAAGCAGTTCCAGGTGGTTTTGGGTTGGTTTTTTCCTGTTTTGGGACTCTGACCTGTGTCCCACAGGAGAAACAGGACAAGGTGGTTTTGGGGTGGTTTTGGCCTGTTTTGGGTGTTGTTTTGGGTGTTTTGGCCTGCTTTTGGCTTGGTTTTGCCCTGTTTTGGGGCTCTGAGCCTGTATCCCATAGGAGAAGCAGGACAAGGGTTTTTTGGGGTGGTTTTGGGTTGTTTTGGGGCTGTTTTGGATGTTTTGGGTTGGTTTTGGCCTGGTTTGGGGCTGTTTTGGGGTCTGACCCTGTATCCCAGAGGAGAAGCCTCCCAAGTTGGTTTGGGGGTGGTTTGGGGGTGTTTTGTGGCTGATTTTGCTGTTTTTGTCCTGTTTTGGGTCTGTTTTGAGGCTCTGACCCTGTATCCCATAGGAGAAGCAGGACAAAGTGGTTTTGGGGTTGGCTTGGGCTGTTTTAGGGGTGTTTTGGTGTGTTTTTTTCCTCTTTTTGGCCTGTTTTGTGTCTGTTGTGGGGCTCTGAGCCTGTATCCCAAAGGAGAAGCAGGACAAGGTGGTTTTTTTGTGGGTTTAGAGTGGTTTGGGGTTGTTTTGGGGGTGGGTTTTGTTTGTTTTTATCCTCTTTTGAGCCTGTTTTGGGGTTCTGAACTTGTGTCCCACAGGAGAAACAGGACAAGGTGGTTTTGGGGTGTTTTGGGTTGGTTTTGTCCTGTTTTGGGGCTCTGACCCTGTATCCCATATGAGAAGCAGGACAAGGGTTTTTTGGGTGGTTTTGGGTTGTTTTGGGGCTGTTTTGGATGTTTTGGGTTGGTTTTGGCCTGGTTTGGGGCTGTTTGGGGCTCTGACCCTGTATCCCATAGGAGAAGGAGGACAGGGTGGTTTTGGGTTGATTTTGTCCAGTTTTCTGGCTCTGACATGTGTCCCGTAGGAGAAGCAGGGGAAGGTGATTTTGGGGGGTGGTTTTGGCCCATTTTGGGGGTTGTTTGGGGTGTTTTGGCCTGCTTTTCTCCTGTTTTTGTTTTGTTTTGGGGCTCTGACCCTGTATCGCATAGCAGAAGCAGGACAAGGTGGTTTGGCCTGTTTTTTGGTGGTGGTTTTGGGTTTTTGTCCTGTTTTGAGGCTGTTTTGGGGCTCTGACCCTGTATCCCATAGGAGAAGCAGGACAAGGTGGCTTTGGGGTGTTTTTGGAGTGTTTTGGGGCTCTGACCCTGTATCAAAGAGAAGAAGTAGAACAAGGTGGTTTTGGGGTAATTTTCACCTGTTTTTGGGGTGTTTCCGGGCTGTTTTGGGGTTATGACCCTGTATCTTATAGGAGAAGCAGGACAAGGGCGTTTTGGGGTGTTTGGGGCATTTTTTGTGGCTGGTTTTGGGTGTTTTGGTTTTTGTCCTGTTTTAGGACTCTGACCCTGTATCCCACAATATAAGCAGGACAAGGTGTTTTTGGGGTGGTTTTGCGTTGTTTGGTCGTGGTTTTGGATGTTTTGGCATGCTTATGTCCTGTTTTGGGTCTGGTTTTGGGCTCTGATGCTGTATCCCATAGGAGAAGCAGGACAAGGTGGTTTTCGGGTGGTCCTGGTTTTCTTGGGGGTGGTTTTGTCCTGTTTTTGTCCTGTTTTGGGGGGCTATTTTGGGGCTGTGATGATGTATCCTAGGAGAAGCAATACCGGGTCGTTCTGGTGTGGTTTCGGGGTGGTTTTGTCCTGTTTTGGCACTGTTTTGGGGCTGGTTTTGATCTCTGACCTGTGTCCATAGGAGAAGCAGGACAAGGTGGTTTTCGGGGTGGTTTTGGCCTGTTTTGGGTGTTCTTTTGGTTGTTTTGGCTTGGTTTTGGCCTGTTTTTTTCTTGTTTTGGGTCTTTTTCGGGGCTCTGACCCTGTATCTCATAGGAGAAGCAGGACAAAATTGTTTTGGCATGTTTTTGGGGTGTTTTGGGTGTGTTTTTGGGGTGGTTTTGTCCTGTTTAGGGGTTGGTTTGGGGCTCTGACCTTGCATCCCACAGGAGAAGCAGGACAAGGTGGTTTGGGGGTGTTTTTGGCCTGTTTTTGTTCTGTTTTGGGTCTCTGACCCTGTATCCCAAAAGAGAAGCCAGACAAGATGGTTTGGGCCAGTTTTTGGGCTGTTTTTTGGTCTGTTTTTTCATGTTTTTTGTCTCTGACCCTGTATCCCCTAGGAGAAGCAGGACAGGGTGGTTTTGGGGTCGTTTGGTTGTGCTTTGTGGGTTGTTTGGGGGTGGATTTGTCCTATTTTTGGGCTGTTTTGGGGCTGGTTTTGGTCTCTGACCTGTGTCCCATAGGAGAAGGAGGACAAGGTGATTTTTGGGGTGGTTTTGGCCTGTTTTGGGGGTTGTTTTGGTGGTTGTGGCCTGGTTTTAGCCTGTTTTTGTCTTGTTTGGGGGCTCTGACCCCAAATGCCATAGGAGAAGCTGGAGAAGTTGTTTTTTGGGTGGTTTTGTTTTTTTTCATGGCTGTTTTGGGTTGGTTTTTCGTTGTTTTTTGCCTGTTTTGGGGCTCCTACCCTGTATCCCGTAGAAGAAGTAGGCCAAGGTGGTTTTTGCCTCTTTTTGGGGGTGTTTTGGGGCTGTTTTGTGTCTGGTTTGGGGGCTCTGACCCTGTATCCCACAGGAGAAGCAGGACAAGGTGGTTTTGGGAGTGGTTTGGGGGTGGTTTTGGGGACTTTTGGGGTGTTTCTGTCCTTTTTGAGGACTGTTTTGGGACTCTGTCCCTGTATCCCATAGAAGCAGGACAAAGGTGGTTTTGGGGTGGTTTGGTTGTGCTTTGTGAGTGTTTTGGGGTGTTTTTGCCCTGTTTTTGTCCTGTTTTGAGGGCTGGTTTGGGGCTCTGACCCTGTGTCCCTTAGGAGAAGCAGGGCAAGGTGGTTTTGGGGTGGTTTGGGGGTGGTTTGGGAGTGTTTTTGGGTGTTTTGGGGTGTTTTTGTCCTGTTCTGGCTCTCTTTTGGGGCTCCTACCATGTATCCCACAGGAGATGCAGGACAAGGTGGTTTTTGGGGTTGTTTTTTGGGGTTTTTTGCATTGTTTTTGTCCTGTTTTGGGGCTCTGACCCCGTATCCCATAGGAGAAGCAGGGCAAGGTGGTTTTGGTGTGGTTTGGGGTCTTATTGTTCTTTTTTGGGGCTATTTTGGGGCTCTGACTCTGTACTGTATAGGAGAGGCAGGACAAGGTGGTTTTGGGGGTGGATTTGGGGTATTTTTTGCCTCTTTTGTGGCTAGTGTGGGGCTCTGCCCCTGTACCCCAGAGGAGAAGCAGGACAAGGTAATTTTGGGCTGGTTTTTGGGGTGTTTTGGGGCTGTTTTTCTTCTGTTTTGGGGCTCTGACCCTGTATCCCCTAGGAGAAGCAGGATAGGGTGGTTTTGGGGTCGTTCTGGGGTGATTTTGGGGTGTTTTTGTCCTGTTTTTGGGCTGTCTGGGCTCCGCTGTTGGCAGTGGGGACACATGCCATGCCAGACCTTGATGTGAAGGATGGCCTCCCCTGTTACCAGAGAGTCATACAGCAGAAAAAAAGGGGCAGGCCCAGCAGCCTGTAGTTGTCATATATTGGAGATATGATCTAGGGCAAATCCCCTGCTCAAGTAGGGTCACCCAAACCATATATAAAACAAAAAGGGGGAGATGTGGAGGCAGTGTTCTCTCAGGAGAATGGATAATTGGTACATAAATTCTGAATAATCCTGAAAGATGCAGCAAGGCCATGAGAGGCCTGAGGAAGCCTGAACAAGCAAGATAAGAAGAAGCTGGAATTCACTGAGGTAATGACAACTCTGCACTGTTGGCAAGTTTTCGAGGTCAAGTTCTCACACCTGTGCTTAACCAATTATATGTTAGTTACAAAGGGTCTTTGAGACATGTATCCAATCATAATATGCCAAATCAAGACATGTATCCAATCATAATATGCCAAATCACTGTAAGTGCATGTAAGAAACAGTATTTAAGGGGTTAAGGCTTTGTAATAAACGGCTTTTGTCTGATCATATTGATCTCTGACTGAGTCCATATATTTTCTGCGGCAGTGGGGTTGATTGAAGGGAGGGGTTGTTTGAAGGATGGGGTTGGCTGAAGGATGGGGTTGGTTGAAAAACGGGGTTGACTGAAAGATGGGGTTGATTGAAGATTGGGGTTGATTGAAGAATAGGGTTGCTTGAAGAATGGGGATTATTGAAGGATGGGGTTGATTGAAGGGTGGGGTTGACTGAAGGGTGAGTTTGATTGAAGATTTGGATCGATTTAAGAATTAGATTGATTAGAAGTTGGGGTAGATTGAAGAATGAGATTAATGGAAGGATAGGATTGATTGAAAGATGGGGTTGATTGAAGCGTAGGTTTGATTGAAGAATTGGATCGATTTAAGAATTTGATTGAAAGTTGGGTTGATTGAAGTTTGAGTTTGATTGAAGTTTGTAGTTGATTGAAGGATGGGGGTTGATTGAAGGATGGGGTTGATTGAAGGATGGGGTTTATTGAAGAATGGGGTTCACTGATGAATGGGTTTGACTGAAGGGTTTGTTTGACTGAAGAATGGGGTTGATTGAAGAATGGGGTTGATTGAAGGATGGGGCTGATTGAAGGTGGTGTTGATTGAAGTATGGGGATGACTGAAGAATGTAATTGAGTGAATGATGGTGTTGATTGAAGGATATAAGGAAGCTCAGCTTTGGGCCAAGGCAGGGGAGCAGGCCTGCTGTCCTGTCGCTGGTCACTCCACTAAGGTGGTCGTGTGTTCTCAGAAGCCCAACAGAAGGTGGGGATGCTCAAAGGCTGGGTAGTTGCGAAGCAGAGGAGGAGAGGTGGGCAGGCTGCCTTACCTTGCCTGGGCGGCAGGCTGCTGGCCCTGGCTTCCTGATTTGTCTCCTCCAAGGCTGCTTTTGGTTCCATCCTGTACATGGTAGGTCCTTTCCGTAGACGTCCAGTTCCACCCTGGGGAAAGCAGCAGGACCTGGTGTCTGTAAGAGAGGCAGGGAGGTTGCTGGGTACACAAATGTTCTGCTGACAGGCAGGGTACTCAACAAAACGATCACACACTCGCTGTACAACATGCACAGTGGATTAAACAAGCACACTAAAGCAAACAAGCACAGTAAAACGAACTGGGTAGATATTTCTATACAGTAAGTAAGTACAATAAAACAAATTGTGTACATGTATATAAGTAAAGTACAGATGACAATTAGCAGTGCATCGAATCAATACTGCGTAGAGAGACCAGAGACTTAGAAGAAAGACATCAGCAGTCAGAACCCAACCATCCTCCAGGCCCACACTTCAGCTGGGAAGCCCCATTGCAGCCATTGCCGGGAGACTCAGGTAATCAGGAAAGTTCCTACGAGGTCCATCCACACATAGGTGAGGCCTCTGAGTCAGCTACAAGAGGCTCCTGCTTTTGTACCCTTAGAAACACAAGGGGCTTTATGCCAGCTCTGCCACTGTTTACTCGTGGGCCCGTGGCAGTTCCTCATCATCTCAGTGTTGGTCGCACTGACAGCATTGGCCAGGTGGCCCAGCGTGCCCAAGCAGGAAGCTCATAGAACAGCTGCACCCTCATGGTTTCCTGCCTCTTTCCGACAAACAGTCACCATGAACATACACACATGGACTCTGCCAAATACACTGTGAAAAACCCACACTGTGCTGTCTCTCAGTCAGGAGAGGGAATCAACTCTCAGCGAGGTTCCCATCTGTTACACAGTCACAGCCAAATCCAAGCACAGGAGCGGTATGCACATAGAGATGGAGACGAAAATGGAGATAAGAAAAATAATGTAAAAGAATATTTTCTTTTCACAAAATAATGAAAAACAACCAAAATTGTCTTCCTGATACAGACACTCAAGTTTTCTACTGCAATTGAAAATAACCTGAACAAAACAAAACTCTTTTGGAGCCAAGACTACCCATTTTCTAAGAGCCTTCTCAGCTTTCACAGTGGCACACACAGTCCTGACTTCCACAGGAGGAACTCAAAGGTACGCTTCTGTTGGGCTGGACATTCGTGATGGAGGTTCTGTGGGAGTATGGGCCCTGAATACCCCATGAGGGAGGGCATCTCTGCTTTTATAACAGGGACACAGGGCTATGACTTCAGTTTTCCAGAGAAAAAGAATGTTGTGCTTTGATTTGATTAACCCTGCTGTGATTGATGCAAGAAGCCTCAGTGCCTGTATTTCAGGCAGCTTGCTTGCACAAGTCACACAGTGTTTATGGTGAAGATTTCACGTGCCACACGCCTGACAAATTACTTTGCCCTTTTAAGTAGAGAAAGAATGCATTCCACATGGTATCTGCAAACTATGAACAGCACTAATAAGAAGAGGACTTGATCTTACAAAGTGCTGTGCTTATTCAGCACTGCAGATAGAAGAGATCCTTCAAGCCTGTGCTGTGGCCTTCAGGTTTTAGATAGGCCATAGTGCCTGCCCATCACAAATCCATGGATCTTGGTGACAAGCCATTTTCAACTCACAATCAACTGAGGGAAGCAGGGTAATGAGGACCTATTTAATAAACTTCAAATGCTCAGTAACGCTAAGGCCATAGACAATAGAATCACAGAATACCTCCCTACTGAACACAAGTGTACTTTCCTGTCTTTCACACTGCTACCTCCCATGCCCTTCAAGATGCCTTCCTCAGCTTACGTGGTTTACCTTTAATGCTTATTTCTATTCAAGATGGTTTGAATCCTACTAACCCTTAAAGCTTTCACAATGTAATTAGAGAAACCCAAGCTGGATCAAACTGTTTTAATGAAGTCACCTGTTAGAAACATGCATGCCAGGAGGTAAATTGCTCTTTTGTTAGATTTATTCTCAATTCCCTTTATGCAGATATTGGTTTGGGGCTGCACCTGTGGAGCTATTGGTGACTCCCATCCAATGCAAGCGGGTGTAGTCACTGGCAGCAGATGTCTGCATTCAAGACATGGTGCCATCTGAAGAACAAGCCACATCACATCATGTCATTAAGGCTATCAAGAGGTTTTCACTGTTTTCCTGGTTAGAGTCTGCAGCAGCAAAGTCACCAGAAACATTGAAGCTGACAGCCACAGCTGCTGGGACGGATCCTTACAGATCAAAGGCTACTGAAGAAATATGAAGACAACTGGAAAGAGTGACTTTACTGACAACTAAAACTAGGCCAGAATGGCACTAAGTTAGCTTTCAGTAAAATTAAAAAGCTGCTGTAAATTGTAGGTGTTGAAATCCTCCTGATTATGAACCCAGTCTAAGTTTTACCAATTTATCTCAAATGTCATCGAATGACTTTTGTCGACAGTTCTTTGTCTTTCCTGTCCTTATTACATTACCACTCAGGAAGTCAGAGGAATACATTTTCTATGAAAAATATTTTTACTCATGTAGTAGCAAAAAAAACATTGGCCATTTTTCAGAAGATCTAAGGTAACGTGCCCTTTTAATCATGAAATACAATCCCTTCCCAAGCAAAGTATCATGTAAAACCCAGAAGCTGCTAAATACAGCAAAATACAAGTAAATAAATTATACACACACGTGTTGGATATGAACAGTAGCCACGAAATCCCTACCTACTTAAAGGAATACCATCACCTCTACCCCCAAAAAGCCAAACACACACACACCAAAGCAAACAAACCAACCCACTGTTCCTTCCATTCCAACCCAAGCTCTTGTCGCTTGCTCAGCTCCTCAGTTATTGTTAACTTTTTGCCCTCTTCACATGCTCTTTGTGGTGGGATTTCTCATTGCAGATCCTCATTTAAAATTCTTATCCTAGCTTCTGAATACCATCTTATCCCCCCACACACAGCGCAGACCAAGTGCTTCATTCCTCCTCCTCCCTCCCACACTGACAAGAAAATAAGCCTGAGATCATGCCTGGCTGTGGCTTCTTCCTCAGAATCTCCATCTACAGGCAGACTACTCAAGTCTCTTTGTACCAAAAAACGTTTGTTCTTTCAGTTGTCTGTATCACTTATGGGCTGCTGTCTCTGTCAGCTTTTTTATTCTGTTTGTGCTTTGCAGTTTGCTGAAGGAAGATGTATATTCTGAAAATAAACTTGAATCTGTTAAAGTGGCTAACATGCAGTGATGTTTCTGTTTTGTAAATCCAGTTCAGGCACAGGCTATCTATCTGTTTGGCAGCAGCGGAGGTGCCTTTTTGCTTGAATTTGACTGTTTAAGCTTTGAGAGTTGCTTTTGAAGGTGGAAGAGGGGTCAGGGTAGCATCAGATTCACACATTACTGTCTCTACTGAATCGATAGAAATGACCTCCTTTGAAGATTGAAGAATGTGGCACGAGCATGCATAAAGCCTCTCAGACTTTCAGGAGTGTGATCTTTGTCTTTTGTGCGTGATCTTCTAGTTGGCCATTGATATGTTTTGCTATTCAGGGATGACTACTTTAGATACATTTGCTTAAAGAAAGAAATTAAAAATCAATAACCTCCTTAGTGTCAGTGCACCTCTGCTGAAGACTCTCTGATATTGCTAGAATTACTGTGAGGTTAAGTAGGTAGTTTTGTTTTATTGTGTTTTGGCTGTGTTACCTAGCTCTGGAACCGGGCCAACCTACACTGATCACTGCCTTTTTCCAATCTGGCTAGGTTTCATCCTTCAGCAGGGAGTATAGATGCTCATTCAGAAAAGCTTATCCAATAGGTGACAGCATAATTCATAAATATTTCCTTCTTTTCGCTAAGAATTGTAATCATGCATTCATGCATTAAAAAGCACTGATGTTCCCTCCCTCAGCTGGGAGACACGCTGCCTTCCTGCAGTGTCATTTCTCAGCTGAGAGACAGAGCTTGATCTAAACAACAAGATTTTGTAGAATCATGGAATCATTTAGGTTGGAAAAGACCCTTAAGATTGAGTCCAACAATTAACCAAACACTGTCAAGTCCAGCACTGTGCCATGTCCAGAAGTGCCAAATCTACATGTCTTTTCAATACTTCCAGGGAAGGGGACACATCAATACCTGTGGGCAGCCTGTTTCTTGTCCCCTCATCAGACAGGACAACCAGGCCAGGACAGGCTGGGATCTCCTTTACCCCTGCTGAAGGAAGGGATTCAGCCTGGTCAGTTGAGGCATCTCCTCCTAGGATTGTAGCCATGGGGCTGGAAGGGGACTCAGCTCCCTCTCATGACCATTACAAACCCACAGGTCTCACTTCCTCAGAAGGTGAAAATGTACCATTATGTAGATGATGTCTTAATCAGTGGAGATTGCCCAAAGAACTGCAGCAACAGCAGTGTGGCAAGCGCTCCGTGGTGCAGAGGTTGACGTTCCACCAAAGGAATGTCAGAAACCAAGCAGAAACCAGTCAAATCGGAGGGTACTTGGTGGATAGCAGCAGTGCAGTGATTGCTGCAGACACCTTCAGAAAAACAGAACAAGGGCAGATGCCCCAGGCTGGGAAGGAATTACAACAGCTTATGGGTCATCAAGGATGCTGGAGGAAACATGGCCCTGGATTCTCTATCATTTCTTGCCCACTGTACTCACCGTTATGAAAGGGAAAACCATGGGAGTGGAATCCAGAGCATGAGGAAGCAGGAAATACCTAATACAGGAATTAAAACCATACGTGTTCCTGGGGCCTGTACACTCCCACCACTGTCTCATAGTAGAATGGGATTTTGCTGAGCATGGCTTTTCCTGTGATCCGTTCAGACTGGCCCTGATGAACCAGAAAAGAACTTTAATGTTCAAGTCGCCTCTTTCAAAGACACTGAACCGACATATTCTGAGTGGGAAAAGGGACTCCTGTCTTTAGTCCCAGCAGTAACCCAAACTGGGAACACTGATCAAGAACAATGGGTACAAACCATCCATTCAATCCATTCAATTGACTGGACAGTATCCCAAAGGGAGCTGCTCCTCAGGATGGAGCTGCACAAAGCCACTGGCAGAAAATGGCATGCCTACCTACCGGGGGTTGCAGAGGAACTGAAATTACCTGAAGGACAGACTGAAGTTTCCAGACTACTGCAGATGCTTGCAAATGCAGAGCCATCAGAGTTACAACAAACTTTCAAACCCTCACCAAGTTTAGAAGCACATCCCTTTACTGAGGGAACACCAGCAGAAAATACCTGGTTCACTGGTGCCTCAGCAAAAAGGATCACAGAATCATAGAATCAACCAGCTTGGAAAAGACCTTTAAGCTCATCCAGTCTAACCCTTACCCCAGCACTGCCAAGACAGTTCCCCAAAACTCACTGTAGGAGGCACAACATATTGGGAGATCTCACATGTGCCGAAATCAGGGGGTACCTTGGTCCCGGGGCACCCTGAGTCACTCTTGGGTTAGCAACATTCCCTCAGAGTGGAGATGTGGTGAGGGGAAGAGTTTGGGTGTTCAGAGGGGATTTGGGCATTCAGGGGAGGTCCCCAAAGCTCCCTGGGGTGGTGCAGGGATTTGGGGAGCCAACAGTGTCCGAAAACAAGGGGTTACATTTGTCCCAGGGTACCCTGACTCTTCAGTGCTCCTGTTGGCCCATGGCAGTAAATGGGGGGGATTTGGGGTTCAGGAGGTTTGACGGGATTTAGAGGTTCATGGGAATGTCCCCTCTGCCTTGACAAACTGCCACCACAATCCACAAGTGGCCCGTGCCCACTGCGCCCAGAGCCTGGGATGCAAAGCAGAGAATTACAAGGGTGTCCCGGTCACACGGGGAACCCCAAATGTGGTTTTACACAGGGTTCTCACGCCCTTCAAACGCTCACGTACCAACATTTGGACCAAGCACTAGCACCCTCACTACCAATGGCCAGTCCTGGTCAGACTCTGCCACGCGCTCACGCTACTTCTGCTGCAGTCCTGCTCTTGTCTATTGATGCAGATGCCCCTGGAGCCAGTCCTGCAAGAGATACTGATTAATGGTGTGCGGGACAGTGGGAGGGTTTCAAAGACATGCTGGAGGGGCTGGGATTCTGACATTATTTCTGCTGGGCTGCAATACCTCTTCTCCTTCACAGACAGCTCTAAGATACCCCAAAGAAAAGTCCTAGTTCCAGGCCTGGGCTGAAGCTTCAAGGACAAATCCACTACCTCATCACATTACAGTGTACATATATATACACACATATATAAATAAAAGACCTATTCATACTTGAAAGACTGGTTGATCTAGTAGCTAGGGGGAAGAGAATTTTCATAACGTGCCTTGTGGGTCCCACTGACCAGGGTCCCAAATGCCAGTGACAGGGTGAGGAGAGGCAGCAAAGATGCCATCCCAGGGGGACCAGTCTCCTGAGACAGGGGAGGAAAAACCAACCCAAGTGAAACAGCCTGAAGCAAGCACTGATGTTCCCTGCCTCAGCTGGCAGACACACTGCCTTCCTGCAGTGTCATTTCTCTGATGAGAGACAGAGTTAAGGCTAAAAATCAACTTTTCTCAGCATCACAGAATCATTTCATTTGAAAAGACGCTTGAGAACATCGAGTCCAACCATTAACCTGTCCCAAACAAGTCCACATGCTGACCATGACAACATCCTTGTGGGATACTCTGTCTGGAAGGTCACCAACAGCAACTGGAACCAAGCTGAATTTTACAATCTACCATAATTTCACTCATTTCTCTTCTGTTCTGTTTCTTGTTAAATATTCTGCTCTACATTAGAGCATGGAAATCAGCTGGACAAGCTGCATTATTGCAGAAACCTCCTTGAATAGATCATGGGACTTAAACACATTTAAGAAACTGTTTACAACTGAGTAAACCAACCATTTCCCTCAGTTTATAACTGGAATTCAGCACTACTCTGTTTGGAAGCACAGAGGCAAGAGGTGACCACACCACTTTGTGAGAAGGACGGATTGAGGGAGACCCTTGTTGCTCTTTCTCCAAGAACACAGGGGAGTAGAAAATGAAATATTATCTTTAATAACACAAATACATTCCTATTACCATTTGTCGTGGTTTCAACCCAGTCAGGTAATTCGTTCGCTCACTTCCCCCCCTTTCTTGCCCTCCCCCTGCTCTCGGAGGGACGGAGAGGAGAATCAAAAGAATGCAACTCCCACGGGTTGAGATAAGAACAGTTTAGTAACTAAGGTATAACACAAATCACTGCTGCTACCACCAATGATAACAATGACAAAGGAAATAACAAGGGAACAGAATACAACACCTCACCACCAGCCGACCGATAACTCGCCCCCCCAGCCCGACCAAGCTCCGACCGATACCTCCTCCAACCCTGCAGTCTCCCAGCCCTTCTGGCTAACTCCCAGTTACATCCTGGGCATGACGTGCTGTGGTATGGAATACCTCTTTGGTCAGTTTGGGTCAGGTGTCCTGTCTCTGCTTCCTCTCAGCTTCCCCTCCTCCCTGGCAGAGCATGAGGCTCACAAAGTCCTTGGCCAAACCAAAACATCGCTAGCAGCTCTGTTCCCGAGCCGAAAGTCAAAACACTGCACTGCACCAGCTACCAAGGAGGAGAAACATGACTGCTACTGCTGAACCCAGGACACCATTGAAGATCTGGAACAAGATGCTAAAGCCCAACAGGTTTTAACAGGAAGAACAACAATTAACTAAGAATTCCCTCCTGTGCCGTTTCCTTTCCCAGCCCATAGATAGTTTCCTCAATAACTGACAAGTGCACATGACACAGAAGAGATCTGTGTGTCTGCTGCACGTGAAGGTGAACAATTCCTTTTGGTGTTAGAACTGCAGAGTCAGATTTATCTCCAAAGCAACTCAACCATGTACCAAGGAAACAGGCAGGCAATTTTCAGCTGTACCTGCAGTGCCCTGCTAGGAACTGCACAGCTGGGGACTCCAGAAACAGCTGGGACCTCTCCTCCCAAGGAACCCACCAGGGACAGGAAGGAAACACAAGCTCTTCTCTGTGACACCAGGGGTCACTGCTTCAGCTGAGCTCTAATCCCTGTTCAAAATCACACCAACCCACTGTGCATTCAGCACACCAGTAGCTTTTATCAAAACCTGACCTCCCTAGAACACTTCAGTTGTAGAGGCACTAAGTATTTATGTGTATTTATAAGTATTTATGTGTATTTATAAGTATTTATGTGTATTTATAAGTATTACAGGGGTGGAAGGGACCTTAGAGCTCATCCAGCTCCAACCTCTGCCACGGGCAGGGACACCTTCCACTAGAGCAACTTGCTCCAAGCCCCTGTGTCCAGCCCAGCCTTGAACACTGCCAGGGATGGGGCAGCCACAGCTTCTCTGGGCACCCTGTGCCAGCGCCTCAGCACCCTCACAGGGAAGAGCTTCTGCCTAAGAGCTCATCTCAGTGTCCCTTCTTTCAGGTTCAAGCCACTCTTCTTGTCCTGCCCCTACAGGCCCTTGTAAAAAGCCCCTCTCCAGGTTTCTTGTAGGCCCTGTTTAGGTATGGGCTTAGTAAGGTCTCCTTGGAGCCTTCTCTTCTCCAGGCTGAACACCCCCAGCTCAAAGACAATGACAGATCCCCACTGACACAAAGTCTGTGGGTCAGACAAGGTGGGCAGATACTGAAGTAGCAGGGGATGAAAACTAACATGTCATTGAAGACAGCAACATCACAAGTGGAAAAGAAAAACAGCTGTAAAGCACCAAAGACAGACATGGTCTGTCATGATCTACACTAGGATCCCTTTGCAGAGGACAGCAGGCAGTGTATGGCTGCTGAAGCACATCCAGTCACCAGCTAACTCAGAGCAGCCTTGGGCTCCCTGGGCCCCAGGTGAACCCCATGGGGAACAGTCTGAAACAAGCACTGATGCTCCCTCCCTCAGATGGCAAACACACTGCCTTCCTGCAGTGTCATTTCTCTGATGAGACAGCTTGGTCTAAACAAGAAGATTTTGTAGAATCATGGAATCATTTAGGTTGGAAAAGACCCTTAAGAACATCGAGTTCACCATTAACAGAACACTGGCAAGTCAACACATTAACCGTGTCCCTTAGAACGTGTTTTGAATACCTCCAGGGGTGGTGACACAACCACTTCAGCAGGCAGCCTGTTTCTTGTCCCCTCATCAGACAGGACAGGCAGGCCAGGACAGGCTGGGATCTCCTTTACCCCTGCTGAAGGAAGGGATTCAGCCTGGTCAGTTGGGGCATCTCCTCCTGGGATTGTAGCCCTGGGGCTGGAAGGGGACTCGGCTCCCTCTCATGAACACCACAAACCCACACAAGGTCTCACTTCCTCACAAGGTGGAAATGTACCATTACGTAGATGTCTTCATCAGAGGAGATTCCCCACAGAGGCAGGGGAAGCAGCACCAGCAGTGTGGGAAGCACTACATGATGTCAAAGTTCCATCTGAGCGCTGTCAGAAACCAAGCAGAAACCAGCAGATCAACACTCACACCCAACTTGGGGTTTTCCGCAAATTCACACATCCCGGTATGGAGCAGTACAGACCAGTCTGCACCAGTACAGACCAATACAGGCCACTATGGCCCCACATACTGCTGAGCTTTCAATATCCCAGTGCTCCCAGTCCCTGCCACACATCTTCCCGCTTGAGGCTGTGCCCAACTCCCAATCCCTCCCAGTGCTCCCACTCCCTGCTGCAGGTGCTCCCAGTCCCTCTCAGTCCTTCACAGCCCCTCACAGAGCTTCCAGTACCTGCTGCAGGTGCTCCTGCTCATCCCCCACCTGACCTACTTGGGGGTGGTCTTTTGGGGGGGAAACCCCAAATTAGGCACCCTGCTACTCTGGGGCCACCCTCCCCCCCAGCTCCCTGATGCCAGAGGGGGAGGTGGGGTTGGGGTGCCCCATAAGGTGTGGTTTGGGGGCAACAAAGAACAATTTGGGGCTGGGTGGCTGGGGGGGGGGAGCAGATTTTTGGGGCACTCACAGTTCGGGGCAGGGTTGTTTGGTGAGGGACTTCCAGGATTTTGGGTCCCTGGGTTCATTTGGGGGGGCCTCTAGTGATGGCAGAGTGCAGTTCACTTTGGGGGTGCTACAGGCCCCCCATTTGCGGGTCCTGCCTGCTAGTCTTTTGCTTCAGGAAGATTTGGGGTTACCCCAGGATTTTGGGGGCACCACGATTGCTTTGTGTTCAGTAGTGAATTCAGTGGGCCAGAGGGAGTGGACCCTCCAAAAGTGTCACCCCAATAAAGGGGCACCCCAAAACCACACTGCCCCTCGCCAAAGGGCCCTGGAAACGTCCAAAGCACTGGGGTCCCCCCAGTGTATTTGAGGTCTCAGAGCATTTTGGGGAACCCCAGGGCAGGTGCTGGGGGGACCCCACTTTTCAGAGCACCCCTTTCTCAGGAGGCTTCTGGCCGCTGCACTGAGCCGGGGTGGATTTGGAGCTGCAGGGTTTGGGTTTGGGGGATTTGGGGCTCCCTGCTGGGATTTTGGGGTGCAGGGGGTGCCGGGTTCTGGGGTCCCACCTGGCTGCCAGGTGCTTGTGCAGAGCCAAGAGGCTCTGGGGGTGCTTCTTGCGCAGCTCCTTCAGGTCCCAGCGCTGCTGCTGCAGCAGCTTCACGTTGGCCTTGTGCTGCCGCAGCTCCTGCAGTGACTGCGGGGACACCTCTGCGAGGGGGTGCAGGGGCCAAAGCTCCCATGGGGCAGGAATCTGGGGGACCCCCATGTCCCTCAGTACCCTGAGTCTCGCCAGATGCCCTGTGCTTCCCCGTGGCAGTAAGTGCAGGGAATTTGAGGGTTCAGAGGAAGATTTGGGGATTCAGGGGAGTTTTGGGGTTTAGGGAGGTCCCCAAGACTCTCCTGGGGGTGCACAGATTTGGGGTACCCCCCGTCTCCTGAAAATGGAGGATATATCTGTCCCAGGCTGCCTGGGGCATCACTGGATGCCCCATGTGGTCCCTTTCCATAAATGGGAGGAATTTGGGGCTTCAGAGGGATTTAGGGGTTCATGGGAGATTTCAGGGTTCATGGGGGGGTCTCCAAAATTCCCCATAGCAAGCACAGTAATTTGGAAGACCCCCCATGTTCCACAACATGGTGGTGTACATCCATCCCAGGGCACCCCGAGTCTCCCCTTGGTGCCCCATGTTCCCCAATGATGGAGATGTGTTGGAGGAAGAGAGCCTGGGTGTTCAGAAGGGATTTGGAGGCTCAGGGGGGATTCTGGGCTTCAGGAATCTCCCCAAAACTCCCCAGGGGGGTGAAAGGATTTGGGGGACCCCTCCATGTCCCAAAATAGGGGTACATCTGTCCCAGGGCACCCTGTGTCTCTCTTTGGTGCCCCATGTTGGCCAATGGAGGTGAATGGGAGGAATTTGGGCGCTCATGGGGAGGTCCCCAAACTCCGGTGGGGGGGGAGTAATTTGGGGACCACCAGAGCCCTCAAACAGGGGCTATAGCCACCAGAAACCACCCTACAGATCACTGGGGAGGGGGAACTGGAGATCTGGGGGGACCCGTAATAATAATACTACTACTACCAATAATAGTAATAATAATAATAACAATAATAATTACTATTCGTGTTGTTGGTATTATTATTACTATTACAATATTGTACTTGATTTCAGTTCCTGATCTGTTCTCATCTCCATCGCAGGTTTTACGTTGTTCCCATTCTCCTCCCCTCTCCAGCCTGACCCAATCCCATCCCTTCTGGGTGACTCCCTGTAGTTTCTATACTGGACATGACGTGCTGTGGGATGGAATACCCCTTTGGCTAGTCTGGGTCAGGTGTCCTGTCTGCTTCCTCCCAGCTTCTTGTGCCCCTCCTCACTGCAGAGCGTGAGAGACTGAAAAGTCCTTGATCAGGGTAAGTGCTACTGAGCAACAACTGAACCATCAGTGTGTTACCAGTGTTAATTGCCACAATAAAGCCAGAACACAGCACTGCACCAGCTACAGGGTAGGGAATTAATTCTATCCCAGCCAAAACACCACCCAGGGGATAGGAGCTCAACCCCGAGGCCAGCAGCAGCCCTGCTGCCTGACCAGGGGATGGGAGCTCAGCCCTGAGGCCAGCAGCAGCCCTGCTGCCTGACCAGGGGATGGGAGCTCAGCCCTGAGGCCAGCACCAGTCCCGCTGCCTCCCCAGGCAGCCTTGAAACCCTTCACACCAAGTAACTGCTCCAGTTCCCAAGACAAACCAGGGCTGCAGCAACCAGAGGAACTGTGGGTGCCTCTGGAACAGGGACTCCCAGGCAGAGGTTGGAAGCTCCCCACAAACCCTGGAGCCATCGTGCAGGGTTGATGCAGGGGTTCTGTGGCCTTGCACACCTTAACATGGGGTGTTCCAGAATCAGCCACGCCTGTGGTCCCCATGTCGCCATGGTCACTGTGATGTCTGTGTCCCCATGGTCTCCCTGTGACCCACCATGTCCCTACGGTCACCATGTCCCCAGCGTGTCCCTGTGGTCACTGCGTTGTAACCTTAAATCTTACACTAACAACAGTGTGTGTGCCTTTAGCATAGGAGAATAGGCCAAATTGTTCTACCTTACTAACGTGTAGAGAGAAAGGAAGGTTTGGCTGATGGGGGAAGGAACATCATGGGACTGGTAACACCTAAGGAGACAGTAAATAAGACCACGGATGCCAGCCTTCAAGACAGCAGAGCGGTGCCCAGCGTGGGGCGAGACCGGAACAGAGCAGAAGCAAGGACATAGCAACTGCTAACTGGGCACTAGGACCTTGCGAGCTTGAGCAAGCACTGAGGTCATTCAGTAAACACAGTGAGGAAGACTATCGGTGCCCACCAAAGACCCCACTCAGCAAGAAAGCGTATGCATAATTAGGATGCAAATATTAGAACCAGTTGCTGGAAAAGCTGTGAATATGCATGAGTATGTTAAATATAGAGCTGCTGTCGGCAAGTACCAGGTGTGCTCACCCTTGTGAAAGGATTCATGTGTGCGCCCAGCGCTGCAATAAAGAATGCTGCTTTCTGAAAGTCCAAATTGAGCCTTAGAGAGTTTCTCGGACCGACTTTTAGGGTAACAATTTGGCGCCTGAACAGGGACACTCAGCCGTGTTTCCCATGGATCAGGGGAGTCCCTGGGACCTTCACGCTGGCATCGGGGGAGTTTGCCTGAAGGACCAACGCGGGACCTCGGGGAGACCCCGATTTAATGTCTTTAAAAAGGCATTCTTTTTGGCCCCTTTCCACGTAAGGCAGAGAGGGACGCCCTGCGCGGTGGGTAAAAGGCAGTTTAGTTTTGGTTGTCTGGACTTTGGTATTTGGTGGAGGTCAGGATCATGGGTACCACTGCCTCCAAAGGGGGGTTTGAAGAAATCCCCACTGGGTTGCATTTCACAACACTGCAAACAAATCGGTGAACCCCTGCGTAGTTCAGTCACTCGGGAGACCGGAACAAAGCGGTGGAGCCCCGAGGGGTTCGGTTACTCAGGAGACTCCGGTAAAATACTGTCACATGTCATTCTTGAGGCGAGAAGGAAAGTGGGATGAAGTAGCTTATGCAGAAATGTTTTTTACTTTGAGATATCATCTGGAACAGCAAAAGGATTGCAGTTTTCATTTTGCACTCCAGGACCTGTCAGTATTGTCCTTGGAGAAAGACAGTAAAATTTGCTTAAATGCTATTGGTCTTTGTGCACCACAGGGCAGTTATGCACTAAACGTCTGAGGAATGTGGAGGAGGATTTGGATTTGATGGTAGGCCCCTGGAGAAGGGGTATTGTGAATAATGGGGCTGAAGGTGCTGACAATGAGGATCAAGCACAAGCACCAGCACAGGCACCTGAGATATAGGGGGGTCGGGCTGAAGGATTTTGCCTTACAGCAAGGCAAACTAGGGGAAAATGAGGGGAAACTGTGATTGCACCTTTAAGACAAGCTGTGCGCAATGATGGTCTGCTCATGATGAAGATTCCCTTCACCATTATAGATTTGAAGAGTTGGAAACAAGTGGCTGGTAATTACACATCATGCTTTCGAGAGTGTTGACAGAAATACGATTATTCCTACAGCTCGGACCGCAGTAGAGCAACAAATAACAGCAGGCACAGCGATAGGCACAGTGAATCTTCACATTCCTAGCCCCAATCCTAACTGGGACAGGCAAGCTTTGAAACAATATCGGAGGTAGATTTTAGTCAGTACTAGGAATGCGGTCCCCAAGGCAGTGAGCTGGTCTAAGCTATATGAAATAAAGCAAGATGTAAATGAATCAACTGCTGGATTCATGGGAAGATTAAAAGAGGTGATGTCTAAATATACTAATATTGATCCTGAATCAGAGGAAAGAAGGAAAGAGTTAGGCCGGTTAACAAAAAGTCAATCCATGGAAAACATAAGGAAAAAGGTACAAAAGCTTAAGGGGGAGGACCAATGTGATTTGGTAAAAATAATGGATGTGGCTTTGGAGACTTATCACAATCGGACCAATATTGCTCTGGTGCAAGTTCTCTGCAATGGTTCAAATGGTTCAATGGTACTGGGGAGGGCTTTCAGTCCCTGATTATTAATATATATATTATTGATAGAATTAATATAATTATTAATATAATACAATATTGCGTTTTGTGGGTTATAGTGTGTCAGGTTTCAACTAGGAATCTGTTAATATATATGCGGGAGCATAAGATAAGCTCCAGAGTAAAACTGGAATCTTTAGGGGAAAGAAAAGAGAGAAAAATTGCTGCCTGTAGCTATCCCCCAAGAAAGGGAGGGGAGGAAACAAGGATTACATGGAAAGGTTTGTGAACAGACTCCACAGGTTGCACTCAAAGGGAAAATGCCCTCAGAATCAAAATAAACACCGGAGATTTAGTGGAACGTCAGGACAGGCAGAGAGAATTATTACTTTAGAGGAAGAGTGAGGAGGAGCGGGGGAAGATTTGAATCCCACCCCAGCAGAGCCCCTGGCTACAGTTAGGTTGGGGAATGAGAAGGTAAAAGTTCTCGTAGAAACAGAAACTACTTATTCTGTTATAAATACTTGTAAAGGGCAATTAAGCAAACAAACAGCTTCAGGCACTGGTGCCACAGGCGGACAGGAACCCGGCCTTCCTTTACATTTGAGAAACTGGCAAACAGATGTTGACCCATAAATTCCTTTGCATGCCTGAGTGCCCTGTGCTGCTATTGGATAACAGCACACTGAGTAAATTACATGCAGCAATTAGGGTTAAAGAAAGAAAATTCAGGTACATGTTCCTGATGAAAAGGCTGTCGAGGCCTGAGTTTTTATGTTACAGAAACCAGGTACTGAGCCGGATATCCCAGAGGAAGCGGGTGTATCTGCAAATATGGGCTGCCAGAGCACCAGGACAATCACGAGATGCAGCAGCAGTAACTATTCTTCTAAAACCAAACATCACACTGCTAAGACAGAAACAGTATCCTATAAAACTGGAAGCAAGAAAAGAACTAGAGCCTCTAACAGAAAAATGTATTGAATACATTGGGACAAAAATGGTCTGTATTTGTACTTCACATGCTAATAACCATTCTGGAACAGAAAAGTAGTCAGGGGCTTTCCCCAGGCAGGCTGCGCTTCTATGACAAGAGGACGTAGAGTTGAAAGTATCAAACCTTTAGAACCAGCAGTGGTTTTGACAACAGATCCAGAAGCAGGAGAGCTGACTCACAACTGTTTACAGACCATAACATAATAGAGCTAAACCAAACATAAGAGACACTAAAGCCCTGCATTCCTCCTCCCCCAACACATCAGCACAGAAAGCTGAGCTGGTGGTGCTACTGAGACTTCTGAAATTGTCAGAAAGTCAAAATTTGCTTTTAAGGCACATCAGTTTGATAACACTCCAGTGAATATCGGTAATGACATTGCTGACAAAGCAGCCAAAGAAGCTGTGGGTGGGGACCTTTCATTAATATTGCCTCATCAGTATCAGAGCTTGGATAATGAAGTTCCAAGTTATCAAACAGAGGATGGAAAATTACCTAGTCTTAGGAGCCAAGAAACACGATGAAGGATGGTGGGTTACCAAACCCACTTACCAAACAGGCAAGTAATAGCTGCCCAACCTCTTATGAGAAGAAAACCACCAGGCAACACAAGGGGGAACAGAATCAACGACTGAGGCTTTAAAGCTCCAAGTTCTGAGTATGCAAATGACTGGAATTATAAAAGTGTTATAAAGAAGTGTGAACCTCGTTTACGATGCTAAGAGGCCCCCCACCTGGAACAACAAAGGCAATTGTCCACAAGACTACTGGCAAGTGGACTTTACAGAACTGCCACAGCGTTACAGGCTCAGACATATATATGTGTGTGTGTGTGTGTATGTGTCTTAGTTTTTCTGAATGACTAACAGTAACATATGTATTATCATTACAAATTATACACACTAATATAAATGCTTTTAAGCCCGGTGGGCCCTGACACCTTCTCATCTCCTCTGACACCAGCAGCTCCTGCACACAGACGGCTCCTGCTTTGCACCCACAATGTGTTTGAGGCCAACACTAAAACAGGATTGCAAAGTCAAAGAACACGGACCTGGATGCACAGGGCAGCCACGGGAGATGCAGCCTCCTGAGAGAGGGGTCTCTTCTGCAAGGCTCTCGCTCCTTAAAGAGCCCATGCTCACCATGGGGGCCCCGTCACAACAGGCAAATCCACAGCGACCCCCACGTCTTGGTGATGGCGGCAGCATCGTGCCCATGGCCACTGGGCACCCAGGGGTTGGGACTGGGTGAGCTTTAAGGTCCCTTCCACCCCAAACCAGGCTGTGACTGCGTGACTGCAAAACACGATCCCCATTTGGCTGCAGAAGAGCTCTCAGCACCGAGTCAGGCCCAGGATCAGGGGCAGACATTTGTGCAGAACATCCTGTCTCTGCTGCTGGCCTCGGCAGAGGCCCCTGCAGCCCCCTGAGGGCAGGTCAGGCCTGGAGAACAGCCAGGATCGAGGGCAGCACCGCCACCTCCTCTGAAGGAAGCCCAAGGGCTGAGGCTCTGCAGTCTCTCCTTTCCTTTCCTTTCCTCCTTTTCCTTTTCCTTTTCCTTTCCTTTCCTTTCCCTGCAGCACCCTTGGCTTTCAGCCCCACAGCAGAGCCCTTCTGCAGCCGCTTCTCAGCTCTTGTTGCTCGCTGGCAGCTTCCCGAGGCAGTTGTGCCTCTGCCGGAGCCAGAGCAACGGCCCAGCCCGTGCTGCGCTGTGTGGGGCGCTCCGATGGCACCATCGAGTGAGTGCAGGGCTCGGCAGCGCTGGCAGGAGCAGAGCTGTGGGGCCTGACCCTGCTCCCGGGGCAGACGCGGGTGAGCTCCAGCCCTCGACAGGATCCTCCGCCTGCACCGCCGCCATGACAGCGGGCGGCGCGGGGGGATGACGTCAGAGCCGGCGCCACGGAGGGGACGGCGGGAAGGGGCCGGGCGCGCCGAGACTGGGGAGGGCCGGGGGGGGGGATGTGGAAAGGAAAACGCGGGATGGGAGATGGATGGGAGCGGGATGGGAGAGGGATGGGAACGGGATGGGAGCGGGATGGGAGAGGGATGGTGATGCGCGGATAAACTCCACAACTCGTTAAAAGTTGTAAAGTAGGAATGCTTTTATTCAGCGCTGAGACGCACGGGGATAATTCCTCAAAGCCATGCGTACCTCAGTGTTGTTTCCCTCTACATTTATCCTCTGAAGTTATACATATTCATAAGGTTGCACAACACGCCTATACATATTCATATCCTATCCCCGCTTCGTATTATAATGAGCCAGAAGGTCCTCTGCGCCTGCGCATCGCCCCCTCTGGTCATGGGCAGGGGTCTCAAGATGAAGTAACTGAGTCTTCCTCCTGTGGGTAGGGGTCTTCAAGATGAAGTAAATGAGTCTTCCTCTCCTTGCACTTTTCACCTTTCAGTCTTCACATATGGCCTTAGGGTTTGGCCCGGTATCCCAGCCATAAACCATCTGCTTCTCCCCTTGTTAGTAGATTCAGGCGTCTGCTTTTCCTTATCAATAGCTGCTTATCAAAAGGACCAAGTGTCTGCTTTTCCTTATCAATAGCTGATTACCAATAGGACCAGGTGTCTGCTTTTCCTTATCAATAGCTGCTTATCAAAAGGACCAAGTGTCTGCTTTTCCTTATCAATAGCTGCTTACCAATAGGACCAGGTGTCTGCTTTTCCTTATCAATAGGACCAGGTGCCTTTGTTCTGCTTAGCAGGCATTTACAACAGACAATACTTTTGTTTAAGCAAGCAAATTCCTCTAACCCCCTTGTACAACCCCCTTGTACAATATCCCTGTACTACCCCCCTGTACATTGGTCAACCCTCTGTATCAATGGGAACGGGATGGGAGCGGGATGGGAACGGGATGGGAGTGGGATGAGAGCGGGATGGGAACGGGATGGGAGCGGGATGGGAACGGGATGGAGCCGGATGGCAGCGGGATGGGAGCGGGATGGCAGCGGGATGGGAGCGGGATGAGAACGGGACAGAGTCGGGATGGGAACGAGATGGAGCGGGATGGCAGCGGGATGGGAATGGGACAGAGTCGGGATGGGAACGGGATGGGAGCCGAGATGGGAGCGGGATGGGAACGGGATGGAGCCGGATGGGAACGAGATGGGAGCGGGATGGGAGTGGGATGGGAACGGGATGGGAGCAGGATGGGAACGGGATGGAGCCGGGATGGGAGCAGGATGGGAACGGGATGGGGCCGGGATGGAGTGGGATGGGAACAGGATGGGAGCGGGATGGGGCCGGGATGGGAACGAGATGGAGCGGGATGGGAGCAGGATGGAGCCAGGATGGGAGCGGGATGGGAACGGGATGGGAGCGGGATGGGAGGGGGATGGGAGTGGGATGGGGCCGGGATGGGAACGGGATGGAGCGGGATGGGAACGGGATGGGAGCGGGATGGGAGCGGGATAGGAGCGGGGTGGGAACGGGGTGGGAGCGGGATGGGAACGGGATGGGAGCGGGATGGGAGCGGGATGGGAGCGGGGTGGGAGCGGGATGGGAACGGGGTGGGAGCGGGATGGGAGTGGGATGGGAGCGGGATGGGGCCGGGATGGGAACGAGATGGAGTGGGATGGGAACGGGATGGGAGCGGGATGGGAGCGGGGTGGGAACGGGGTAGGAGCGGGATGGGAACGGGATGGGAACGGGATGGGAGCGGGATGGGAACGGGATGGGAACGGGATGGGAGCGGGATGGGAACGGGATGGGAGCGGGATGGGAGCGGGGTGGGAATGGGATGGAGCCGGGATGGGAAAGGGATGGAGCGGGATGGGAACGGGATGGAGCTGGGATGGCAGCGGGATGGAGCCAGGATGGGAACAGGATGGGAACGAGATGGAGTGGGATGGGAACGGGATGGGAACGGGATGGGAGCGGGATGGGAGCGGGGTGGGAACGGGGTGGGAGCGGGATGGGAACGGGATGGAACGGCATGGAGCGGGATGGGAGCGGGATGGAGCTGGGATGGCAGCGGGATGGAGCCAGGATGGGAACAGGATGGGAACGGGATGGGAGCGGGATGGGAACGGGATGGGAGTGGGATGGGGACGGGATGGGAACGAGATGGAGCGGGATGGGAGCGGGATGGGAGGGGGATGGGAGTGGGATGGGGCCGGGATGGGAACGGGGTGGGAGCGGGATGGGAACGGGATGGGAGCGGGATGGGAGCGGGATGGGAGCATGATGGGAGCGGGATGGAGCCGGGATGGGAGTGGGGTGGGAACGGGATGGGATCGGGGTGGGAACGGGGTGGGAGCGGGATGGGAGGGGGATGGGAGCGGGATGGGGCCGGGATGGGAATGAGATGGAGTGGGATGGTGCCGGGATGGGAATGAGATGGAGTGGGATGGGAACAGGATGGGAGCGGGATGGGAGCAGGGTGGGAATGGGGTGGGAGCGGGATGGGAGCGGGATGGGAACGGGATGGGAGCGGGATGGGAGCGGGATGGGAGCGGGGTGGGAACGGGATGGAGCCGGGATGGGAACGGGATGGAGCGGGATGGGAGCGGGATGGAGCTGGGATGGCAGCGGGATGGAGCCAGGATGGGAACAGGATGGGAACGAGATGGAGTGGGATGGGAACGGGATGGGAGCGGGATGGGAGCGGGGTGGGAACGGGGTGGAAACGGGATGGGAACGGGATGGGAACGGGATGGGAGCGGGATGGGAATGGGATGGGAGCGGGATGGGAGCGGGGTGGGAACGGGATGGAGCCGGGATGGGAACGGGATGGAGCGGGATGGAGCAGGATGGGAGCGGGATGGAGCTGGGATGGCAGCGGGATGGAGCCAGGATGGGAACAGGATGGGAACGAGATGGAGTGGGATGGGAACGGGATGGGAGCGGGATGGGAACGGGATGGGAACGGGATGGAGCGGGATGGGAACGGGATGGGAGCGGGACGGAGTCGGGATGGGAATGGGATGGCAATGGGATGGCAATGGGATGGGAGCGGGGTTGGAGCGGGATGGGAGCGGGGTAGGAGCGGGATTGGAACAGGATGGGAACGGGATGGGAACGGGATGGAGCGGCGGGATGGGAACGGGATGGGAGCGGGATGGAAGCGGGATGGGAGCTGGATGGGAGTGGGATGGGAACGGGATGGAGCCGGGCTGGGAGTGGGATGGGAACAGGATGGAGCCGGGATGGGACAGGGATGGGACCAGGATGGAGCCGGGATGGGAGCGGGATGGGAACGGGATGGAGCTGGGATGGGAGTGGGATGGGAACGGGATGGGAGCAGGATGGGAGCGGGATGGGAACGGGATGGGAACAGTATGGGAGCGGGATGGAGCGGGATGGGAGCGGGATGGGAATGGGATGGGAACGGGATGGGAGCGGGATGGGAAGGGGATGGAGTGGGATGGGAATGGGATGGGAGCGGGATGGAGTCAGGGTGGGAATGGGATGGCAATGGGATGGCAATGGGATGGGAGCGGGGTTGGAGCGGGATGGGAGCGGGGTAGGAGCGGGATTGGAACGGGATGGGAACGGGATGGGAACGGGATGGAGCGGCGGGATGGGAATGGGATGGGAGCGGGATGGAAGCGGGATGGGAGCTGGATGGGAGTGGGATGGGAACGGGATGGAGCCGGGCTGGGAGTGGGATGGGAACAGGATTGGAGCCGGGATGGGACCGGGATGGGACCAGGATGGAGCCGGGATGGGAGTAGGATGGGAACGGGATGGAGCTGGGATGGGAGCGGGATGGGAACGGGATGGGAGCAGGATGGGAACGGGATGGGAACAGGATGGGAGCGGGATGGAGTGGGATGGGAGCGGGATGGGAATGGGATGGGAACGGGATGGGAACGGGATGGAGCGGGGCAGTGAGGGGCAGTTGTGGGTGTTGGGGATCACTTGGGGAGCACATGGGGCAGTTGTGGGTCTGGGGCTGACTGGGGTGTCAGCTGGGAAACAGTTGTAGGTCAGGGAGATCTCTTGTGGGGACGTTGTGGGTCTGGGGAGTCACTTGGGGGTCAATTGGGAGGCAGGTTTGGGTCTGGGGAGCCACTTGGGGGTCACTTGGGAGGCAGGTTTGGGTCTGGGGAATCACTGGGGTGTCATTTGGGAGGCAGTTGTGGGTCCGGGAGGCCACTAGGAGGGCAATTTTAGGGCTGAGGGGATCATTTGGGGGCAGTTATGGCTCTGGGGGTCACTGGGTGAACACTTGGGGGGAGAGGTAGGTCTGCGAGCTCTCTTGGGGGGCAGGTGTGTGTCTGGGGTGTCACTTGGGGGCAGTTGTGTGTCTGGGGGGTCACTTAAGGGCAGTTGTGGGTCTGGGGGGTCACTTGGGGGGCAGTTGTGGGTCTGAGTGGTCACTCTGGGGGCAGTTGTGGGGCTGTTGTAGGTCTGGGAGATGACTGGAGGGCAGCTCTGGGTCTTTGGGGTCACTTGGAGGGCACTTGTGGGTCTGGGATTTCATTTGGGAGACACTTGGGGAACTGTTTTTGGTCTGGGGGTCACTAGGGGGTCACTTGGGAGCAGTTTTGGGTCCAGGATGTTACTTGAGGGTCACCTGGGGGGCAGTTGTGGGTATGGGGAGTACCCACAGAGCATGAGGTTTGGCTTAGAGAAGCCTCACTGCTCGTCAATGAGGTTGCAGTAGCGGCAGTGTCTGTCTCAGGCCTTGGAGTAGCCCCATTGCTGTGGCTGGCACTGCAGCAGCTGCTGTGCTTGTTGCAGTGGCTGGAATAGCTGCAGTGTTTATGTCTATTGTTGCCATGTAGTAGCCACTGTCCCAGTCACTGGGGTTGCAGTAGCCACAGGGCTTGTGGCTGGCAATGAGAAGCTGCAGTGCTTGCGGCTTGCACTGGAGAAGCCTCACTGCTTGTTGATGTGGTTGCAATACCTGCAGTGCCCATCACTGGAGTTGTAGTAGCTGCAGCACCTGTCCTTGGCATTGGAGTAACCCATGGGCCTGTCGCCATGGTTGCAGTAGGCACAGTTCTTAGGGCTTGGGTTGGAGAAGCCTCACTGCTCGTCGATGAGGTTGCAGTAGCGGCAGTGTCTGTCTCAGGCATTGGAGTAGCCCCGTTGCTGTGGCTGGCACTGGAGCAGCTGCTGTTCTTGTTGCAGTGGTTGGAATAGCTGCAGTGTTTATGCCTATTGTTGCCATGTAGTAGCCACAGTCCAGGTCACAGGGATTGCAGTAGCTGCAGGTCTTGTGCCTGGCAGTGAGAAGCCACAGTGCCTGTGGCTCGCACTGGAGAAGCCTCACTGCTTGTTGATGTGGTTGCAATACCTGCAGTGCCTGTCTTTGGAGTTGTAGCAGCTGCAGCACCTGTCCTTGGCATTGGAGTAACCCATGGGCCTGCTGCCATGGTTGCAGTAGGCACAGTTCTTAGGGCTTGGGATGGAGAAGCCTCACTGCTTGTCGATGGCGTTGGAGGAGCAGCAGTGTGTGTCACTGGCATTGGAGAAGGCACAGTGCTTCTGGGTAGGGTTGATCTAGGCACTGCGTATGTTGCAGGCCTTAGAGTAGCCCCATTGCATCTTCCTAGAGTTGGAATAGCTGCAGAGCTGAAAACTGCTGGTGGAGCAACTGCAGTGCTTGTGCCTGGGGTTGGATTACTCACAGTGCTTGTTGATGGGGCTGGAGTAGCCACAGTGCCTGTCCTTTGCATTCGAGTGGCTGATGTGTCTGTCACGGTACTTTGAGTACCCGCAGAGCATGAGGCTTGGTTTGGAGAAGCCTCACTGCTCGTCAATGAGGTTGCAGTAGCAGCAGTGTCTGTCTCAAGCATTGGAGTAGCCTTATTGTTCTGGCTGGCACTGCAGTAGCTGCAGTGCTTGTTGCAGTGGCTGGAATAGCTGCAGTGTTTATGCCTATTGTTGCCATGTAGTAGCCACAGTCCCAGTCACAGGGATTGCAGTAGCTGCAGGTCTTGTGCCTGGCAGTGAGAAGCCACAGTGCCTGTGGCTCGCACTGGAGAAGCCTCAGTGCTTGTTGATGTGGTTGCAATACCTGCAGTGCCTGTCTTTGGAGTTGTAGCAGCTGCAGCACCTGTCCTTGGCATTGGAGTAACCCATGGGCCTGCTGCCATGGTTGCAGTAGGCACAGTTCTTAGGGCTTGGGATGGAGAAGCCTCACTGCTTGTCGATGGCATTGGAGGAGCAGCAGTGTTTGTCACTGGCATTGGAGAAGGCACAGTGCTTCTGGGTAGGGTTGATCTAGGCACTGCGTATGTTGCAGGCCTTAGAGTAGCCCCATTGCATCTTCCTAGAGTTGGAATAGCTGCAGAGCTGAAAACTGCTGGTGGAGCAACTGCAGTGCTTGTGCCTGGGGTTGAATTAGTCACAGTGCTTGTTGATGGGGCTGGAGTAGCCACAGTGCCTGTCCTTTGCATTCGAGTGGCTGATGTGTCTGTCACGGTACTTTGAGTACCCGCAGAGCATGAGGCTTGGTTTGGAGAAGCCTCACTGCTCGTCAATGAGGTTGCAGTAGCGGCAGTGTCTGTCTCAAGCATTGGAGTAGCCTTATTGTTCTGCCTGGCACTGCAGTAGCTGCTGTGCTTGTTGCAGTGGCTGGAATAGCTGCAGTGTTTATGCCTATCGTTGCCATGTAGTAGCCGCTGTCCCGGTCACTGGGGTTGCAGTAGCCGCAGGGCTTGTGGCTGGCAATGAGAAGCCGCAGTGCTTGTGGCTCGCACTGGAGAAGCCTCACTGCTTGTTGATGTGGTTGCAATACCTGCAGTGCCTGTCTTTGGAGTTGTAGCAGGCACAGCACCTGTCCTTGGCACTGGAGTAACCCATAGGCCTGCTGCCATGGTTGCAGTAGGCACAGTTCTTAGGGCTTGGGTTGGAGAAGCCTCACTGCTTGTCGATGGCATTGGAGGAGCAGCAGTGTTTGTCAGTGGCGTTGGAGAAGCCACAGTGCTTCTGGGTGGGGTTGATCTAGGCACTGCCTATGTTGTAGGCCTTAGAGTAGCCCCATTGCTCCTTCCTAGAGTTGGAATAGCTGCAGACCTGAAAACTGCTGGTGGAGCAACTGAACTACTTGTGCCTGCGGTTGGATTGTCCAAAGTGCTTGTTGATGGGGCTGGAGTAGCCACAGTGCCTGTCCTTTGCATTCGAGTGGCTGATGTGTCTGTCACGGTACTTTGAGTACCCGCACTGCATGTGGCTTGGTTTGGAGAAGCCTCACTGCTCGTCAATGAGGTTGCAGTAGCGGCAGTGTCTGTCTCAGGCATTGGAGTAGCCCCGTTGCTGTGGCTGGCACTGCAGCAGCTGCTGTGCTTGTTGCAGTGGCTGGAATAGCTGCAGTGTTTATGCCTATTGTTGCCATGTAGTAGCCACTGTCCCAGTCACGGGGGTTGCAGTAGCTGCAGGGCTTGTGGTTGGCAGTGAGAAGCCGCAGTGCTTGTGGCTCGCACTGGAGAAGCCTCGCTGCTTGTTGATGTGGTTGGAATACCTGCAGTGCCCATCACTGGAGTTGCAGCAGCCACAGCATCTGTCTTTGGCATTGGAGTAGCCCATGTGCCTGCTGCCATGGTTGCAGTAGGCACAGTTCTTAGGGCCTGGGTTGGAGAAGCCTCACTGCTTGTTGATGGGGCTGCAGGAGCAGCAGTGTGTGTCACTGGCGTTGGAGAGGCTGCAGTGGTTGTGGCTTGCACTGGAGTAGCTGCAGTGTTTGTGGCTGGGGTTGACGTAGCCACTGTACACATAGCAGGCCTTAGAGTAGCGCCATTGCTCCTTCCCAGAGATAGAGTAGCTGCAGAGCTTAAAACTGGTGGTGGAGTAACTGCAGTCCTTGTGCCTGGGGCTGGATTAACTGCAGGGCATGTTGAATTGGGTCGCACCAGCCACAGTGCCTGTCCTCGGTGTTTGAGTGGCCGATGTGTCTGTCGCTGTATTTGTAGTACCTGCAGTGCTTGTGGCTTGGGTTTGAGAAGCCTCACTGCTTGTCACTGAGTTTGGAGTAGCCACACTGCTTTTTTTGCCCTGGTTGGAATAGCAGCACTGCATGTTGCTGGAGTTGTAGCTGCAGTGACAGTCCTTGCCATTGGAGTAGCCACGGTGCCTGTTGCCATTGTTGGTGTCACCGCAGTGGTTGTGGCTGGTGTTGGAGTAGCTGCAGTGCTCGTGGCTTGTGTTGGAGTAGCCGCATTGTCTGTTGCTTTGATGTCAGATCTTGTCTCTCCTCACTGCAGAGCATGAGAGACTGAATCAGCCTTGCTCAGGGTAAGTGCTAATCAGAAACCACTATACAATCGGTGTGTTACCAGCGTTATCCTCAGACTAAAGCCCAACCTCACCACTGCCCCAGCTACAAGGAGGAGATATAACTCTTATGAGGTGTCCCTCTGACACCTATTGCTCTCCAAAGAACCCAGAAACCAATCCCCACAAGCCCCCCAATAACTGCAAAAGTCCCCCCAAAACACCCAACCTCAACAAACTCCCCAAATCCCCAAACACCCAAAACCCCCCGCTCTCCGCAAAACCCACAAAGTCCCCCCAAAAAACAACCCCCAAAACCTCAAAGTCTCCAAAAAATCCCCACAGGCCCCCAAAATCCATCCCAACCTCCCAAGAGCCCAAATCCCCACCAAAATACCCAACCTGCCAAAACCCCCAAACCCCACACTCCCCCCAAGAGGCACCCCCAGCTTACTTGCCCAGCTGCTGGCTCAGGCTGTGAGGGTGGAGGGCGGCTGTCTCCTGGGGCAGTGGATGTTTGCAGCCAAGGGTGGTTGAACACATCGTCCAGGGATGGCCTGTCGCGAGCTCTCATGGACAAGCACCACCTGATGAGGTGCTGGCATTCTGGGGAGAATCCCGGAACTGCCGCTCAGTTGCGGGAGGCTCCTGCCTACCTTGTGCCACCGTCCGCAGCGCCCAGGCCTGGGCGCGCTCAGAGCTGCACCCAGACCTCCTGCTCCATGACTCGGTTTGGAGGAGAGCAGGATGGCAGGACATGGGCCACCTCCTCCAGCTGACCAAGGGCGATCAGCTGCCACCCCCTAAACCCCGACCTTCCCCTGCTGCTGCGAAGCCAGGTACCTACCGACAGAGATCCGGCGCTGGAAGAAGAGCTGCCCGCTGACGATGTCCTCGCAGCACCGGAAGGGGAGGACCCCGCACACCATCTCATACAGCAGCACGCCCAGGGACCAGATCGCCGCCGGACGGCCGTGGTACCAGTGCCAGCGGAACCACTCCGGCGGGTAGTACAAAGGTGTTCCTACAACAGGATACGGGCGCACCTCATTAGGCAGATGCCGCCTGCTCCTGGATTCTCGCCCGCGGATCCCCAGGGATGCAGGGGCTGCACCGCTGGCCCCACGGACGTGGGGACGCACACTCGGTGTGACCCGCCACCTCGTCATCAGCACGTGACTCTTGTTCACAAACTGCCCGGTACAGGAAGCACCCTGGGCTGTGGGCTCACCGCTAAATGTGGTGTAGACCGTGTCCCTGAGGAGGGTGCTGCAACCAAAGTCAATAAGCTTGACCTCTCTGGTGGCCAAGTTGATGATGATGTTCTTGGGCTTGATATCCCTGTGCAGGACACCGCAGCTGTGGCAGTGCCGCACAGCCACCAGCACCTGGAGGAAAATGCCCCGCGCCAGATCCTCGGGCAGGAACCTCCGCTTTTTGATGAAGTCGGAGAGGTCCTGCGATGGCTCCGGACGCTCCAGAACCAGCACAAAGGAGTGGGGCAGCTCAAACCAACTGAGGAGCTGGATGATGGCACTGCAGCCGGAGCGCACCTTCCTCAACATGTCTATCTCCATGGGAATGCGAGTGCCGCTGGGCTGCAGGGGGACCGCGGCACCGTCAGCAGGGCCGATGCTGGCCCGGGGCTCCTGGGCCTCCCTGCCTGGGATGCTCTGATGCCCTCCTGCCCGGCCCCACTGCTCCCAGGTGCCCCCCGCAATCCCCAGGGATGCTCTGGTGCACCCCTACCCGGCCCGTGTCCCCTGCTGACTCCACACCCACTCCCCTCACGCCGTCCCACTTTCCCCCCCGCCGGCCCCACCGGCTCACCCCCACCCGCTCTGCCCCGCACTGTCCCGGTGGCCCCGCGCACTCACCCGCTCGCCCCACGAGGAGATGCGCTCCCGAGCCACTCGTTTGATCGCCACCTGCGAGCCAAGGGCAGCGCTGGGCTGAGCTGAGCTGAGCCGAGCCCCGCCGCCTCCCCGGCCCGCCGCCGGCCCCGCCCTTACCGGGCTGTTGTCACACAGGCGGAGCCCCGAGTACACGGACGCGAAGCCGCCTCTCCCCAGCAGCGGTCCCACGCGGTAAAGCCGCTCGAAGCTCTCCTTGTCGTGCCCCGTGCGACAGACGCGGCCGCTGTCGCTGCGCGCGGGGTCCCCGCCGCCGGTCCGCGCTCCGCCGCCGGTCCGCGCTCCGCCGGGCACCTGTGGGTGGTGGCGGCCCCCGGCCGGCCCCAGGCGGGGCCGGGCCTGGGGGCGGGCCGGGGAGCGCCAGGGGGCGGCGCTGCCTCGCCAGACCCAGACCCAGGGGCGGCTCGCCCAGCGCAGCCACTGCCAGAAGCGGGAGAGGGGAGCGGTGCCGCGAGCCCCTGCGGGGGGACGCTGGGGGGACGGGGGAGGCACCATCGCGGGGAGCGGCGGAGGGCGGGCTCCGGACCGCCGAGAGCTGCCGCCGCCGCCGCCTCACCTGGTGCTGCTGCCGCTGCTCCTGCAGAAGCCGCTGCCGCTCAGAAGCCGCTGCCGCTCAAAAGCCGCTCAGAAGCCGCTCAAAAGCCGCTGCTGCCGCCGCCGCCGCAGCCTCGCTGTCAACGGCTCTGTCCACGCGCGCCCCGGGCGCCCGCTGCCACCGGGCGGAGCGGCCGGCGGGGGGGGTCTCGCGGCCGCGGGAGCCCGGGGAACGGCGGAGCGGGCCCTGCCCAGCCCCGCGGCCGGGCTCGTGCGCCCCCCGCCCGGCAGCAGCATCCCCGCGGCCGAGCCTTTGGAAACCGAACCTGAGCCTCGGGACCCTGCGAACGAGGCTTTAGAACTGAAACCGGAGGCTTTGGGAAGTCACAAGGAGGCTGCGATTTACTGCTTATTTTATCCCCTCTTTCCTTTCCACAGAGGTGGATTGAGAGGAGATTGTGATAAACACATAAATGTATTGGCTTTCTCAAATCATAGGTGTGCTCACGTGCAGAATATAACTGTACGAGTTTACAGTAACAGAAACAAAACACGCTAAAGATACAAGACCAGACAGCAAGTTAAAAAGGTTCAGATCTCTTGATCTAAATGGAGTCACATAGCAAAAGAATTTGTAAAGGTAAGAGAAGGTGGGGGGTGAAGCTTGGTATAAGGAAAGCTAGTGCCTGGAAAACATAGGGTTAAAGTACTGTTTAGCTTAATTTAGGCTGTAGAAAGAGAGCAATGTTTATGTTGTAAGTCGGTGGGATGTAGTGGCCCCACTTAAACATGAGTTAATTGTTTCAGGCTGGTCTTCTAAAGGAGCTTTAAAGAGCGATGTTTGTGTTGTAAGTCTGTGGTGAGGTAACAGGCTTTAGTGGCCCCACTAAACATGAATGAGTTATTTCACACCATCCTTATCAGTTAGTTTCAGACAGAGCCTCCCAAGGCTCTGCTAGCTTGGGATACTCCTTGTCTGCCCATCCTGCAACAAATTTTGCAGGAAGGTCACGCTGTTTTAAATCCTTGCTAGTTATCAGAATAATTACAGATATAGCTGGTTGTGTGGTTGCTGGGGGGTCCAGCTGTGCCAGAGGTGAAAAGTACACTGTGAGGAAGACTGCTTACTGCATCTTGAAGAGCCCTGCTCACAAGAGGAAGACTGTTTACTTCATCCTCAAGCCCCCTGCTCACAATCACCACAGAGCAGTGCGCAGACGCCAAGAGGAGGAGACTTGTGATGATAAATTCTTGAAGCTCGTTATAATATCCCCCGCCTATATGCGGGAATTATGAATATGCATGTAACACTGAAAGTATATAAACCTGTACCAAATGCTAATCCCTTGCGCCTCTGGCTGCGGTCACGCTGTTGCTTTTGCTTTCTTGCCTTTGTCCCTCACTAAACCCTCGTTACCTCGTTTAGAGGAGTGAGTTCGTATTTCACAAGCTCTCAGGAAGCTCTTCCCTGTGAGGGTGCTGAGGCGCTGGCGCAGGGTGCCCAGAGGAGCTGTGGCTGCCCCATCGCTGGCAGCGTTGGAGGCCGGGTTGGACACAGGGGCTTGGAGCAAGCTGCTCCTTCCATGTGGAAGGTGTCCCTGCCCGTGGCAGGGCTTGGAGCTGGAGGAGCTTTAAGGTCCCTTCACCCCAGCCCATCCGGTGCCTCTGGGATCCCATGGGGGGCGGCTCCTCCATGAGGAAAGGCCCCGCCCCTCACGGGGGTCCCGCTGCCCCTCGCCCACTGCCCCGTGCGCATGTGCCGGAGGCCGGACTACAGGTCCCAGCGTGCCCCGCGCGGGGGAGCCGTGCGCTGATTGGCTGCGGCGGAGGCGGGCCCAGGGCGTGAGGCGGAGCTGCAGCCGGCAATGGCGGCGGCAGAGCGGGAGGAGGTGAGGGTGAGCGGGCGCGGCGCGGGTCTGGGGGGCGCTGCAGAGCCCGGGGAGCGGGGCTGGGGGTCTGCGGCCCCCCGAGGCTCTGGGCAGTAGGGCCGGGCGCTGCGGGGGAATGCGGGGGGCGGGTGCGAGCGCTGGGCAGTGGGGCTGCGAGATGGCTGGGAGTGTGGGGTGCTGCGAAGCCGGGGCATGGGGGGCTGGGAGCTGTGGGGGTCCCGCACCTTTCCGGCCCTGGGGATGGAGCGGGGCTGTTGTGGGGGGCCCTGGGGGCTGTTTCCCCCCGGGGGGGAGGTGCTGCTGGGGCAGCCGATCCCCGGCACCCCGGGGGGGGGGTGTGCAGAGGTGTCGTTGACTCTGAGCCGGGTTTTGGCTCCTGGAGCGGGATGGGGAGCAGGAAGGGAAGGATGAAAAACCCGAGGGTGGAGATAAGAACAGTTTAATAACCAAAGCACAATGTACTAGTGCTGGTGATAGTGATAATAATGATAAGGGAAATAACAAGAAGAGAGGAAAAAAAAAAGTGGAAAAGGAAAAAAAACCCCAAGCTAATAAACACAAGTGATGCCCAATACAATTGCTCAGCACCCGCTGAGTGATACCCAGCCCAACCCGAGCAGTGATCCTTCCCTTCCAGATAACTCCCCCCAGTTTATGTACAACTAAAACGTCAGTGTGTTGTCAGCATTGCTCTCAGAATAAAGCCAAAGCGTTGCTCTCAGTGTGGTTTTCAGCAGCCCATTGTACCATTTCCATTTCAAGTCTCAGTGTGTTGAGAAGGGCCAGAACCTTTATTTTCCCTGCTGCTGTTTTCCCCTGGTCATCGAGCTGAAGGCTTTAGATGTGGGAGCAGTTGATCTAGGGCTTGTTCATGTCATTTTATGCCATCTAAAAACTAAACGGAGTTTCTCTCATTAAAGCTCTACAAATGCCCTTTCAATCCTAGCGCTTTTATTGTATGAGATAGCTGTGGATGGCCCGGTACACAGGCTACGCGTACAGCACCCTGCAGTACAAAATATGTATGACCTTCCTGGTCCCTGCGTGCGGCTGAAAATGAGTGTGGTGTCACAGGAGGTTATTTGAGGATGAACTGGAAATGTTCCAGGCCTTGTTTCTGGGGAAGTCTCTCGTTCCCAGGTTGTCCTGGTGCTCTGTGGACAGGCTCCTGGCCAAGTGTTGTCTGTGCAGGTGTTCCGGAGGCTCCGTGCTTCGTCACGCAGTCGCGTCCTGCACTGAGGTGACTCTTAGTTACTGCCGTAGCTCAAGCACAGGCCCTCACCAGCGGCTGCAGTCGCTGTGAGTGCTGTTTTTTGTAAACACGTTTTTTTTTGCAGGGGATTGTCTCTTCTGTGAAACGTTTGCATGGAATTTCTGTAGTTAAAAAAATACACAACTGCTTTGTTTTCCCCCTGTGCTTGCCTGTGGTGAGTAGGAAGGAGAAGGAGAATGTCTGGCAGAGACGGGTAAAGAAGAGAAAGGGGAAGAAACGAGCCCAGAGAAGCAGTGTGGAAGATGCCAGTGAAGAGCAGGGAGAAGAGAAGCAGCAGCCTCCAGCAGGGCAGGCGAGAAAGTGCTCCTCCCAGAGCAGCGTCCCAGAAAAAGGAAGGCGGCGAGAAGTTGGAGTCTCAGGTGAGCCTCCTGCTGAGGGAATGGGTCGTGGGTTTTGGTGTCTGACAAGTTGAAGGGTGAGAAGCAGTCTCTAGGTTCAGGCAGGCCTCGGTCAGACACAGCAGTGAAGCAGCTATTTATTTACCGTTTGTGCACAAACGGGTGTCCTGGCAAGCAGGCACACACAGCAAAGGCAGAACTTTGATTTGTATTTCCTTTCCCATCCTCAAGTTCCCTCCTTTGTTACCCCATTGGTTGGGGACTCCAAGGTTTACAGCCTCTCCGACGTGTATAATCTACGTGCTAACTGTCCCGCCTCTGGTTACACCTCCCCTTACTCAGTTTCGTACACCCCTTCCTCTTACTTCTTTCTTTCTCTCCCTTTAGGGTTTGATTTCATAACTCTCTGGCAGGCACATGGTACCCCAACTTACTGCTTAACTACAGCAGCGGTTTGCACTGGCTTAGCTTCATAGGGTGTACAAAGATAGCGTTCCTTTGCAGCACAGAGCGTGTCTGTTTCCCAAAGGTGCCGTTGTCTTTAAGCACAGAGTGTGCCTGTTTAAGTCACGGTATTGCAAACCCTATGTTTCGTTCCCTGAGTAACTTAGCCCCAGCCCCATTATTGCAAAGTCTTAGTATTACAAAACCTTAGTATTGCAAAGCCTCATCCCAAATGTGCAAACCCAACAGTGTTTCTCTCTCATGCGTGATTTTTCCCTGTAGGGAGCCTGCCATTTTCTTTTCACAGAATCATAGAATGGTTTGGGTTGGAAATGACCTTAAGATCATCCACTTCCAATTCCCCTGCCGCAGGCTGGGACACCACACGCTAGACCGTGTCGTCCAAGACTCCGTCCAGCCTGGCCTTAAACACTGCCAGGGATGGAGCATCCACAGCCTCTCTGGGCAACCTGTTCCAGGGCCTCCCTACCCTCACAGTAAATGCAGTTGTTTTCATCATTCAGAGAATCTTTTTGGTAAAGGATCAGCGCAGCTTACAGATGGCATCACTGATGGCACAGCTTCTAAGTACCCAAGTTTGGATCATTAATTCTTTTCTCCACCTTGGAGCAAGAGTAGTCCTAAAGCATTGCTGCCTGGTTCTTAGTTGTTCTCAACATGCACCAAGTAACAGAAAAGACCCGAAGGAGAAGCTCTTGGGGGTTTTATTTCTGGTGTTCAGGCAGTGGCAGTAGAGAGGAGACTGAGAGGTCTGGGAGCAGGCAGCTGTAAGCACACCTTCCTGGGATACCTGCCGAGCGGCTTGCTTTGCTTATCTCTGTTTCCCAGTGGTTTTAAATCCTGAATTGTGAGAGTTAAATGAATTCGTTGATCTCAACAGAGCACTTCTGCATGGAAATAGCGGCTCAGGAGGGAAAGATGCCTCTTAGTCATGGTGCTTAAGAACTAGACGTACATTTGTTTGATTTTAAAATTCATACCCTTCAAAATGCACTCGCAAATGCATTGTGTCCCTTTCCAAATGCTGCAGTAAGCATTACTGAAGGCAATTCCATAGAACAGGGCAGTTTGGCAGGTGGCCTTTTTTCTTGCTTTCTGATTGCACTGACTTTCCTTACCCTTCTCTACCCCCAGTGTGTCTTCTTTTCTTGCAGCTTGGGTCTCACAGTGCCCAGGCAGGTTTGTGACCTACATTGATATTCAGGCTTCCTACAGATACAAACCCGATCAGTGGAATTACTTGAAGCAGTTCTGCAGACCTGGTTTTAAGAGTCCTCACAAGGTCTGTGTGTATCAGGAGGAGATGGAATCCATTTTGTTTCTTCAAGCAATGTGTAATAAGCATGGTTTTACTGAGCTACAGCAAAGCTTTGAATTATTCTGATTTCACCGTATAAGGAGTTGTCCCATACATACGCTTTGGCAGTGATTTGGTCAGGGATGAAGGTCTTGTATGCACATCACATCCCTAACTCTTTCAGTGATTACTGTTTCCTTAAAGAGTATCTGCAGCTACCCATGTGGTTGCAGTACTGTGAGAAGTATCCTTTAGTACTTAAGTACTCTGCAGCAGTGGAGCAGAGTGTCTCAAACCAGTTCTTAAGGCTCCTGTTACGTAGAGCTCCTCAGTAATTTAGCTAGGCAGAGAAGTCTGTCTTTCCTGGAACTGATTTTGGACTCAAATGTACTGTGTGATTTCTCCCATCTCTAAACCGCCTTGCGCTAAAGCTGTGTTAGTTGTGTTAAATTCTTACTCTTCTTTAGGAGAAAAGTAAGGGGGAGGCAAGGAGCGATTGCCCAGTCATTGCTGCTTTACCTGCCGATCCATAGTGAAGAGGTCTTTTCTTTTTTTTCACTAGAAAAGTAAAGAATAGTCTTTTCCCAAATCCCATTGAGAGGCTGGATTCTCAGATCATGAATGTGTCTTGCAGCTCCAGCAGTCAAGTTTGGGGAGGAGGCTACAGAGTCCAGTTTGGGGCATTTTCTCAGAGTGGGTGGGAAACAAAACCCACTTAGTTAATTCTGCTATGTATTCAGCATTCCCGGTTTTCCCCTTTTCAGTCTGTTGCTCAAGCTCTACGTGATGAAGATTGTCCTTTGATGTTCATTCCAAGCAGGCCTTGTGAGTGGTTCTATTTCTTACACACATCTTAGCAGACTGTAAGCATTCACATGAAATCACAACTCCAGTCTGAAAAGTGTTCTGTGGCAAGACCATGAGGAGCTGGCTCTTACCTGGCAGTGGCCTCCATTCAGTTTTAAACAGTTTGAAAGTATGAAGCTTTATCATCATTTTTTCTAGGGAGCCATCCATGGACACTTGGAGTGTGATTGGGTCAAGCTGAGCTCTTTCTTGCTCTTGAATCATTCCTGATAAGAAGTGGTTTACGGTGCAAACTCTTCCTTCCAGAACATGTGAGCACCCAACCGAACCCAAGCCAACCTGTTGGCACGAAGGAAATGCCACGACTGTAGGAAAGCTCATCTGGGCAGCTGTTGAAGTTCAGGTGGTACTTGAGCCCAGTTAACTGGGCAGCTTGCTTTTCAGTGCTGCACATAGTGCTGCCTATGGAGGGCGGCAGAGGAATTAAGGGGACAAAAAGCTGGTTTTGTCACTGTGGTCAGCAGGTGCTTTTGAGTAGACAGGCAGAGGCCTCAGGGCTCAAGAGTATCTGTCACTGACCTAGAAGCTCATGCAAATAAGGAAGTGCTGTTATTTTTTTCCATGCTTTAAAATAGAGATTGTGTAAAGCAGGCCCAGGCTGTCAAAAAGAGAAAATAATGGATGAAGCGCTAAAGAATTAAAAATCTGTATGAAAAATGATGTACTGACCCAAAAGACAGAAAATCATTTGCAAAGAAGTTCTTACCTTCTTTTTGCCTACAGCCAGAGGTGAAGATCAGAGAGGGAAGAAAAGAGACATGTTAGTTAATTGTTTCCTGAGAATAAGTGGGGGAGTAGATATTGCAGACTGAATATTAAGCCCAGGCATCAGTGCTTATTGGAACCTGATAAGGAAAGTGCAGAACCAGTAGATAAAGGTGATGTACAGCTGTGTAGGAGGACTGACCTACTCTTCCCTTTGGAATGAAACCAAGGATTTGGTGCAGTAAAGAGCAGGGCAACATAAATGAGAATGTGAACGTCTGTCCTTGTCTCTTTCTTTTATAAACTCCTCCTCTCTCTGTCTTACCCATAGTTTCTGTCTTTTTTTCCATTGCTTCCTTTTTCCATTGCTTTCCATTTCTGCTTTCTTTTGGTATTTTGAATAGTTCTTAAGAGATGCTTCCTGGACTTCTCCACGAAGAGTGGTGTGCTAGCTGTGGCAAATCAGACTACCTTCGAAGATGGAAGAGGGAAAACAAGAAATGCAACCGACCTCAGGGGAGCTGCAAAGTAGGTTTTACCCTTCTTAAGTGCTTGTTTGTTGGATTCTGAGACTGTGAAATAATTTAGGAATTGAAAAACCAAGATCAGAATCTGTTGTATCAAATGGCTGAGGGTACCCAGACGAGACTTCCTGGTAGATGGTTTCTGTGCCTGAGCACTTTCAAAGTTCCAGTAGGGAAAACCAGCACTGTGGTATGCAGAAATGAGCAAGGAGCCACAAGCTTTAGTGTTCCTCAGAATGACTGTCAGTTTTTAAGACATTCCACTTGGTTTTTCTAGCCAAAATTAATAGCAAGGAAAGTTAAAGGAGGTTCAAATTGAAGTCTTCATGCAGCAGGACTCGGGCCAGCCAGTGATGGCCTCAGCTCTTCCTTCCTACAGCAGCCTTCCTAGTGCTGTGGAATGTCCTAGTACTTTTGCATCTCACCTCATCAGCGTGTTCCTGTTTTTAGCACACGTCTGAAGGTCAAAAGGCAACGTCCTGGGCTCTGATGCCAGACAGCACCTCCCTTGCAGACGGACAGCAAGCATCTCCAATGCTGGGTAGCAACCAGCTACTCTCCATCCTCAGCCTGTCCGGAGCACAGGGGTACCTTTTCTTACCTCTGGATCTGAGGCTGCCGCATTCTAGCACCTTCCCAGCAGTGCTAGCACCCGCAGCTTAGGAAGTTTCCTTCTTCTGGCATCTACAACTACATTGTTTGTTCTTTGACAAGATGATCCTTCATTTCTTCTTAGGAAACGCTAATATGGGCAAGCACTTTTCAGGATAGGAAAACAACTCCAAGAAGTCCTCCTTTTGCTTCACTGAGCTGTTTTCTGCTTCTCTGCTATTAGCAGTCTTGTCTTTTGTCAGCAGCATCAGTAATATCCTGGATGCAAGATCAATTGGAGTAAAAAATTTTGAAGACTATGCTATTTCTTGGTACTGGATTTTAATGTAAGATTCTAATGGGTAATTTTATGTTTTTCCAAACTCACTATGGAATGTGTAGGGAATTGAAGAATTGACCACGTACGTGGTTGTTACCAAACCTACTTTTAAGCTTTGCCATAATGTTGTTATGGTTCTGTATGTGAGGTAAGGATAGCACAGCATACATGCATACAGTATGGTCTGGAGTAGCTTTTGAATATCCTACCAGGCAGAAACCCAAGAGGTGCTGCTGTCTTCTGCTGCAGGACCCATCTGCATGGTAATTCCAAACCTAAAAATTCTTGATTACGAGACTTTCAAACCAATTGCAGTTGCTAAATGTCGTGAGTATCTATATAAAACACATCCCAATTTCCAAACAGATGCTAGCAATATGTAGTTAAATTCATTGTAATACACAAATCCAGTGCAGCAGGCAAAGCAACTTAAAGAACAAAAACTACTGAACAGAGTTAGCTTTATCTTGCAATTATTTCTCAATAACGAGCAATTAGTAAAAATGCAGCACCAAAACAAAAGAAGTAGCTATTTTGCTGCAGAAGATCTGTGAGTATATATGCCTAAACGGCCGTTCTCTCTCGATCTGTTATTGAAATCAGACTTATGGTGAAGATTCTCTCAAAGGAGATGCTGCTCAACAGATGGGCTGGTGAGAGAATTGACCATTTTCTGAAGAGACTTTCTCCATACTGAAGCCAGTTTCCCCATTTCAAATAGGATACTTTTCTAAGGGATTGTTGTTGCTTTTAAAGTAGTTGGGTAGAATTTTCCTCACACTTTTCACCAAATGACAGCATGCATCCAGTGATTTCCTGGCAAACATATGAAAGTGCCAGAGTTTGGGTGATGAGAGTGAAGGCCTGATGGGGAAAGGAGGTGGGATTAAAAATCTAATATGGAATTGCTCTGTTCTTTTTATCCTACTCCCAAAGAACTGCTGCTTTCAAGGCTCAGTTTAAGGGAAGCACTCTATTAATGACAGTTGTTACCATGTATTCATTCAGTTTTGGGGTTACTAGAGCAAATCTGAAGCTAACCGTAGATAAAGGTATCTTACTGCCTTGAAGAACAGAGTCAGGAACTCCAAAATGACAGTGCTTTTTTGAGGAATACATTCTGAATTTCAAACAAGCCATTCAGAAAGGGAACACGCATCATGCTGGGAAGCCTCTAAGGGGCTAGGACTTAAGACCAGTTTACAAAGGCTTAACTAAATAAACTGATGTTCTTTTTCTTGTCCCTCTGCCCATCTGGCTTAGTTTGCCCAAAACATCCGGTTTTGATTGTCTGTGGTCAGGGTGACCCGTTTGTTATCTTTAGTCACTGGCTAAATAAACTGGGAACGTTCAGAAGAGAAGTTCCTGACCACAGGGAAGAAAAGGGTTTCATTTCTTTTGTGGCTGTTCTAACACAAAATTCTGATGTAACACCTCAGAGTTGTAGAGAAATGAAATGTTCTGTGAGGTGTCTGAGCTGGATCTTTGTTGGATGGAACCATTGTTCACACTGCTTTATTTGCATTGCTTTAGAAGAAACCTGCTGAGTAAAGGCCTTTTGCAGTCATTCTTTCCTTTCTGACTTGCTTTCTGGGAGTGAAATGAAAGCAAATGTTTCCTTAGCACAGACTTGATAAAGACACTGGAGATGTCCATCCTAGGGGTCCCACTGCTGGCTCTGAACAGGTTCTTTTTATGCATCACTATGCCCTGATCATTTTCTTCTCCGATGGGTAGAAAGGATCAGTGGTTTTCCTCCTAAAATGAATTCTTTTTTTTCTGGGAAAGCTCCTCAAATGTTACTTTCCTAATCTTGTTTCTGTGCAAGCAGGGATTTTAAATGGAGGACATAAACCAGTAACCTCCCCACACCCAGGTATGTCTCCCATTTAACTTTGTGTGCTGTAGACTAGGCCATGGCCTGGAAAAGGCAGTGAGTTGGTCAGCCAGTGTAAATGACCAAACCAGACGTGTGCTGGTCCCATTCAGGCACCCTGAGAACTCGGTGTACGCAGATAATTCTGGCTGTGTCCAGATCATCATATATAATCTGTCTGTTTCTAACAGCAGAGAGCCATGAGGAAATATTTCATAAGGAAGATTTTGAAATACATTTTTGCAAACCGTTCTCCTACACGAGACGAAGGGACCCTCATTTGGAGTAAGAGGCGTGCAAGAAAGATGCTCATACTTGTTCTCCCTGGGTTTCTGTTTCTTGTCTTTCTAGTGGGCTGTTCGTTGCAATGATTGTGAGTCTGCTCTTCCTTGTGTTATTGAGGTTCACAGCTGGGATTCTCTTCTGGATTTTCATCTTTGGCGTGACTGGAATTACAGGTTATGGTAGGTGTAATCCTCCAGCCTCTGAGGCTGTTTTTCCTTATTGCTTGATTTTGGGCAAGGAAAGCAAGTGATTACATCAGTTAAATGCTGTAGTTGGGAGAGCTAGTGCCTAGTTTTAGACGCAATTAAATGAGAAGGGCCTAAATGGCAGCGAAATTTCATAAGAATCCAGCTGTGCTGATACTTAGCCCCAGATGTAGTAACCCGAACTATTTACCCCCAGTGTACTTAGTCCGCTTTCACTTGTACTGATCTTTCTTATCTGTAGATGTGATGTTATAGCTGGCTAGTCTCGCAGTAACGCGTGTTTAGTTTTGCTTCCCTGACATGCTGAGGACAAAACGCTTCACTTGTCAAAGATTTAAATAACCCCAACCTTGTCTTTGCACTCTTCAAAAACGCTCATTTGATATTGATTGATTTTTAACAGGCATCTGGCATTGTCGCTGGGAGTACGACCATCTTAAAGGAGTACCTGGATCTGAGCTCACTGTTTCTGGTACTGGACTCCAGACAGACTTCAGAGTGCACCTGCAGCTGAGGCAAAAATGGTTAGCATTTAGTAAGTGCCCTTTAAACTTGGTATCCGTTAAGGGATGTTCAGAAGATTCAGTCGCTGTCTTGCTACAGTTTCTGCCTTGTTAAATCTCCTCCTCTACATATGTTGCTGGTAGAAGTAATCAGAATTCACTTTCTTTGTATAGTACAAAAATCTACCTTTTCTGCAAAGCGACTAGCGACTGTGTAAGGGGCCAGAATGCAGTCGCACTAGTGATGAGAGTGAAAAAGGCTTGTGTTCCTAGCATTCTACTTCCCTTGTGTTCAGTCTTCGCAGTGAGGAAGCAGAAGGCAAGAACTAAGTCCCGATGAAGATAAGGAGGGGCATTTTTGTCTCTCAGTCTGTTTATGCCCCCTCCTGGAGGGCCCCAGAAATGAGACGAATAACTCTGTGCATCTTTTGTAGACCTGTTTACATACAGGTCACTGCGTTTTCTTGGAGGCTGTCCTGAGGCTGTGTAATGAGCCATCACAAATGTCATCGCTTCTGGTTTTCAGAAGTGCTTCACTGCTTTCTCTTACAAGGGCAGTGTATTTAAAACAATCCTACTGGAACAAAATTACTGTGCTGCTGTTACTACTATATTAGCTGGCCCGCAGGCCCGCAGGCACTAACTGATGATGAATGGCAGATAGCCTAAAGCACTGCTTCTCCCTATTGGTAGCTAAATGAATAGAGCAGTAGTTTACTCCTTTAGTCTGCTTTCTCTGCTTTGTGTCTTCAAGTAACTGTGTTGGATCATTGAGCTCAGGAGCATCTTTGCATATTGTTGAGGCAGAGCTTTTTAGCATGCTGGCCCTAGAGAATATTAGGATTTTGTTCCATCTTTCCGTGTAACTCCCCTGCCTGATTCTTAGGAGCCACTGTACAGTTTATCCAGAGGTCAGTGTCACTTTCAGATGAGTGAATTGAGGTACTACTAATGGGGACAAGCTACGTTAACTTAAGAGATCTGAACTGGCCTGAGACCAACTGCAAAGCAACCTGCCTATGTATTCCTTCATGGAGAACCATATCAAAACTGGGTGCTAAAATGCGTGTAACAAAACCTTTGTTCTGAAGAAAGTCTGTGGCTCTGAGCACCCCAGGGGTCACTTGCCACGTGCAGTTCTGATGGCTAGGGGTACTGCTCTCAGTACTGGGGATCGCAACTGAACATCATCTCTGAGTATCTGGGTCTGGATTCTGAGGCTGTGTCAAAGCTGTGGGACCTGAAGCCAATTCCCCTGTCCCTGTGCAAACCTCCAGACGCCACGGCTGAGGGATACCTTCCCTTTGTCTTCCTCTCCCTCCACAGAGCTCTTGGTTTCAGCTGGAGGAGACAGGGCCTGCTGTGTGTAACCATCCACCACTGCTGGGCTGGTTTAATTGTTGTCTAACCCTCTGAGGCACCCAGAATTAAGGGATGTGTCTCAGGGTGAGAGGAGGTGTGCTTCAGGCGTTTAAGACTCTGCCTTCTCGAGGTGGAGTCCAGAGAATTCTTTTGCTTCCTATTGCAGCAGTAGGATTTGAAGTGACACAAATAGAAATCAGAGAGAAGCCAACTCTTTAATCAAGATCTGGGTTATGAATCAAACAGTGCTCACAACTAAGAGAGGAAATGTTTCAGGACATGGTGCTCTCAGCTCTCTAACCTTAGAGCAAGCTTGTGTGATTCCAGCATCACAGCTGGAAGGTGAAAATCATTTGACCAAAACTGGACAAAAAAAACCCCAAAGCCCCTTTGTTTTCAGAAATGCTTCACAAAGACTCTGGTTTTTTTGACAGGAATGAGGGGAAAGGAGCTCACGCCAAGCTAACGCTCAGACGAGCCTGTTGATTTAAGTACACGTAAATGTTAGAGGAGTATGTATCAGAAAACTGCACTCTTCAGGAAAAGTTGACTCTTCATCTCCAGTTTGTATTTCCTACGAGGCTGTGACAGCTGTGTATCCTTCTGTCTGTGTACCTCTCTGGAGGAGCAGTCTTCTGGTCTACAAGACCGGATCAGTCTCTGCTTTCACCTTAGCCAAACCAGCGTTAAAAGGGCTATTTGGTCACTTGGCACTTGCTGCACCGGTGCACTCTTCCTCACTGGGCATTTGCGTGTGATGTACCAACTGGATAGTGAATTCAGTGTCATTAGAATGAACTGGACTAAAACCCATGCCAAGGTAGAGGATCATACAAGGTCTTTTATACTACATAAGGTTGGCTTCAAGGGGTGAAAAAGGAACCTCAGCGAAGAGTGACTATGCCCTTTCTTGGCTGTATGCTCTGTGAACCTGATGTTAATGGTCGCTTAGTTAGCTTGGGTGGGCTCCACGTGTGTTTTGTACAGAATAATGTAGGGAAGGAGTGAGAGAACACAGAGCGCCCGGAGTCCTCTGAATTGCCTGACAGCAGCCATTGCCTGTCCCTGGAAAGGCAAGGCTTTGGTAAAGTGTCAGAAAGGGGACAGTCACGTTTTGCAAACAAATTGTTCTTTGTCATGCAAAGAGGGCCATGGCATACAGCTCTGGGATGAAGTCTGCCTGAGTTCTGTAAGTAATGAAAGTATTCAGTCTTGTCTGTGGCCCTTCATACCCATCTCTGCATAGCAAGAGCATTTTTCTGTGAGCGGCACAAGTGTTTTAGAGCTTGTGGTTACCCCCTGCAGACTCCTGAGTTGCTCAAAGCCCACAGCTCTGGGATTCCTCCTTGAAAAACCTCATTCAGTTTTCTGGCTACATCAGGAGAGCCTGTGTATAAAGTAATGGCTAATCAAACACCATGCAAGTATGCAAAGCTGACTTGTGACCCAGAGGGAGGTGTTACAAATACTTCCCTGCTGTGAGAGCTATCCTAATTGTATTTCTTAATCGCTGTTAAATGCAATGTGAGAAAACGTGCGTATCTTAAGTAATGATTCCTCATGTTAAATCTGAAAATAGTGCTTCGTTTTCAGCTAAGACTCCTTTGTTCAAAGCAATTTAGAGCTATGAAGCATTTTCTTTGTGCAGTGTCCTGTGAGCAGGTGAGTATCAACCAGCCTCATTTTCTGGGTGAGAAAAGAAGACGCAGAAATAGAGGTTTATTTGGAAAAGTGTTCCTGAATCCATGAGGATTTCTGGTTTTGTGGTTCTCAAAAGGCAGTGGAAGAATTTGAAAGCTGTGCCTCAGACTTGCCCAAAGAGCAGCCAGGTTTCAAAGCAGAGGCTTGGCTGCTTTTGCACAGTGATGACCTTTATGGAGCTCCAGAAATACTTGTCTTTTGACTTGAGTGTGGGGTTGAATTGAAGTGTTTCTTGAAAACTAGAATTATTTATCAAATGTTATAGCAAGGTTATTTTCAGGTGTTTAAATGTCAATGTACTGCTGTGGTTAGGTACATCCCAGACAATTCCCCAGCATCCTGATACCCGAACACTAAAAAGAAAGGGATTAGGAAATGACTGATTTTATTTAACGCCCAAACAGCAAACGCATGAATCGAACGACAGAAGTGAGGAAGAGTAATTTCATATAAAGACTGCTCCTGTTTTAGTACCGTGAGATGGGTAAGGGAAGCTGTGGCAGCTTGCACAGAATGGCTCAGCTCAGTTGATTTCAGGTCGGTTGTGGTGATTTGCACAGGCCTCTGGTTTTGACTTACCCTCTGGTTTTCAATTGTTCTTATTTCCTCACTATTACTTTTTATGTGAGCAGCTTTTCTTTGTTTGTGTATCTTAAAAGTATATTTCTGACATTCAAATTCCATATCTCTAGGTTTCAGTCGTGTGGTAAGCAGCCCTGTTTGCCAACCGTATAGTTTAAAGTTAAACACCTGCATAGGACATGAGTCCTTATATATGCAAACAGGTTACATAGTACTGGAGTGCAGTGTTGAATGACCTATTGAGACATCAAGCAGAATGATGTGATTTGTATGAAGCTGCTAAATTTCAGAGCCTGTGAACACTGGATTCAGTGCTTATCATTGTGGTGTTGATTTTTCTTCCCGGACAGGCTTTTAGCACAACCAAGGTGACTGAACTGTGTGCAGGTGCTCAGCGTACTTTTGCTTTTTATGGAGGAGAAAGCCCGTACCTGAGTACCTCTTCATCTTCCAGGTAGCCGATGCCTTTGTCTTTCTCTGGCTGGTGAGCTTTGCAGTTGCACTGGGTCCACGGACCCTTGCTGGTGCCTTTGCCTCTTGTTCCTGGGCCTCTGGCAAACCAGCTGATGTTCCACTATGGCCACTCTTCCTTGGAACAAGCAATGCGGTGAGACTGTGGGGCTGGACGTGAGCCCTGTCACATATCCAGCAAGTGCAGGTTTTACATGTAGGGAAGCCATTCTGCAGATGCTGCAGCCCCCCCGACCCGACTGCCGCCCCTGCAGCACGCGCACACACACGTGCGCACCTATGGTCTGAGGTGTCATGAGCCCAGAGGGCTGAAAAGCATTTCTCTTAGACTGTATGATTTATAATGGTAAGAGAGATATATAAGCATTTCTATTATTATTACGGATAATTTTAATTATGTATATTTTTATATAATTATATATATATATATTCTGTAATTATATAACCTTACTTACGTGTTCATGTGAAACTTTGAGCCTTGAGACTTTTGTTTGCATGTCATGATTTTTATGAGGGCACATTTCATTAAGGAGCCAACCCAAACCAGACTGGGATTCTGAGATTCTGTGATTTTGTTCCATACCTTTAGCACTGGATGTAATTCTTAAATAATGGGCAAAATGAACCACAGATTCCTTCAAGTGCCAGTTATGTTAGTAGGGGTAAGACTGGAAAAGTAAATTGTGTTTTCTTCACCAGTGTCGGGAAACATGACCAAATTCAGGTTCCTCTTCATGCTGCAACAACAACCACCGCATCTTCAGGACCTGTGCATGCATCTTGTTCCAGTGCTAACTAGTGCAGTTAGTTAGTAACTACTGCTTGTGTCATAGCTACAGAAGATCCATCATGCCTCAAACCTTAAATGGTGGCAGGTGTGGGCATATATGTAAGAGCACCAAGTTTTTACAGCGATGCCTCTATCTTCTCTCTGGCTTTTTAATTTTACTGAGAACTAACTTAGTACCTTTCTGGCCTAGTTTTAGTTGTCAGTAAAGTCACTCTTTCCAGTTGTCTTTCTATTTTCTCAGTAGCCTTTGATCTGTAAGGATCCGTCCCAGCAGCTGTGGCTATCAGCTTCAATGTTTCTAGTGACTTTGCTGCTGCAGACTATAACCAGGAAAATACTGAAAACCTCTTGAGAGTGTCAACATCAGGAAGACAATTGTTGTTGTTTTCCATTATTTTGTGAAAATATTCTTTCATACTATTTTTTTCATCTCCATTTGCATCTCCATCTCTACGTGCATACAGCTCCTCTGCTTGGATTTGGCTGTGAGCGTGTAACGGATGGGAACCTCACTGAGAGTTGATTTCTTCTCATGACTGAGAGACAACACAGTGTGATTTTATCACAGTGCGTTTCACAGAGTGCATATGTGTATGTTCATGGTGACTGTTTGTCAGAAAGAGGCAGGAAACCACGAGGGTGCAGCTGTCCTATGAGCTTCCTGCTTGGGCAGGCTGGGGCGCCTGGCCAATGCTCTCGGTGCAGCCAACACCGAGATGATGAGGAACTGCACGGCCCCATGAGTAAACAGTGACAGAGCTGGCATAAAGCCCCTTGTGTTTCTAAGGGTATAAAAGCAGGAGCCTCTTGTAGCTAAATCTGAGACCTCACCTATGGGTGGATGTGCCTTGTAGGAACTTTCCCAATTACCTGAGACTGCCAGCATCAGCTGCAACAGGGCTTCCCAGCTGAAGTGTGGGCCTGGAGGATGGTTGGGTTCTGACTGCTGATGTGTTTCTTCAATCTCTGTTCTCTCTATGCAGTATTGATCTGGTGCGTTGCCAGTTGTCCTCTGTACTTTACTTATATTTTTATACACAATTTGTATTATTTTACTTATTTACTATACAGGGATATCTGCCCAGTATTGCCTTAGTGTGCTTGTTTCATCCACTGCATGAAAAATAGCTAGTGTGTGATCATTTTGTTGAGTCCCCTGCCTGTCAGCAGAACACTTGTGTACCCAGCAACCTCCCTGCCTCTCTTACAGACACCAGGTCCTGCTGCTTTCCCCAGGGTGGAACTGGACGTCTACGGAAAAGGACCTACCATGTACAGGATGGAACCAAAAGCAGCCTTGGAGGAGACAAAGCAGGGAAGCCAGGGCCAGCAGACTGCCGCCCAGGCAAGGTAAGGCAGCCTGCCCACCTCTCCTCCTCTGCTTCGCAACTACCAGCCTTTGAGCATCCCCACTTTCTTCTGGGGCTTCTGAGAACGCACGACCACCTTAGTGGAGTGACCAGCAACAGGACAGCAGGCCTGCTCCCCTGCCTTGGCCCAAAGCTGAGCAGAGGGAGGCCAAGCAACATATCTTTGCCTCTCCACTAGCTCAGCTGTTAATTAATCTCAGCTCTAAACATCATGCAGGCATGGGCTTAACTTTATTGAAGTTTGCACATAGACCTGCAACAAAATAAAGTGATTGAAATTGAGTGAAGTTTCCATCAAGTGACAACAAAACATAAAATGAAGCAGTGTGAGGAGGGGCATCTGTAGCAAAGATGGATTTTATTGTTTAAGTGAAAATTGGATGTTATGGACCGGTGGTGCCCTGTGGCAACTTCTCACAGCTGCAGCTACATGACAGCTGACACAAAGGGCTGTGAGCAGCTGTAGCCTGTTAGGAGCAAGTGGAAGTGAAGCCAGAGTTAGTGTATGTAAGGAATGGAAGGAGAGCAGAGACAACTCCTAATTCAAGGGTATTGCCAAAGGTTAATGTTGCTAATTCATGCTGTGGCTGATGGCAAAGGCCTTGGAAGCAGTCCTGGCTCAGCTGGAGGAGTTCACCACCTGATTGCTCACATGCATGTTATGTTTGGGTCACTCTTGTGTTTGGGTCACTCTTTGAGACACTTTGGGTCTCCTGTAAAGCCAGCTTGTTTCAGATGTCAAAGGGAGAAATAGAAATTTTTGAGGACTTGAAAGGTGAACAGTGGAAGTGAACTCAAATTATCTACCTGTGAAAAGGATGAAAAATGTAAATATTAAGATAACAAAAGATCCAAGTGATCTGAGTTTTTTTTCTTTCTCCACCTGTGTTTCTCTGGGCAAATAATGTGCTCTCCAACATAGAGCTTTCAAAGAAGTGTGTTGGTTAACCAGCGCATGGAACCAGCTGTGGAGTGTGGCAGACATGCAGATATGACTAGCATAAGCAACTGTGATTGCTCAGAGACCTTACTGTTTTTGTTGAGTCATTCTTCTGGGTACTGTGGACCCAGGTGTAGCAGGCACGTTTTATCAGAAATGAGTTGATATGAATCCACCCTACCAGTAGTTCAGTTTTATGAGAAATGAAGGTCACTGAACATTGGCTGGTCAAGGGAATATTAGCTTCGAACTTGTCCAGACCTTGAGAAAACTTCATAAGTAGTGATCACATTCTTGGCTGGTTCATATTTGCATGACTGTACTGGACTCCCCAGCTGCAGGTCTGTCCATAAATTACCCCCTGAGCTTTCCTTGATAATGAAATCAACACTTTAAATGTGGACTTTTTAACCATGCCATATTGATGTTGTCAGATCTAACTGATATTCGTACACAAAGTGGCTAGGACTTATCCTCTATTAATGGAAGTTTTTCCAAAATGTTTTGCTGGGTTTCTAGTGTAAGGAAAGCAATAGAAAACAGTGTTGGCATATATTGCCCCTACTTTGCAGCACGTTGAACCCCCAAGGCAACACTTACATGTCAACAGCAATAGAAATTACTACTAGAAAAACAGCACTAAGAGCCAAGTACTGGTGTAGGAAACCCTCTTGCTTCCAGAAACTGCAGATGTTTTCTCAAAGTTTTTAAGGTTTTCAGGAAATAATATATCAGGTACCACAAACTGAGGAATGATAGTAAGGTAAATGTGAATTACTGGATCAGAGAACCTGCAGTGTCTTGCAGGGCATGGAGAGCTTTAATTTTGCATCCAAAAGGGATAGGAAGTTTTATATTTATTTTTCTTGAACTTTGATACAAATTGTTATTGTTCCAGAGCTTTTTTCCGGATCATATGGTACCTTTTCCAAGTGAGCCCCATGCAGCTGTAAGCCACTCTGGGATGTTACAGGTGTGTAATCTTTGAATGAAGATGAGCCAGCATAGCTTAGAATTGCCCATTGCCTGTTTTTTTGTGAGCATAATTCTTTGCCACTGTTGGATCTGTTCCTAGGTTATGAATATCTCAAAATATGGTTACTACTTTTTTTCCTTATGAGCTATGAAGTGGTGTGTCCCTGCCAGACAGTTACTGTATGAAAAATGGTTAATGCCTTTCTTGGGTATTTCAGGTGAAAGACCCTGTTTCCTTAAAAATGTGGAGTGCTGCAGTACTTGGCACATACTTAACAGCAGGCATTGGTGGGATAATGAGGAAATGGTAATGTGATACAACCGGCTGTAAAAAAAGGCTTAAAAGGTTAAACTTAATGAGTAGAAAATTCAGACTGACTAGTATGATTTGTTAGCTGGAAGGCTACTGTAGCTTTTGGGGAAAAAAAAGGTAGGTCACTCAGTCATCTTTAAGTGGACAGAAGATTTTAACTTACAGTGGGAATAGATTCACAGAATGACCACATCAGGGATCATCCTCTCACTTCCCAAAGAGGGGAAAAATGAGTAATAAACGTGGACACATACTCATCACTCTTGTTTGCTTGTCACTAGAAAAATTAATTAATAGAAGAACTTTCAGTGGTCTTAAGACAACAAGCCTGTGTGTGAGTTTTGGGGATAAAGACTGATTGAAAAGGCAACATAAGAACACAGGATTTTAAAGGTAAAACTAAAATATTAAAGCTAGGTTCTTGAGGTTTTTTTAAAATTATATAATAAATTCTACTCTAGCATCCGCCAGTAAAGGAAAAACATTAAATAAATAATTCTCAAAACATTCTTCTGTATTAAAAAGTTATATCCTTATAAAAATGGATGTTTAGTCAGGAGGTTAAACTAACCCCAAATGGATTAAAAGTGTTTCAAATTAAATATAATTGACACATACAGAACTAGATTCTGTAAATAATTTTTACAAACCTAAATAAAAAGAATTAATTTCTACAGATGCTGCATATCCAATGAAAATTGGTTCACTTTTGCTACCCAAATATCAAGTAAATTTTGCAGTGTAACATAAACATTTGATTTAGATGCTCTTGCCCATATACGATATACAGCGAATGTGCAGAGCTTGTGGGTAAGATTAAGAATCATTCTGAATAGGTAATGGTTACACCCCATTTTGATAGATGGAAAAATCTGTTGTGAACGCTCCTCTGTTGCTGTTTTATGGTGTATTGTCTGTTTAATTGTATTTTGTTCAATAAAACTTAGGAGGCATGAGGCAGAGAATACCTTTGTGAACTGTGCAGTCCTCACGCACGTTTCAGCAGAAGCTGTTGGGTCAGTTGTTCACAGCCAGTCCCTATATCCTTGGAAACTTTCATTAAGACAAGTTAACAGTCTTGGTTATTATTTGTGATGTGCTTGGTCAAGTAGCAAGAGAGACATTAGTTTTAACAACTCAGTGCTTACAAGTGATTAAAAAATCACTTCTGATACTTTTATAGTTTTCTGTGGATTGAGCAGTGAGCGAGTAAAATATTTTTCAAGTATGTTTTTCTTGACTTTCATTGAAAGTGAGTATTTTGGCTGATGGCTTTAAGTCAGAACATCTGAATAGCCTCAGAACAAAAAACAGTTTACCTGTCTGCTATCCATTTAGCATGTGCTAAGTGAAATTACTGGGTCTGACCTACCCCAAATGTCTGTGTGTACCGAAGAGAGGTTTGACCTATAGCCTAAAAATAAAGTGTGTCACTATTAGAATTAGAAGCCACATTTATTAGAATATGGTTTCTCTGAGACAACACTGTATGTACATGTCTAGTGGTAGGCAGTGTGAATAATCTGGAAGTCTTGCTGTAGGCTATTTAAGCAAATCGGATGCTTAAAAGCATTTCAAGAGGGAAGGTAGCATGAAGCTCTTTATCTGAGGCCTCTCTTACTCATGACAGCATTTCCAATGAATAGACTGCACAGCATAGAGTGTTGACAGAACTGAGTCGTTAGTAGGTGATATCCTACCCTCACTGAAGTCAATAAGGTGTTGGTGGTTTTTTTTTTAAATTCCTTTGAAGGGTCAAAATTTTATCCTAGATTTCTTTCTTTTTTCTCCCCCCCCAGCCCCCCCCCTTTTTTTTTCTTTTTTTTTTTGTTGTGGCTTGGGTTGTTTTTTGTCTGTGAATAACATTTCTCCAATTTTTAATGTTGGAGGTTTTTATATTTAATTGTATTTGTAACAGATTTTTTTTCACTATGCAGTATGTCAGTGTTTTAAATTTAACAGTGACACCTTCAAAAACAGAAGATTGAAATTACTTGGGTAATTACAGTTCTTTCTGGTTTTGTTTTTAAGAATAAACCTATTCCCCTCCCACTGCCCACTGTTTAATAGATGCAACTGATACTCAGGTTTGGTCGGTAGACTTGAAGTTCAGAGTTCTGTTGGCCAATTTCGCAGCTTCTTTCTAATAGCTTTTTACATGTAATGTGAATACGTTAGAAAAACCTATCGTAGACAGCACACGTCCAACCTATCTTCCAGAGGAATAAAAAGAACCTTGCACCTGATGTAGGATGTATTAAAGAAGAGAGCACATGCCTTTCCTAAATGAGCATAACAAAATAAATTTTATATATGCAAAAATTAAGTTAAAGACACAGCGGGATTACCAAGACAGGCACTCATCCTTTTGTGAAAGGTAGAATTCCTGGTAGTGACTTTTCCTTTTGGCCTTCCCCATTGCCATCTCTTGCCCCACTCCCCCATGTTCTGAGTAGTTCTCATTCTCTGCCTTCACAGATTTCAGAGTTAAGCTTTCTTTCTCTAACCATTCTGCCACAGAAAGTCTCTCTGTCCCTGAGCAGTTTCCCATCTGATTCTGTTCCAGATTTCAGGCTGAAATAGCCGTGCACAGAACTTCAGTCTCTTGTCAATCTCCTCGGCATGTTCCAGTCTGCCTTTCCTCATTTTCCCTTCTAGGTTTTTCTGGCCTTTCTGCCAGTCTGAAGCTCTCAGACTGACTGAAGTCAACAGGAGACAATACTGAGAGTCAGTAACAGCTCTTCACTGGCACTGCTTGGGGCCCTAGAATTTGTCAGCAGGTTCAGGGCAAAATCCTGCTCATTCCCAGCAGCATTGGGCTGGATCATTGCCAACTGTCGTCACAGCTTTGAAGAAATCAGTCATCAAATTCAAACTTGATTCACAGAGCCTTGGGAAAATGTTGGCTTCTTTGACTGTCAGAAATAGTGTGTAATGCTTGAGAAGCATCCACCTTAGCAAATATTTTCCATGCTACTCAGCCAGTCTTTCATTCAAAATGTTGCAGGTGCAGACACATAAGGTTTCTAGTTACGAGTATGGCTCTCAAACTTCATTGCATTTAGTGACATCTAGAGTTTCTGATTTTTGTTATATTCATCTGAGACAGTGCAATGTTTTTTTCCTGTTCTGTTTTCTCACCTGTTGATTGATTGGTTTTTTACCAACAAAAGGCATTTGTTTGGTTTTTGTTCAGATTGGTTTTCAATTGGTTGGCTTTACAGTTAAGCAAATCATCATTGAGTCCTTGGTGCTGTCATACGCTACTCTCGGAAAGACATGGTGACGTTTGACACCAGCCTACAAATCATGTTATATATTTCACTGCATGGGAGAGAGGGTGCAAGTTTGTTTCTGCGTACCGTGTGACTGGTAATCCCTGCCTGCAGCATACCATCATTTAACTCTGCAATTCATCTTCCTGTATTAAGGACTTATTTTTCTGATATGAGGCATATATTGGTTATCTGTTTGAACAGGGATCCATTCCCCCAGTAGTAAATTTGCACATACCTCCGTTAAAACAACCAACCAACCAACGAACAACCAAAACAACAACAGAAAACCCTTCCAAAACCAAGCCAGAACAAAAATCCCGAAGAAGGGATCTTTTCTCCTATCTTTAGTTCTAGGTGTTTATTGCATTCAGTTCTGACTCTGAAATATTTTTACTGCGCATTCCTTCTGACGTTTACCAGTTTAACTTCAGCTTGCTCAGGTTGTACTTTCTCACACAGTCCTCAGCTGTCTTAGAAAGAAAAAGATGGATCTGGGATTGCGTTTTTCCTAGCATTATTGCTACTTTGTTGTAATTGATAGCATGGGCACAACGATGACTGTTGAAGCTGAGCTTTGTATTTTGTATTCCACTTTGGTCTGCTGAGTAAGAAAAGCGTTTTTCATGACAGCACTTCTGGTTTGAAGCTCTTATGGCAGAAATCCTGGGAAAGGCACTTGTGCAGGCTGCGAGCCAAGCACTCCTTTCGTGTTAAGCAGAGATACTAAAACCTAAAAAGATGCTGTTCTTTTTCTACATAGATTGACTCGTTTAGATTTTCCTAAAGCTTCCATTTGACGTTGTTTATGGAGTTAAAATACTTCTTCAACTCAGCCTTCGTATTTGCTACCAGTGAACCTGTTCATTGGTGGCAAATGGGGAGATGAACAGGCTGGAACACCTACCAGAACCTCCCCTTCTGCTTCAGTGTGGCTGAAATAGCTTAAACTGCATTTGCACCCAGCTGTGTGCCAGCAGCGCTGTAGACAGATGTACCTAGTCTTACTGTAATGTGACTATTCAGGTGAACAGCGGTGAAGCTATGCATAATGCATTCTTTGTTGTGAGCTAGGACGCTCCCCTGTCAAGTGAAGCCTGCCCATGTTACTGCATTCACACCAGCTCAATTTAGACTGCAAGACAGGAGAACAATAGAAGCGAAAGCAACCTTGTGTTTCTTGGTTGAACTGCATTATTTAGTGTCTGAAGAACTTGGTGTGCTTCCAAAATCACATTCATTTCATTATTTTGGTGCAGTCCTGTAGTGTCCATTCTGTCTCTTGCCTGCTCAACTTTTGCTTTGTGTCCTCAAATCAGATTTTCTGGAAGTGGCAGTGGACAGGAGGAAAATGCAGCCGTGGAAACTGCAGCTATCAACCCGAAACCCCTTTGTTGCCTATCTCTGTATAAGTCTAGATAGAATTGATAATAGTACAGACCAGCCTGGGGCAATTTTCCTTTAAGAGCTTAGTAATGACATTGGTTCCTTTGCGTATATGGAAACTGAAGGATTCTAGGTTAGTATGCTTAGATGTGAGTCATTGTTCTGAGCAGTTTTATTGGAAGAAGAGGAATAAAAATGAATAATGCATTTCATGGAATGAGCATGAAGTTAATGTGGTTGCCAGCTTTTAATGGGTACTTCTGCAGTTTTGTTCTGCAGACTGAGTAGAACTGTGTGCTTGCTCTTTGCTAAGATAACAGTGTCTTGCTAGGTAACAATTGTGTTGTGCTCTGATAATGTCTGGTTGAAATGGCTAAAGCAAAGCCATTGAATATCTCGAGCAGCTGTCTCGATGAGTGGCCCAGCTTCTGGTTTTGGCTCCTAAAGCTCCTGCTCAGGCACCCCTTCAGGTGGCTCCTTTGTCTCCTCCTTTTGAAAATGGTAACATCTACCTGACCTGCATGGGTTTGTGATGCAGTTTTTGTGAGTTCTTTGCTGAATTAATTTTAGCTCAGATCGGTTCCTTTACCTGGTTTGTAACACAGGAGGAAGGAGAGGTAGCTTTGTTTTGTTTCTTCTTCATCTGTTGGTAGCGTTCATTTGCAGTTTTCTATACGTAGGGTCTGAGGCATGGGATCAGAACTTCTTAACACTGGTTTTGTTGCTGAAGTCAACATATTGCATAGCTAATGCTCTCATTTCAAACCATACGTTCTATATAAATATGTAGCTTGCTTAGCATACCTTGGAGTTGTGTAACATTCTACACATCTTAAGTTAGAAGTACTCTTAATGGGATTAGATGCAATCATAATTGAATTCCTGTGGTGTGATACTGGATTTAGGGGTTTATTCCCCTTAGTTCTGTCTGAGTATGCTAGTGAAATAGAAAGCTGGTTTCAGGTGGAAGGAAAAATGCACATCTGATGTTTTCTTTCAGATGTTCCTAAGCTCCAGCACATCCCCTGAGATTCACAGTTATTTGCATGCAAAGGAGCAGGGGGAAAAATCCCGGACAGAACTGTACTTTCTTTTGAGAAGATCTGGCCTTTATTTTTCCACTAAAGGTACATCTGAGGTAAAGGAAAATAAAAAAGGGAGAACATAATAACATAACGAAGTTAGAGGAAAGGTGTATGTATTTAAAATCTGTTCTAATAAGAAAAAATTGAATTTCAACTTCCACCGATAAAAAGGAAGAGAAATATTTATTCTAGATAAAATGTAGAGCGATATAAACTTGGAAAAGTATTGTCTTAGAGTAATTTCCTTTTGCCTAACTTTGCTTCATTCCGATCAATATTTTTCCAGTCAGTTAACAGCGTACTCTTTTAAAATCAATTTTCAGCTGGTAGTTAAAATGCTGAAGTGTAAGTAGGTGCTTTGAAAAGGGGTTGTCTTACTTCATGATGTAAAATAAAAATCCCCTCTGTATAAAGGGATTTTACAGGAAGATTTTGCGAGTTCTCACGTTCTGTCACTGTACAGTTTTCCATTTTACTACTTCAACTTTTTGGTGGCGGTTCTTGAAGCCTGATAATGTTAAACAGGAGACACTGGAGTTGAGACACCTTTTACGTAAAGCACTTAAAGATTTTTCTTGTTCTGAATTTTCTGTGCTAACTGCCAGAGTAATCATTGAGCTGCTTTTGTATCCTTCAGCAAACCTCTTTTGTTTTCTTCCTTAACTTGGTTCATCTTAGAGGATGGAGAGAATGGTTAGAAAGAGTAGTGGACAGTTTTCAGGTTATGAGAGTACCTTTTATTTTGATGTTTGAAATGCATACAGCTCTCAAAACGTGACTCCTACTGTAATATTATTGTGGCTTGAATTTAGCGGATGCTTTCCCAGAAGTGTCATCACTTGTACTTCGGTTTTTCTCCCTCTCTGGCAGAATGAACTCTTTGACTAGTTTGATGTGGTTTTTCTCTGCATTATGAAATTGATGCTGAGTTGTCTCTTTCTAGATTTCACAATGTCAAACGTACAGTATGTTAAGACTATTTTGGACCAGGATAACTACTACATCTCCTGAGTTTCTCCTCTGGAGGGACTGGCTAAAAATAGTCTAACTATAGTACATTGCTCTTCTTTTTAGGAGCCAAGGCATCTGCAGTTTTTCTGTGAATTCAGCCTTAGTGATACGTACATGTCTTTGACAGGCAAAAAGATTTCTGGAGCTCCAACAAACCATGGATTCTGCTTTAAGGTACAAGCTTATTATTCGGATACAGATTAAAGTAAACCACGATTTTTAGGTAAGCTGAAGATTCTTTAAGGTTTCTGAAAACAATATTCAGCTGTCTCTTATAAAATAGGACAATTAGTGGCTTTTATTTCAACAGGTATTGTGTTCAAGGTATGCATTAATGCTAAAAAATTTTGCTGTGGCCGACTAGCCTAACAAATCAGGAGGAAACCGAGACCTGAAACAGCTCTGTGCAGATGAGGAACAAAGCAGGACCTGATGGATGACCGCAATTTGGTTGCTGAAGGTAATTTTTCTGTGTGGAGTTAGCTTCTTGCCTAAGTCTACTCTGTGAAATGTTGCTGTTGTGTGGTAGAGGAGTATCTAGGTTCCCATGCAATCGCAATCTCAACTTTAGTCGTGGTTTAAAACCCAGTCAGCCACGCAGTCTCGCTCGTTCACCTCCCCCCCTCCCCTTCTTCCCTTGCCCCCGCTCCTGGAGGGATGGGGAGGAGAATCGCAAGAATGTACCTCCCATGGGTTGGATAAGAACAGCCCAGTAACTAAGGTGTAACACAAACCACTGCTGCTACACCAGTAATAATAACAATAAGGGAAATAACAAGGGACGAGAATACAATACCACCCGCCGACCGAGCCCGACCGAGCAGTGAGTGCCCTTCTGGGTAACTCCCTGTTACCTCCCGGGCATGACGTGCTGTGGTATGGAATACCTCTTTGGCTGGTTTGGGTCAGGTGTCCTGTCTCTGCTTCCTCCCGGCTTCCCTTCCTCCTCCCTCCATGGCAGAGCATGAGGCTCGCAAAGTCCTTGGTCAGACTGAACGTTTGAGCAGCAACGAAAAGCATCAGTGTTATCAGCGCTGTTCCCAGGCTGAAAGTCAAAAACTCAGCCTGCACCAGGTACCAAGAGGGAGAAAAAATGACTGCTGCTGCTGAACCCAAGATAGATGCCCTGCTTGTGGGATGCTCTGAACACCTGTGGGATGCTCTGCTTGTGGGATGCTGTGAATCCCTATGGGATGCTCTGCTTGTGGCATGCTCTGGAGCTCCCTTGTGCCAGCAGCTCCTCCCTAAGGTCCCTACACCAGGGAACATCCACACTGCAGCAGAGAGGTGTGGGATCATGGAGTCATGGAATCACGGAATGGGTTGGGTTGAAGGCACCTTAAAGCTCATCCAGCTCCAACCCCTGCCATGGGCAAGGACACCTTCCATGGAGCGGGATGCTCCAAGCCCCATCCAACCATGCCCACTTCCAGGAATACCACACAAACCCCATTCCTTCTGCACCAATCCCTTTCCAATCCCTTCTTTTCCCCATCCTCCCCCTCCCCGTCCTGGGCAAATTCCCTGGATTTGGCACCATTTGAACTCCCCCCCCACCCCCCCCCAAAGTGGCTTTTAACAACAACCTGGGCCCCATTCCACCTCTTTTTGGCCCAAAGAAGAAGCTGGGAAGCTGCTTCTGGGGCAGCAGCCATGTCCTTGCATCCGGGCCTGCACAGAGGCTCCTGCTGCCAGATCCCACTTCCAGGCTCTGGGATATAAGGACAACCCCTTCACCAATCTTGCCCACCAAATCCCAGGATTTTGGGTGCTTTTGAGGGGCAAACGGTGGTTTTGGGATCAATGTGGGATAAATCCTCACCAGGGACCTTGCTCCATGGGGATGCTGCTTCTGCCCCCTGCATCCCTCATCCTTGCGGTTCCTTGGGCACCTTCCTGGTCCTTTTGGCGGGCTCCCATGTGCTTGTTTGAGCCTTTGGGTGCCCCCATCTGCTTCCACTGCCCTTTGGCGTGCCCCCATCCATCTTTGGGTGCCCCCCATTTGCTTCCATTTTTTGTATCTCACAGAGCTCCAGAGCATCCCATAGGGATTCAGATCATCCCAAGCCCATCAGACCCCCTCCATCTCCCCATGGAATCCCCCATGCCCCCCCCCCCCCTTCCCCCATGAAACCTGCCTCTCTAAGACATCAGCCGCAGCACCAAGGGACCTGTATCCAGCACCAGTATCCCTGGGGCAGTTGCGCTTTGGGCACAGTGGTGGTAGCAGCTCCTTGGTGGCAGCTCCTTGGTGGCAGCTCCTTGGTTGCAGCCCGTTGGTGGCAGCTCCTTGGTGGCAGCTCCTTGGTGGCAGCTCCTTGGTGTCACCCTCAGTGGTGGTGGCAGCACCTTGGTGGCACCTTGGGGTCACCCTCAGCGGTGATGACAGCGATGGCTTTGCTCCATGTCTTCATCCTGCTGGCATTGGCCTGGCTGGTGCATGGCTCCTGGGACAGCTGTGGGTGAGTGGCACCAGGCTCCGGGGCTCCTGGTATTCCATAGGGAGATGCTTCTGCTCCCAACCATGGTCACACCAGTGGGGTGGTGGGACTGGGAGAGCCCCGCTTCCTCGCCATCACAGCACAGCTATGGGGCACCCCATAGGGTCCCTTGTCCCTGCATCACCCAGTGGGGCGGGATGATGCCTGCCCTTCATCCCTAACCATCCAGTGTTGGGCTTCTGCTTCCAGAGGGACCTGCGGTACCCGTCCCATGGCTGATTCCTATGGGGTGTCGCGCATCGTCGGAGGCGTGGATGCGCACCAGGGCGCGTGGCCATGGATGGTCAGCATCCAGTTCCCCACGGCCACCGGCTTCTCGCACATCTGTGGGGGGTCCCTCATCACCCCACAATGGGTCCTCACGGCCGCTCACTGCTTCGTCGGGCAAAAGTAAGGGGGAGAAGGTATTCCAGCCATAGGGAATAGCCAAGGAGCAGCTCCCATCCTGTCCCCTTCCCCATCCTGGATGCACTTGGAGGAGCGCTCAGGAGAAGGCTGCTTCCAGCTTGACAGCCCTTGAGCCTAAGGCGTGCTGGGGCAGTGCTTTCCTTTGGGCAGCAGCAGGAGTGTGGCTCCTTCCCACCCCTCCATAGAATGGGACGGGATGGGATGGAATGGAATGGATCATGGAATGGGTTGGGTGGGAAAGGAGCTTGGGATCATCCAGTTCCAAGCCCTTGCCATGGGCAGGGATGCCTTCCATAGAGCAGCTTGCTCCAAACTGGCCTTGAGCACTACCAGGGATGGAGCATCCAAACCTTCTCCATCCATCCCATCCCAGTGCCCTCATAGGGAATCCCTTCCTTATCTCCAACCTGCAATTCCCAGTCAGAACCCATCACCCCTTGTCCTATGGCTCCAATCCCTGCTCTTCCACTCCCTCCCAGTTTCACCACGGATTGGTACGTGATGGTCGGAATCACAGACCTGGCTTGGGCCAATTCCGAGACCCAGAAACGTTGGATCCAGAGGGTCGTGGTCCATGAATATTACACTAACATCTCCGGCGGCTTCGACATTGCCTTGGTGGAGCTGGACCAGCCGGTGCAGTGCGGGTACCACGTGCAGCTCGCCTGCCTGCCCGATGCGACGCTCAGCGTGTCCCAGCTCTCCGAGTGCTTCATCAGCGGATGGGGCGCGAGGGAGGCCAGAAGTGAGTGCCCGACGGCCCCGTTGGCCTTGGGATGCCGGGTCATGGATTCATGGAATGGGATGGAAGGGAGGGTAAAGCTCATCCAGGTCTATTGGATGTTGCTCCGACTGGGGATGGAGCATCCTGACCTTCTCCATGCAACCCATCCCAGTCTCCCACCACTTCCTTCTCTCCAACTTGAGCATCCCTGGTTCAGTTGGAACCCATCACCCCTTGTCCCATCGCTGAAGGTACCTCCATGTCCTCCTTATGTTGAGGATGCAGAACAAAGGGCATGCAGCCCATGCCATGGGGCGGTGTTGATGGCTCCCATTGATCTTTTCAGCTCCAAATACCCCCGTATCTGTCCCTTCTCCCCACAGTCCTGACCCCCTTTGTGTCCCCACAGCAGGGGCATCGTCCCCATCTGCCCTGCAGGAGGCCAAGGTCCGCCTCATCGATGCCAAGCTCTGCAACAGCAGCCTATGGTACCGAGGGGCCATCAAGAGCCACAACCTGTGTGCTGGGTACCCCCAGGGTGGCATTGACACGTGCCAGGTAGGGATGTTCCCCTGGGGCTCCCTTCTCCTCTCCCATCTGCAGGGCCTTGCTCTGCATCCCCCTTTATCCCAGCTTTGGAAGCGCATCCAGCTCCTGCTCCATCATCCCTGCGCAGGGACCATAGAGGTTGGAGCTTTAAGAGCATTGAGATTCCACCACTAAACCATGTCATGAGCATGGATTCATGGAATGGGTTAGGTTGGGAAGGAGGTTAAAGGATCCAGTTCTAAGCAAGGGGCAAGGATGCCTTCCATTAGACCAGGTTGCTCCAAGCCCCATCCATCCTTCTCCATCCAACCCATCCCAGTGTCCCACCACCCTCATAGGGAACAATTTCTCCTTATCTCCAACCCATAGTCCCTCGTTCCAGTGGGAACCCATCACCCCTCGTCCTATGGCTCCAATCCATGCTGAAGGTCCCTCTCCACACCCAAATGATGAAGGAGAACCCTTCCATCCACATAGGGTAACAGCAGTGGTCCCCTCCGGCATTGCCATGGCGACCCATGCCCATCCTCATCCTCTCCCGTTCTCCTCCATAGGGTAGCAGCAGTGGTCCCCTCAGGCGTTGCCATGGCCACCCCTCCCCATCCCCATCCCCTCTCTGTTTCTCCTCCATAGGGTGACAGTGGCGGTCCCCTCATGTGCCGGGACAACCATGCCAACTTTTTCTGGGTTGTGGGGCTGACGAGCTGGGGCCGCGGCTGCGCCAGGGCCAAGCAACCGGGGGTCTACACCTCAACAAAGCACTTCTATGAGTGGATCCTCCACCAGCTGGGGACGTTCCACTCCGCGGGAGCCTCCGCGACGCCCCCGACATGGAGCCACCAGCACGGCTCGCATGCGCCCATCCAGCAGACGATGCCGGCTCCGACAGCCTCGAGCACCAGTGACATCTGCTCCTTCCCATACCGGGTGCTCGTGGAATTTGTCAGTCGGGTGCAGGAGTTGCTGCAGGCTCTAAGGGGGAAGAAGCCTTGAGGAGCGGCGTCGCTTGAAGTTGGCTTCAGCTTCAATACAGTTGCCTTATTTTCCCATAGAGAGGATGCTTTGCGTGCCCACCTCTTCTGGTCCGTGCGCAGGGATGGGGATGAGGGATGGAGGGCAGGGAACAGTGGGAAGCGGGAGCTGGGAATCAGGGAATCAACCAGTTTGTGAAAGACTTTCAGGAGCATCAAGTCCAATCATTGCCCCACCATTAAAGCATGGCATGAAGAGGCAGGGGGGACAGCTTCCATTAGACCAGGCTGCTCCAAGCCCATCCATTCTTCTCCATCCAACCCATCCCAGTGTCCCAGCACCCTCACTTCCTTATCTCCAACCTGAACTTCGCTGTTCCAGTTGGAACCCATCACCCCTTGTTCTATGGCTCCAATCCATGCTGAAGGCTCCTCTCCACACCCAAATGATGAAGGAGAACCCAAACTTCCATGGTTCTGCTTCATCCCTGCATCCAGCTGGAGCATCCTGCTTCCAGGCTTGGGATCTTCCCTTAGGACCTCACAAGCTTCAAGGTTGTATCCATCCCAGCTCCCAACACCCATCCCAGCACTCTCTGGACCTCTCCCAGATGCCAGCACTGGGGTCCCCAGTGCCTGGAGCAGGGACTGGGGCCAGGGCTCACAGCACCCAGTGCACCCCCAGCACCCATAGAGCCCATTGCACCCATACCACCCCCACCACTGCCAGCAACCACAACAGCTCCAGTGCACCCAGTCATCCTAGCACCTATAGAAACCCCAGCACCCACAGAACCCCCAGCACCCTCAGCACTATATAGCTCCGGTATCAGGGTCCTAGTGCCCGCCTGCTGCCTCCTCCCTGTCAGGAGCCGGTCCCAGTGCCCGCCCCCTATAGCGCCGGAATCAGGGTCCTAGTGCCCGCCCGCTGCCTTCCGCAGGGGGTCCTAGTGCCCGCCCACTGCCTCCCGCATCAGGGTCCTAGTGCCCGCCTGCTGCCTCCTGCCTGGCAGGGACAGGTCCCAGGCTCCCCCCCCAATAACTCCGTGCCGCAGAAAACACATGGACTCAGTCAGAGATCAATATGATCAGACAAAAGCCATTTTTTACAAAGCCGTAACTCCTTTTATAGTATTTCTTACATGCACTTACAGTGATTTGGCATATTATGATTGGATACATGTCTTGAAGACCCTTAGTGACTAACATGTAATTGGTTAAGCACAGGTTTGAGAACTTGACCTCGAAAGCTTGCCAACAGTGCACAGTTCTCATTAACTTGGTGAATTCCAGCCTCTTCTCTTGCTTGTTCAGGCTTCCTCGGGCCTCTCATGGCCTTGCTGCATCTTTCAGGATTATTCAGAATTTATGTACCAATTATCCATTCTCCTGAGAGAACACTGCCTCCACATCTCCCCCTTTTTGTTTTATATATGGTTTGGGTGACCCTACTTGAGCAGGGGATTTGCCCTAGATCATATCTCCAATATATGACAACTACAGGCTGCTGGGCCTGCCCCTTTTTTCTGCTGTATGACTCTCTGGTAACAGGGGAGGCCATCCTTCACATCAAGGTCTGGCATGGCATGTGTCCCCACTGCCAACAGCAGAGCCCAAACAGCCCAAAAAAAGGAGAAAAACACCCCAAAACCACCCCAGAATGACCCCAAAACCACCCTGTCCTGGTTCTCCTAGGGCATACAGGGTCAGAGCCCCAAACTTGCCCCAAAAGAGGCCACAAATACCCCAAATCCACCCCCAAAACCACCCCCAAAACCACCTTGTCCTGCTTCTCCTATGCAATACAGAGTCAGAGCCCCAAAACAGCCCCAAAACAGAACAAAAACACCCAAAACCACCTTGTCCTCCTTCTTCTACGCGACACAAGGTCAGAATCCCAAAACAGGACATAAACAGGGCAAAAACAATGCAAAACATCCCCAAAACCACACCCAAAATCACCTTGTCCTGCTTCTCCTAAGGGATACAGGGTAGGAGACCCAAAAGAGACCCAGAACAGAAAAAAAAACACCCCAAAACACCCAAAACCACTTCCAAAACACCCCCAAACCACCCAAAAACCACCTTGCTCTGCTTCTGCTAAGGGACACAGGGTCAGACCCCCAAAAAGCCCCAAAACAGGCCAAAACCAACGAAAAACCAACTCAAAACACCCAAAACAGCCCCAAAACAACCCAAAACCACCCCAAAACCACCTTGCCCTGCTTCTCCTTTGGGATACAGTGTCAGAGCCCGAAAACAGGACAAAAAAATGCCAAAACATCCAAAACTCCCCAAACCACCCCAAAACCACCTTGTCCTGCTTCTTCTGCAGGATACAGGGTCAGAGTCCCAAAAAGCACCCAAAACAGGACAAAACCAAACCAAAACCACCCGCAAAACCAGCCAAAAAACACCTTGTCCTGCTTCTGCTATGGGATACAGGGTCAGAGTTCCCAAACAGCCCCAAAACAGGACAAATCACTCCAAATCACTCCAAAGCAACCCAAAACCACCTTGTCCTGCTTCTCCAATGGCATACAGGGTCAGAGCCACAAAACAGGATAAAAACAGGAGAAAAGCAGGCCAAAACACCCCAAACAACCCCCCAAAATGGGCCAAAACCACCCCAAAATCACCTTGTCCTGCTTCTCCTATGGGACACAGGTCAGAGCCCCAAAACCACCCCAAAACCACCCCAAAACCACCTTCTCCTGTTTCTCCTGTGGGACACAATTTCTGAACCCCAAAACAGGCTCAAAAAAGTACAAAAACAACCAAAAACAACCAAAAACTATTCAAAACCACCCCCAAAACAACCCCAAACCACTCTAAACCCACCAAAAAAACACCTTGTCCTGCTTCTCCTGTGGGACACAGGGTCAGAGCCACAAAACAGGCCAAAAAGAGGAAAAAAACACACCAAACCACCCCCAAAACAGCCCAAGCCAAACCCAAAACCACCTGGTCATGCTTCTCCTATGGGACACAGAGTCAGAGCCCCAAAACAGCCTGAAAACAGGACAAAAACACCCCAAAACACCCCAAAACCACCTTGTCCTGCTTCTCCTATGGGAGACAGGGTAAGAGGCCCAAAATAGCCACAAAACAGACCAAAAACAGGTGAAAACCAGATCAAAACACCCAAAGAAAACTCCAAAACATGCCAAACCACCCCAATATCACCTTGTCCTCCTTCTCCTAAGGGACACAGGGTCAGAGCCCCAAAACAGACCCAAAATAGCCCCAAAAGAGGCCAAAAACAGATGACAACAAGGCCAAAACAAGCCAAAGCAAACCCCCAAACACCCCCAAACCACTCCAAAACCACCTTGTCCTGCTTCTCCTATGAGATACAGGGTCAGAGCCCCAAACACCCCAAAAACAGGACAAAAACCACACCAAAAACACACCAAAACCACCTTGTCCTCCTTCTCCTGTGGGATACAGGCTCAGAGCCCCAAAACAGACCCAAAACACCCCAAAAACCACCCCAAAACCACCTTGTCCTGTTTCTCCAATGGGACACAGGGTCAGAGCCCCAAAACAGACCCAAAATGGCCTCAAAACAGGCCAATATCAGGCAAAAACAAGGCCAAAGCACCCAAAAACCAACCCAAAATCACTTTGTCCTGCTTCTCTTATGGGATACAGGGTCAAAGCCCCCCCGAAAAAGACTCAAAACAGGCCAAAAACAACCCAAAACACCCCAAAACCACCTTGTCCTGCTTCTTCTAGGGGATACAGGGTAAGAGGCCCAAAACAGACCCAAAACAGGCCAAAAACGGGCCAAAACACCCAAAGGAAACCCCCAAACACCCCCAAACTACCCCAAAACCACCTTGTCCTGCTTCTCCAATGGCATACAGGGTCAGAGCCCCAAAACAGGACAAAAACAGGAGAAAAGCAGGCCAAAACACCCTAAAACCACCTTGTCCTGTTTCTCCTGTGGGACCCAAGTTCAGAACTCCAAAACAGGCTCAAAAAAGCACAAAACCAACCAAAAACTATTCAAAACCACCCCCAAAACAACCCCAAACCACCCTAAACCCACCAAAAAAACACCTTGTCCTGCTTCTCCTGTGGGACCCAAGTTCAGAACTCCAAAACAGGCTCAAAAAAGCACAAAACCAACCAAAAACTATTCAAAACCACCCCCAAAACAACCCCAAACCACCCTAAACCCACCAAAAAAACACCTTGTCCTGCTTCTCCTGTGGGACACAGGCTCAGAGCCCCAAAACACTCCAAAAAGAGGAAAAAACCATCAAAACACACAAAACCAGCCCTAAAACAGCCCAAGCCAACCCCGAAGCACCGGCTCGTGCTGCAGCTCTGCCTCATTCCAGAGCCTTGGATCATCTGGGAGCACGGGATCCCATTGGCATCACAGCTCCTGGTGCTTGGGTGCAGATCCTATGGGATCTGGATCCAGATCCGGATGCTCCACACATGGACAGGGATCCAGATCCGGATCCGGTTGTAGGGGGGAGGGCGGACACGAAATTCCATGGGGCTGGAAGAGCAGAACTGGGCTCCAGGACGGGGGGCTCTGGGGTAGGGGGGAGAGACACCATTGCCCCTCATTGTCTCCATTGACCCTATTGGCCCCCATTATCCCCTTTGCCCTCCCCATTACCCCCATTACCCCCATTGCCCATGTTACCCCATTACCCCCCCATTACCCCCCCATTACCCATTACCCCCATTGCCACCCGTTACCCCCATTCCCAACTCACTTCCCACTGCTCCGCACTGGATCCAAAGATGGGGCTGGGGATGCCCCGGTCCCGCCGCGCATCCGGTTGCGGCTCCCATTGAGGCTCCAGGGACCCCGGGTTCGAGCCCCGAGCTCCCGGGTTCGGGTCCCGGTGCCCCCCCCACGGAGCAGCGCCCCCAGCACCGAGCGGCGCCGCTCCCGTAGCAGCACCGGGGCCCGGTGCAACAGCGCCCCCAAGCGGGCGGCCAGGACCCGCGCTGTGGGGTGTTGGGGGGCGGGCACTGGGACCCCCAAGTTATGGGGCGCCCCCTTTGTGCCCCCCAAGGTATGGGGCGGGGTCCGGGTCTCCCCTATGGAGCCGCCCAAGTTATGGGGCACACCCTCTGTGCCCCCCTCAAAGTTATGGGGCACCCCTATAGTGCGGGGGGTGCCGAGGGCCCGCCCCACGTGACCCGAGGTGACCTGGAGGGCGAAGAGCCCGCGGGGGTGGGGCAGGAGGCGGTGCTGGGTGATGACCACGTGACGCGGAGGGGGGGGAGGGGGCCAGGATCGGGCCGAGGCCCCGCCCCCTCCCCCCTCCCCCCGCGCCCGCCCCAGTTTGGTCCCGTCCGGTTCCCGCCAATTTCGCCCATCATGGCGGAGCTGGAGCTCCCCTCCGATCCCGACCTGCGCAGGTTGGAGCCCGCGGGACCCCCCAGTGGGGGCTGTTGGGGTCCTGGGGGGGTTGGGGTGCTCCTGACCCCCTCTCTTTGTCTCCCCCCCACCTCCAGGCTGTGCACGGGGCCCTGAGCCCCCATCCGGGAGTACATCATGGGCCACGTGCGGCACCCGCGGTGAGGGGGGCACCCCAACATCTGGGGGGGAGGAACTGCAACATCTGGAGGGACCCCGAACCTCGGATCGGTCCCTAAAATGCATGGCGGGGGGGGGGAGGGGTGTTCTTATAGGATAGGTGCCTGTTAGGACCCCCCCAAATTCCATTGGGATCCCAACAACCCCCCAGCACCCCCCAATTCCCCCTTGTGACCCCCCCGCCCCGCAACCCCTTCTCCCAGATCCATGCACAGGAGCCCAAATTCCTTTAGGACCCCTCCATATCCCATTGGGATCCCAGGAACCCCCAATTCCCTCCCATGATCCTCTCTGACCCCCCCCAACCCCTCCTGTACCCCTCCCCCCCCCGGTTTCCTCCTTAACTCGGGGCTCAGGTACCAGCACCTCAAGGAGATTCAGGTTTGGGGGGCAGGGTGGGGAGCGTTAGAGGGTTTTGGGGGGTCCCACAGGGACCAAAACACCCCCCTGCACCCCAAAACCACCCCCCCTGCATTCCAAAACGCACCCTCTGCACTCCAAAACCATCCCCCCTGCAGACCAAAACACAACCCCTGCACCCTAAAATCACCCCCATGCATCCCAGAAGCCCCACGGCCCCCCAAAACCGCCCCCCTGCGCCCCAAAACACACCTCTGCACCCCAAATCTACCCCCACTGCACCCCAAAAGCACCCACTGTGCACCCCAAAACAACCCCCCTCTGCACCCCAAAACACCCCCTCTGCACCAAAACCACCCTATGGATTCCCCCATGCACTCAAAACCCTCTCAAGGACCCCCCCGAATACATCCTGCAGCCCGGTTTCCCCCCCTGCAACCCAAAACTGCCGCTGGGCCCTCCCCCATGATCTTTTCCTCCCCACTCCTGAACCCCAGAACCTTTTAGGGACCCCCTCTATACTTTAAACCCCCCTGGGTTTTCTTCTGAAGTGGGGGCTGGGCTCATAGGGGTCCTTAAAGCCCCCCCCACTCTCCCTAAACCCAGTGCTGAGACCTGGTCCCTGCAGCCCTTTTGGGGTCCCCAAAATGGGATCTGGACCCCTTTGGGCCCCCCAAACTCCCCTCAACGTTTGGCTTTGGGCTCCCCCTTGCCACCAGGTTGATGCTGGAGGCCACGGGGCTCCCAGGGGCTCGGGGGGCCCAGATCCAGCAGGGCCCAGAGCTATGGGGCAGCCCCATGGACTCCCCAGAAACTGCCCTGGGGCCACTGAGGAGGCAGCTGCAGGAGGGGAAGCAGCGGCTGGTGGGTGCCAACGGGGGAATGTGGGGATTTGGGGGGGTCCTGATGGGCTTGGGGGGGTCTGGGGGGTGGAATTTGATGGTTATGGGGAGGGGTTGGGGTCCCTAAAGGGTCCCAGCGCCGCTTTTTGGGAGGGATGAGGGATATCTGGGGGTCCTGGAGGGGGATTTTGGGTCTATAGGGGATGACATGGGGGAGTTTGGGACTTTAGGGGGAATTTGGGGTTTCAGCGGTGCTGGGAGGGGGATCTGGGGGTTATGAAGTGGTTTGGTGTTAAGGGAGAGGCTTGTGGGGAAATATGGGGCGATATTTAAGGTGTTTGGGGGTCTTGGGGGTATTTGGGTCCCTCCCATGGCTTTGGGGTCCCTCATTTCCTTGTGTCCCCCCCTCCATCCCTTCCAGTCCCGTCGCTGGATCCAGCTCCGGGCTCTGGGCGCATCCAATGGGAAGCTCCAGGCGCAGCTGCGCCCCCTGCAGGCCCAGGTGAGGAAAGACGGGGAGGGGCTGGGGGGGCGTGTCCTCACCCCTTTGGCCACGCCCCTTTCAGGCCCTAGGTAGCAGGGCAGGGGCTGCTGGAAGCGCTGAGCATGCTGGACTAAAAGGACACAAATTAAGTAGGCCCCACATTAATAACATGTAAATAAGGAAGTAACGTGTAAATAAGGTCAGCCCTACATGAAGTGCGTGTGGATAAAGCAGGTCCTGCGCTAATTGCATGTAAATAAGGGGGGGTAACGATGGTGGGATGAGAAATGGGGAGGGATGGAGGGAGAGGGGGAGAAATGGCAGGAATGTGGGGAATGGGGGTGGGAAAAAGGGGGAGGGGGAATGGGGGCCATAAGGGGGGGAGGGGGTAAGATGGGTATGCGGTGGGGGAGGGGAAGAGGGGGAAAAAAATGGGGGGGGGGGAGGGGCGAGGAAAGGCCCCATATTCAGCCCCATGGGGGGCAGCCGGGAGGGGGATAAACGGGGACACGAGTTGGGGAGCTCAGAGCTGATTGGCTGTTGCCTGGGCAACGCTCGCCAGAACGAGGCCGGGGGTGTGTGTATGTGTGTGTGTGTGTGTGTGTGTGTGTGTGTGTGTAATGCATGGGAAGCGGTATGTGGAGACCCCGTTGCTAGGCAACGGCGGGAACCAACCCGGAAGTGCGGAGAGCATCGCGGAACGGGGATGGGGAAAGGCCGAAACACGGGGGGGGGAGAGGGGGCCTCGATTTCCTGTGAAATCTTTATTTATTGGTTAAGTTTCCTTTTCATACATTCTTAAGGTGACCTCTCCCCCCCCCCCCTTTTACATCGGTGTCAATAAGGCTTCGGATAGACCCCCCCCCCATCCCCCCTTTATCCTCCCCTCCCATCCCGGGTATAAAGAGGGGGGGAGGTGCCACCCCCCGACACCCCCGGGTGGGGGATGGGAGGTTGTGTCCCTTGGCACCCTCCCCCACATCCACCCCCCCCGTTTTGGGGTGCTGGGGGGGAGGTGAGGTCCATCCTCCCCCTTCCCCACAGACAGTTCATCAACAGGCACTTAATGACCCCACCCCCCCCCACCTTCCCTGCCCACCCCACCCCCGTTTTTGGTTGCATGAAGCCCCGAGGGAGGGGAGGGCTCTCCTCTGCACCGGTTACTGCAGGGCTCTCCCTCCTTAAAGAGCCCACGCTCACCGTGGGGGCCCCGTCACAATGGGCAAATCCACAGCGACCGCCACGGCTTTGGGATGGCGGCAGCATCGTGCCCATGGCCCCTGGGCAGCCAGGGGTGCTCCGGGAGTGGCTGCGGGGGGACCAGCCTCTGCCCAGCCGGCTCGGGGAGGTCCCTCACGGGCTGCTCTTCCTCAGTGCCTTTGGTCCGGAGGTGGAGCATGCGAGGGGTCACAGCTCAACGTGGGCCATGGAACAGGGCGTCACGGCCACCTCCGAGGAGTGGAGAGGGACCGACATTGGCACAGCAGAGAATCATGGAATCCCAGAGTGGGCTGGAAGGGACCTTAAAGCTCAGCCAGCTCCAACCCCCAAAGGGACACCTTCCACTAGAGCAGCTTGCTCCACGGCCCTGTGTCTCTGTGCACTCCCAGGGCATCCTGGGGATACCCCTAGAGAATCCCAGAGAATGCCTGCAGCACCTCCAGAGCACCCCATGGACCCAGTCAGAGCTCATGCATCACAATGACCTTGGGGACATGGGGACCACAGGGGTGGCTGATTCTGGAACTCCCCGTGTTCAGGTGTGTGAGGTCACAGAACCCCACAGAACCCTCCAGCAGAGGCACTGGAGACGACAGCTGCCCCACGGAACACAAGCTACCGGTGGAGGAGGCAAGAGCAGCTCCTCTGGTGGTTCCCGTCTTGGTGTCTCGGAGCCGGTGCCGCCTGTGGACAGAGGAGCGTGGAAGGAGGTGGGTGGCGATGGCGATCTTGGGGTGCTGTAGGAGTTGCCAGAACACCTCAAGAGACTTCCCCAGAGTGGCTGCTTTGGACTCGGTGTGTGAGTTGGGCTGGCTGAGCCGGCAGCGGAGCGCTGCGGCTGCCGAGGGATGATCCTGGGATCTGCCCTCATTTCTTGTGGGGAGAGCAAGGGCCTGTGGGGATGGGCCAAGGGGGAACGATTTTAACGTGACAGAGAGGGGAGATTGAGATGAGATCTTAGAAGTTGTTCCCTGTGAGGGTGGTGGGACAGTGGCACAGGGTGCCCAGAGAAGCTGTGGCTGCCCCATGGCTGGCAGTGTTCAAGACAGCTGAAAATGCCCTGACTCTTTCCTTGGTACATGATTGAGTTGCAGGTTTTGTTCCATTTTTGGCTAAATCTGAACTATTTATGGAAGTTTCTAGCCTATTTTAAGCTTTTCCTGGCTATTTCTTAACTGGTTTAGGCTGTTTCAAACACTTTTTTTCCCCAATTCTAAAACTTTTTGAACCATTTTGACCTTTTCCAAACGTTTTTTTGTCCATTTCTTACTAATTTCTTGCCATTTCTAACCCATTTTTGCTCTTTCCTGACTCGGTTTGAGGCATTTTTGGCCATTCCTAACCCAGTGTTGCCAATTTCTAACCCATTTTAAGTCTATTTAAGGCTATTTCTAAAAAAATTAGGGCCATTTCTATCCTAATTTGGGCCATTTCTTACCAGTTTTAAGCTTTTTTTTTGGCTATTCCTAGTCCATTCTTGCCTGCTTGTCCCCTGTTTGAAGCATTTTTTAGCACTTCTAAACAATTGATGACCATTTCTATCTTATTTTTGCCCATGTCTTACCAGTTTTAAGCCATTTTTTCAATTCCTAAAGAATTCATGGCCATTTCTAGCCTGGTTTCAGCTTTTCTTAGCTATTTCTTAACTGGCTTGAGCTATTTCTAACCTTTTTTTTGCCCAATGCTAACTCTTTTTAAGCCATTATGGCCATTTCCAAACCGTTCTTGTCCTGTACTTAACAATTTCTTTCTAACCCTTTTTTTGGCCTTCCCTAACTTGGTTTAACCCATTTTTGGCCCTTTCTGACCCACTTTAAGATTTTTTTTTGGCTATTTCTAAACAATGGCTGGTCATTCTCACCTTATTTTTGCCCATTTCTTACCTGGTTTATGCCATTTTTGGCTAATGCTTCACTTTTTTTATGGGCATTTCTAGCCTGGTTTAAGCTTTTCTTACCTATTTCTAAACTGGCTTGAGCTATTTCTAACCCTTTTTTTGCCCAATTCTAACACTTTTTAAGTCATTTTGGCCATTCCCAATCCATTTCTGTCCAGTTATTACCATTTTTTTTCTGTTCCTAACACAGTTTTTGCCCTTTCCTGGCTTGCTTTAAACCATTTTTGGCCCTTTCTAACCCATTTTAAGTCCTTTTTGGCTATTTCTAAACAATTGCTGGTTGTTCTTACCTTATTTTTGCCCATTTTTTGCAGGTTTTATTCCATTTTTGGCTAAAAGTGAACTATTTATGGAAGTTTCTAGCCTGGTTTAACCTTTTCCTTGCCATTTCTAAACTGGCTTGAGCTATATCTAACCCTTTTTTTGCGCAATGCTGACTCTTTTTAAGCCATTTTGGCCATTTCCAAACCCTTTCTGTCCGGTTCTTACCAGTTTCTTTCTATTTCTAACCTGGTTTTGCCCTTTCCTGACTTGGTTTAAACTATTTTTGGCCCCTTCCAACACATTTTAAGTCTTTTTTGGCTATTTCTGAACAATTGCTGGTCATTCTGATTTTTCTCAATTTCTTAACAGTTTTATGCCATTTTTGACTAAGTCTGAACAGTTTCTTGCCATTTTTAGTTTGTTTTACGCTTTTCTTAGCGACTATTTCTAACCCTTTTTTGCCCACTTCTATCTCTATTTTAGTCATTTTGGCCATTTCCAAACCATTTATGTCCTGTTCTTACCAATTGATTTCTGTTTCTAAACCATTTTTGCCCTTTCCTGATTTGGTTTAAACCATTTTTGGCTCTTTCTGACCCTTTTACGGTTTTTTTTTCTATTTCTAAACAATTGCTGGTCATTCTTATCTTATTTTTGCCCATTTCTTGCCAGTTTTAAGCCATTCTATGGCAATTTCTGAACTATTTATGGAAGTTTCTAGCCTGGTTTAAACCTTTTCTTAGCTATTTCTAAACTGGCTTGAGCTATTTCTAACCCTTTTTTGCGTAATACTGACTCTTTTTAAGCCATTTTGGCCATTTTCAAGCCATTTTTCAACTGTTCTTACCAATTTCTTTCTGTTTCTAAACCATTTTTGCCCTTTCCTCGCTTGGTTTAAACCATTTTTGTCTCTTTCTGACCCTTTTTACGTTTTTTTTGGCTATTTCTAAACAATTGCTGGTCATTCTTACCTTATTTTTGCCCATTTCTTGCCCATTTGAAGCCATTTTTGGCAATTTCTGAACTATTTATGGAAGTTTCTAGCCTGGTTTAAGCTTTTCTTACCTATTTCGAAACTGGCTTGAGCTATATCTAACCCTTTTTTTTTTGCGCAATACTGAGTCTTTTTAAGCCATTTTGGCCATTTTCAAACCATTTTTCAACATTTCTTACCAATTTATTTCTATTTCTAACCCGTTTTTGCCCTTTCCTTACTTGGTTTAACCTATTTTTACTTCTTTATAACCCATTTTAAATCTTTTTTTTGCTATTTCTAAGCAATTGCTGGTCATTCTTGTCTTATTTTTGCTCATTTCTTGCAGGTTTTATTCCTTTTTTGTCAATTTCTGAACGATTTATGGAAGTTTCTAGCCTGGTTTAAGCTTTTCTTACCTATTTCGAAACTGGCTTGAGCTATATAGAACCCTTTTTTTGCACAATACTGACTCTTTTTAAGTCATTTTGGCCATTCCCAAAACCTTTCTGTGCAGTTATTACCAATTTCTTTCTGTTTCTAAACCGTTTTTGCCATTTTCTAACCTGGTTTAAACCATTTTTGGCTCTGACCCTTTTAAGGTTTTTTTTTGCTATTTCTAAACAATTGCTGGTCATTCTTACCTTATTTTTGCCCATTTTTTTTGCCAATTTAAAGCCATTTTTGGCAATTTCTGAACTATTTATGGAAGTTTCTAGCCTGGTTTACGCTTTTCTTACCTATTTCTGAACTGGCATGAGCTATATCTAACCCTTTTTTTTGCGCAATACTGACTCTTTTTAAGCCATTTTGGCCATTCCCAAACCCTTTCTATCCAGTTCTTACCAATTTCTTTCTGTTTCTAACATGGTTTTGCCCTTTCCTGACTTGGTTTAAACCATTTTTGTCACTTTCTAACCCATTTTAAGTCTTTTTTGTCTATTTCTAAACAATTGCTGGTCATTATTATCTTATTTTTGCCAATTTCTCACCAGTTTTATGCCATTTTTGACTAAGTCTGAACAGTTTCTTGGTTTTGGACATTTCCAAACCATTTTTGTCCATTTCCTACTAATTTCCTGTCATTTCTAACCCATTTTTGCCCTTTCCTGACTTGGTTTAAACCATTTTTGGCTTTTTCTAACCCATTTTAAATCTTTTTTTTGGCTATTTCTAAGCAACTGCTGGTCATTCTTGTCTTATTTTGGCCATTTCTTGCAGGTTTTCTTCCATTTCTGGCTAAATCTGAATTATTTATGGAAGTTTCTAGCCTGGTTTAAGCTTTTCTTACCTATTTCTAAACAATTGCTGGTCATTCTTACCTTATTTTTGCTCATTTCTTGCAGGTTTTATTCCTTTTTTGGCTAAATCTGAACTATTTATGGAAGTTTCTAGCCTGGTTTAAGCTTTTCTTAGCTATTTCTAAACTGGCTTGAGCTATATCTAACCCTTTTTTGCGCAATACTGACTCTTTTTAAGCCATTTTGGCCATTCCCAAACCCTTTCTGTCCAGTTCTTACCAATTTCTTTTCTGTTCCTAACACAGCTTTTGCCCTTTCCTGACTTGGTTTAAACCATTTTTGGCTTTTTTTAACCCATTTTAAGTCTTTTTTGGCTATTTCTTAACTATTTATGGAAGTTTCTAGCCTGGTTTAAGCTTTTCTTACCTATTTCTAAACTGGCTTGAGCTATATCTAACCCTTTTTTTGCACAATACTGACTCTTTTTAAGCCATTTTGGCCATTCCCAAACCCTTTCTGTCCAGGTCTTACCAATTTCTTTCCAACCTGGTTTTGCCTTTTCCTCACTTGGCTTAAACCGTTTTTGGCCCTTTCTAAACGATTTTAAGTGTTTTTTGACTATTTCTAAACAATTGCTGGTCATTCTTATCTTATTTTTGCCCATTTCTTGCCAGTTTTAAGACGTTTTATGGCAATTTCTGAATAATTCATGGAAGTTTCTAGCCTGGTTTAAGCTTTTCTTACCTATTTCTAAACTGGCTTGCGCTATTTCTAACCCTTTTTTGCGCAATACTGACTCTTTTTAAGCCATTTTGGCCATTTTCAAACCATTTTTCAACATTTCTTACCAATTTATTTCTATTTCTAACCCCTTTTGGCCCTTTCCTGACTTTGTTTAACCCATTTTTGCTTCTTTATAACCCATTTTAAATCTTTTTTTGGCTATTTCTAAACAATTGCTGGTCATTCTTGTCTTATTTTTGCTAATTTCTTGCAGGTTTTATTCCTTTTTTGGCAATTTCTGAATGATTTATGGAGGTTTCTAACCTGGTTTAAGCTTTTCTTACCTATTTCTAAACTGGCTTGAGCTATATCTAACTCTTTTTTTGCACAATACTGACTCTTTTTAAGCCATTTTGGCCATTCCCAAACCCTTGCTGTCCAGGTCTTACCAGTTTCTGGTTTTGCCCTTTCCTCACTTGGTTTAAACCAATTTTGGCCCTTTCTAACCCATTTTAAGTCTTTTTTGGCTATTTCTAAACAATTGCTGGTCATTCTTATCTTATTTTTGCCTATTTCTTAGTAATTTTATGCATTGTTGACTTAGTCTGAACAGTTTCTTGCCATTTCCAGCCTGGTGTAACCTTTTCCTAGCTATTTCTATACTGGCTTGAGCTATTTCTAACCCTTTTTTGCCCAATTCTAACTCTTCTTAAGTCATTTTGGCCATTTCCAAACCATTTTTGTCCTGTTCTTACCAATTTCTTTCTGTTTCTAAACCATTTTTGCCCTTTTCTATCCTAGTTTAAACCATTTTTGGCTCTTTCTGACCCTTTTAAGGTGTTTTTGGCTATTTCTAAACAATTGCTGGTCATTCTTACCTTGTTTTTGCCCATTTCTTGCCCATTTGAAGCCATTTTTGGCAATTTCTCAACTTTTTTGGAAGTTTCTAACCTGGTTTAATCTTTTCTTACCTATATCTAAACTGGCTTGAGCTATATCTAACCCTTTTTTGCGCAATACTGACTCTTTTTAAGCCATTTTGGCCATTTTCAAGCCATTTTTCAACTGTTCTTACCAATTTCTTTCTGTTTCTAAACCATTTTTGCCCTTTCCTCGCTTGGTTTAAACCATTTTTGTCTCTTTCTGACCCTTTTTACGTTTTTTTTGGCTATTTCTAAACAATTGCTGGTCATTCTTACCTTATTTTTGCCCATTTCTTGCCCATTTGAAGCCATTTTTGGCAATTTCTGAACTATTTATGGAAGTTTCTAGCCTGGTTTAAGCTTTTCTTACCTATTTCGAAACTGGCTTGAGCTATATCTAACCCTTTTTTTTTTGCGCAATACTGAGTCTTTTTAAGCCATTTTGGCCATTTTGAAACCATTTTTCAACATGTCTTACCAATTTATTTCTATTTCTAACCCGTTTTTGCCCTTTCCTGACTTGGTTTAAGCCATTTTTGCTTCTTTATAACCCATTTTAAATCTTTTTTTGGCTATTTCTAAACAATTGCTGGTCATTCTTGTCTTATTTTTGCTCATTTCTTGCAGGTTTTATTCCGTTTTTGGCAATTTCTGAACTATTTATGGAAGTTTCTAGCCTGGTTTAAGCTTTTCTTACCTATTTCGAAACTGGCTTGAGCTATATCTAACCTTTTTTTTTGCGCAATACTGACTCTTTTTAAGCCATTTTGGCCATTCCCAAACCCTTTCTGTCCTGGTCTTACCAATTTCTTTCTATTTCTAACCTGGTTTTGCCATTTCCTCACTTGGTTTAAACCATTTTTGGCCCTTTCAAACCCATTTTAAGTCTTTTTTGTCTATTTCTAAACAATTGCTGGTCATTCTTATCTTATTTTTGCCCATTTGTTACCAGTTTTATGCCATTTTTGACTAAGTCTGAACAGTTTCTTGCCATTTCTAGTTTGGTTTAAGCTTTTCGTAGCTATTTCTAAACTGGTTTAGACTAGTTCTAACCTTTTTTTGCCATTTGTGAAAAGAAAATGTGGTCATTTGATTTTGGGTCGTTGTTTATTCATATCTCCTTTAATATTTCAAAGCCAGCCATAAGATTCTGACAGATTACAAGCTTTATGAAATATCAAAGTAATTATTTAGACTTTCATGCTTCTTTGTGCAGATGTGAAAGAATAAATACCCATAAAGTCTCAGAAGTGACACTTATCCTGGGCTGAGTCGTCGTAGCGATGTGGTTTTCTCCCCTGACCTGTCCCAGATAACTGGAACTATAGATGCTTGTCACTCCAGGGAATGTATAGTTCCCTCTGGTTTGTGCTCTGTGGAGAGATGAGGTTATTGTGCAGCCATGAAACTCTTGGGCTTCAACCTTTGGGGTCCCACTCAACCTCACATGAGATTCAAACAGCTTGTTTCTTAACATGCCCTGGAGAATGTTACTGAATCACAGAATCAGGCAGTGCTTTGAGTTAGAAGGGACTTTAAAGCTCACCTAGTTCCACCCCACCTACTTTCCACTAGCCCAGGCTGCTTGAAGCTGGTTGCTGTGTTAGTAGAACAAATCCACCTGGTTCCTTGTGTGGTGTTTTATTTATTTATTTGAGTATATTTTCTGTCTTAAATCTAAAACTGAAAGGTCAGAGTCCGATGGGAAGAGGGTAAAAAGCAGAATTACAGGAATGCAAGAATTAACGTGTGGACGCTTGTGTCAGTTTTAAGCTCAGCAGGTCTGTGGCTGAACTGTGCCACAGCGTTTAAACTGTGATGCTTGGATCTAAATGGTTGTAATTCCTTGTCTTGATACGGAGAGAATGTGAGGTCGGGGAAGGAGGTGTTGGAATGAGCTTGACTCAAGAGAACGCTGGGAGGAAGGAGGAGGGTGGGAAGTGAGAGATGATAACCCCAGCTCTGAGAGAAGCGCTCACAAAACCAGGTGAGGTTCTGCAAAGAGCAGATGGTGGCCCAGGCTTTGAAGTCTTAGTGGTGGCCTTTTAGCAAGCCAAGTGAGAGACGGTGTTCTTTGTTAGAGGTGCTGCTGTGGACCCTGAGTCATGGCAGGCTCTGAGCAGGGGCAGGAGAGGGCTTAGGCAGGGGCCGTTGGTACCTGCTCATTTCAGGGAGGAACCTGCAGCTGGGTAATACACCTGAGTGTGATGCACTCTGAGTGTGGTGAGTGTATCAGAGTTCAAAGGGTTTCATGTAGCTGCTAAGCAGCTTGGGAGAGAAGATGATAGTCCCACATGCCTTTAGCTCCTTTAGGGTGTGTGTTCTTCTAAGACTACTTAAAGATCAGCTTTGCCTCTGCTTTTACTGTTTCAATCTCTGATTTTGTTACTGAAACTTTATTTGCAGAGACGAAGGTAGTTCAAATGAACTTTACCAATCCACTGCTGATCAGATGAGTGGCCTTCCAACAAGCTGTAGAGAACTTAATGGCCTTTTCAAAACAAAGGAGGACAAGCTTGAGAAGAGCTGGACTGAGGGCCCTGCAGTTCAGAAGCCTCAGTTCCAAGTGGCAGAACCAGGAGAAGGGTGATGGGAGCTTCTGTTGAGTTGGAGACAGAAGGCAGTTTAGTTTAATTTCTTTTATTTCTTAGGATGAGAATGTGTTGAATTTTTCTTGCTTGCTAAATCAATAGAATCTCTCCTGATGCTGCTGAGAGCACAGTTCTGCTATTGCACTGGAGGCAGCTTGCTTCAGAGCTGGACTCTGATTGTCTAACTATGTCCTGTGTGAGTCCAGCAGCTGTGGGATCCCAACACCTTTGCTTTGGCTGCTGGAGACAGGGCTATCTAGAAGTGGGCAGTGGGGAAGAAAGTGTTCTTGTCTGCAGCAAGTCCCCTGCTTCTTAGGTTGGAGGGGCTGCTGCCCCTATGGAAGGGTGCACCAAGTCTCCCCAGGCAGCTCAGGTGTTGCTTTGCCACACAGGGGCCTGTGATGGGCTGGTGAGACTGCCCTGGCTGTTCTGTGGTGCAGGGTCTGTGCTGGCTCTGCGTTGTGCCCTGGCAGTCACAGGGGTGTTTCACACTGGTTCACTTTCTGACCGCATCTGTATTGGTTTGGTTTTGGGCAGTGAATGAAACTGTGCTTTTCTGATGGTCTTATGGTAATAATTCCTTATGGTTTATTACTTTTTCAAGTTCAGGAGGCCACTTAGTTTTCCGAAAGTCATTTGGACATATTCATAGATGTGAGGTTTTCTCCACTTCACCGATTCAGAATGAAATTAATTGTGCTGAAACACTGGACTGAATTTAAATTTTAGAGTAATTCTTGTGCCTCTTCCTTCATTGACGCATCTGTTAAAACTGTATGGTTTTGTTCTCTTGCATTTGTTTGGGGTTCCGTGTTGGGTTTTTTTCCCTCCCAGAAAGAGGCATAAGGTCACGGTCACTCACTATTTCATTAGAATTAGCTTTTTTCAGGGAGTGTGACCTTACCTTGTTGAAGCCACTTTGGCAGCTTTTTACCCGTACGGAAAACAACTTGTGTCATGACATGGCCAAGCCTGGGATTCTTCTTCCTCTTCGTCGTGCACTTGCAGAACTCTTCCTTGGTACAGAAAACAGAGTTAGTGTAAGCAGTTCCTGTACTTGCACCCCTCCTCTCCCCAGTGCCCAGAATGATACATAGTTCAGTGTTAAATTAAAAGCAGTTTTCCTTTACCTTGGCAAAGTTCATCAGAGCTTTAGAACCATTAAATGCTTCAGAAACATGACAAACTTTCTCTTGTGGAGTCTGGCAGCAAATTCTACTAGAGGGGCCATGCTGTTGCCATATCCATTGTGGAGCCTTATATAATAGTCATGACTTCTCCTTATGCACTTCAGGCAGCGAGCCCTAAAGCCACTCTTTATTCTGAGAGGAATGCTGCTTTAATAATTAATTTAAAGGTATTTAAATGTGCTTTTCCTTGAGTTGGTTTTGCACACTACGTAGGAACAGTCTGTAAGGAACTGATTTCTGTGTTCACAAAGTGTGTTCTAGTCAGGGAGAGTCTACTGTGTAGGTCAGATACCTTTGGTTCATGGGGACTACTGTAATGATCAGCATTTTAATGATAATGAGTAGGATGATATCTTTACTAGAAGTGTTGGTGTTCATTGAAGGCTTTGTTGCAGGAGCTTGGATCTCTACAAGAGTATTTGCTTGTCTTAAATACTGAAGATCAACTTCATCGCTGCACAGCACAGGTCCTAAGATTGCACAACCTCAGTGATGTGTGGGTTTGCAATATCTTTCTGACAGGCAGAGATAATGAATGGTTTCTGACTGCCCAGTGGAGTTGTATAAAGCAGAGATAAATGTACTTTGACTTCCCAAAACCCTGAAAGGCTTCTGAAATACGTGAATGAACTACGCACAAATGTTCTCCTTTGATAGTCAGCTGATGTGCCGCAAAGTGGCTGTTGGGTGTCATCTGGTTTACCAAAGTGACCTCTCAAGTGCCAAAAGGTGGGAATGGGGATGGGGGCTGGTCTTTCAGTAGCTGGAAATGCAGTTGCCTTGCTGGAACTGCCTGGATACATGACAGTTGTTGCACTACTACCTTCTTAGGTTGGAGGGGCTGCTGCCCCTATGGAAGGGTGCACCAAGTCACCCCAGGCAGCTCAGGTGTTGCTTTGCCACAGAGGGGCCTGAGATGGGCTGGTGAGACTGCCCTGGCTGTTCTGTGGTGCAGGGTCTGGTCTGGCTCTGCGTTGTGCCGTGGCAGTCACAGGGGTGTTTCACACTGGTTCACTTTCTGACCGCATCTGTATTGGTTTGGTTTAGGGCAGTGAATGAAACTGTGCCTTTCTTATGGTCTGTAGAAGTGGCCACTTGGAGAAGGAGAGCAATGCTGGAGGGGTGGTCACCTTCCTACCCTATTTTTTTTTGACACAAAGGGCAGCTCTCCAGAGAAGTTGTGATGTTCCAGGGACAGAATTCATTATCCTAAAATCATAGAATCCCAGCCTGCTTTGGCTTGCAAGGGACCGTAAAGCTCATCCAGTTCCAGCCCCCTGCCACGGGCAGGGACACCTTCCACTAGAGGAGCTTACTCCAAGCCCCATCCAACCTGGCCTTGGGCACTGCCAGGGATGGGGCAGCCACAGCTTCTCTGGGCACCCTGTGCCAGTGCCTCAGCACCCTCACAGGGAAGAACTTGTGGCTAAGAGCTCATCTCAGTCTCCTCTCTGGCAGGTTAAAATGGATATTAAAAAAACTTCTAGAATGTCCCTCTGAAAATTCTGGGGGAAAAAACACCTCACCACAGAAGCTAAATTGAAGCCTGTTTCTAGTTTTCCTAATCTATTGATTTCTCAAGGAAAATATTCATCGCCTTGGTCATTGAACAGAATGAGTAGCTGGAAATTTGATAAAAAAGGCATTTCTGGGCTTTGATCTCCTTAAGAGAAATGGTGCAAGGTCAATCAGCAGCAAAATGAAAAGGAATCCGCGTGAATGTGTACGTGAGGCATCATCAGAGCTACTTTTGCATGAGCGCAACTTTCACTGTGTGGTGAGCAGCTGGCAGTGCTTAGAGGGCTAAATAATCCTTATTGAGGACGAGCAGTTCTGAAGAGCACGGTTCATGTCCGCCTCAGCTCTCTCTTATCATATAGATAAATCAGTCCTGATGTGATCGCAATTGGAAAGAATCGTGTGTGTTATTTTCAAAATGATGAGTCTTGATTTACATCAACCTCATCTTTATCCAAAATGCTCTGTAAACGGTTGTTTGGGGCTCTTCTCTTCTGCAAGAAACCTTGCAGTATAATCTTTTCGGAAAATTGAGGGATAATCTGCTTCATTCAAGAGCTAGGTTTGCTTCAGCGCTCTGTTTTTCTACTTTGCCAAAACCCATGTGTGAATGATTATCGCGTGATACTCTAAAGCCTTCTAATGTTGCATTTACACATATATGCTATTAGCTGCAGCAATGACATTTTTATGACCTTTAGGTGAGGTAGTTTGTATCTTCACAGATTTGGGAAAACGGTAATGATGCTTTTCTTTCACTTGTCTTAACTACCTTTTTAACTGCGAGCCGTCAGCACATTCACTGAATGATGGCAGTAGAAAAGTATGCAGAACTTTGATCCTGGACTAGACAGTAACTGAGAAAAGCTAAAAGAGCTCTTCTGCAGGCACAGGGGTATTTTTAAGAAAGGATGCATTCATGCCTGTCTTTCCTAGAACCAAGTATGAAGATGAAATAGAGCGCTGTGGGCTTTCGGGAAAATAAGCAAGCCTGATGTTTTATCATCTTTCTTGGGTTTAATACATATCTCTACAAAGTCTGAGTCAAACGTTTATTCTGACCTGGGTTTTAAATTCTCTGTTAGTGTAGAAATAGCAGATAGTACACACTGAAGTTCAAGACCTGCTGTTAAGCAGGTTTGATGCTTGAATGCTTCATGTAACCTTCAGGACATAGGTAATGTTTTAACACAAAAGTACTTTCAGGAATACAAAAGGAAAGAGAAAAAAAAGCTTATGAGTGTTATTTTTGAAGGGTGTTATTTTTTTATCAGTAGATTGTTTTCACTTAAAGGGTTATTTTTCAAAACGCCCAAATAGAAGATGCCTTTTTGTTTGTATCCTGCATTTTTTTGAGTAAGGCTCTAATTACTTTACAATCCAAGGTTTTGAATTTAGTTTCACGTAGCTTAATTTCCATATGTCACAGATGAATCACAATTTTTATTGTTGAATTTGGTTACTATTGTTGAATTTCCCTTCTGAAGTGTAAGAGATCCTTCTATTCTGAGACTTGTACAAACAATTGAGCTCTTTTGTTTTAAATAATAACGAACAAATATTTTCTTAATTTTGATAACATTTATGTTTTATTGTCAGTTGTGTTTAAAGTTAATTCCATTTCCTTTTTTAATGCCATGTCTTATCCGGGCTTCATAAAAAGAAGTGTGGCCAGCAGGTAGGGGTGATTCTTCCTCTACTCTGCTCATGCAAGATCCCATCCAGAGTACTGTGTTCAGCTCTGGAGTCCTCAGTACAGGTCCAGAGCAGAGGGCCACAAAAGTAATCACAGGGATGGAGCACCTCTGTTACGAGAAAAGGCTGCGAGAGTTGGGCTTGCTCAGCCTGGAGAAGAGAAGGCTCTGGGAACACTTTATTGCCCTTTTTCAGTACTTAAAGGGGGCTTATACAAAAAACAGAGACTTTTTGATGAGCCTGAAGTGACAGGACAAGGGGCAATTTGTTTTTATCTGAAAGAGGGTAGGTTTTAGATTGCATATAATGAAGATGGTTTTTACAAGGACCTACACACACCTTTTCACAAGGTGTTACAAGGTTTTTTCACAAGGTTGTTTTTTTTTTTTTACAAGGTTTTACACACACACCCACACACACACCCACCCCTTTTTACAAGGGTGGTAAGAAACTGGGAAAGCTTTCCCAAAAAGCTGTTGATGCCCCATCTTTGGAAGTGTTCAAGGTCAGGTTGGATGAGCTTTGCACAACCTGACCTAGTGAAATGGTAAGCTCATGGTAAGAAGGTTGGACTAGATGATCTTTAAAAGCCCCTTCAAACACAAATCGTTCTTTGAGTCTACAATTTTGGTGGTTGTTTTTTTTTTAATATAAAATGATGACCTTTTTTTTAGCAGATTAGTAAGCTGAAATCCCCCCTGCTTTAAATCTGGAAATCTGTAGGTGAAGTTGTCACCTCAGGTCACTTTATACTCAAAAAGGCAATACATGTCTTTTTGGCTCTGATTCATAGATTTTATTTTGATATCTGTATAAAGTCCGTCTGCTTGGTTTGTTGTTTTTTTTTAGGTATCTAAATAAGAAAGTGGGCAAAAAAGAGCTATTGCACTGCCATGGAGTCTGGTGGAATCCCAGAATCACGCAGTGGCTGAGGTCGGACGGGAGCTCTGAAGGAAGTCTTCTCCAATCATAGACTTTGTTTTTATTAATTTTATCTGATTTCACTGAACCATACCCAGCCAGCTTTAGAGGATCCAAGGATGGTTTCCACAACGCCTCTGGGCAACCTGCAGCAGTCCTCAGTCACCCTCACATTACAGAAGTGTTTCCTTTTCTTCAAATGGAACCGGTGAGATTATTACCTTGTAAAAATACTCACTTTAAGTAGATCCTGACTAGTGATTGCCTATTTAACACATGAATGTATTCTAGAGTCTTTCATTGTTACAGCAAATATATTGTAATAATTACTGAAAGATTAAATAGCATGCAGAGTTAAAAGCTGAAGTATCACCTTGGCAAAACATTTAAGAGAACTTCAAACGTTACCTGGAGGTTGTTACTTGTTTGAAATTGCATGGGGTTTGTGAAGAATTTGATCAAAATTTAAATATAAAAGCAAGATCACAAAGGTTTACTTTTTAAAGGTTATGTGCACTGGAAATTCATTCGTTTTTTTTTTTTTAAATCCGGAGTTAAAATAGGTAAGCATGTATTTAAAGTATAGTGTGTGGCTGAAGTTAAACACATACTTCAGGGATCTGCTGGACTTTCACCTAAATCTGTAATCAGATTTGTGAAAAAGAATAGTTAAAAACCAGCTAGTTACAAGTGTCAATTTCAGGGGGCTTTTTTATTACTGTTGAGTAATCTCTTCCTCATACTATTCTCACTATTCTCTTTGCTTAATAAAAACCATGTGTTCATGTTACGAACATTCAAAGCCCTCTTCTGCAGAGCTTTTCCCAAACACAGCAGCAGACAAATCCTTCTCAACAAAGATATGGACAGCTCTGTAAGAAGCTGAAAAAGTATCCTAATGTCAAATGAGAAATTGTCTGAGAAAAGAGGCTGGGTTGACAATATTAGTAGTGCCTGTATCTACGTCATCTGGTTCTAGCAATATCGCTTGGTACTTAAGGAACCGAGAGGGAGACAGCCAGTGCCCCCCTTTGTTCCAGTAGCGCAGATATGGGATGTGATACCAGGACGGTCATCTTTTGTCCCATGGTACATCTTTGAGCTTCCTGGATATTTAGGACTATGGCTGCTACGGCCCGTAAGCATCCAGGCCATCCTTTGCTTACTTCATCTAGTTGCTTTGAGAAGTAAGCTAGAGCCCTTTTCTGGGGTCCTGCATTTTGAGCTAGGACTGCGAGGGCTACGCCTTGTCTCTCATGTGAAAATAACCCAAAAAGGGTTTGGTGACATGTGGCAGTCCGAGGGCTGGGGCCCCCAGTAATTCCTTCTTTAATTCGTTAAATGCCTGTTTTGCTTCCCCAGTCCACTGTAATTCCCTTGTTTGTGCTTGCCGCAATTGGTATAGGGGTTTTCCTACTCTACCATAATTCTAGATCCAGAGTCGACACTAAACGTGTCATGCCGAGAAATGTCCCAAGTTCCTTAGGTGTCTTGGGCTGAGGGGTTTGGCAGATCGTTTCTTTGCGTTCTTGTCCTAATCTCTGCTGCCTCCTGAGACCTCATAGCCCAGGTAGGTGACTTCTTGCTCCATTATTCGTGCCTTCTGCTGAGATACCTTATATCCTTTAAGGCCCAGAAAATTTAACAGGCATACTGTCCATTCCTCACAGCTGTTTGAGGTTTCGGTGGCTATCACAGGTCGTCCACATATTGGAGCAAAAGTCCTTCTGCAGTGGGTGCCGTCCAGCCCTCAAGGTCTTTTGCCCTTTCGTTTCCAAATAAGGTTGGGCTATTTTTGAAGCCTTGGGGTAACACAGTGCAGGTGAGTTGGGGTTTCCGACCTGACTCTGCATTTTCCCATTCAAAAGCAAACAATTTTTGGCTCTCTGGCTCCAAGGGCAGGCAGAAGAAGGTATCTTTTAAGTCTAAAACAGTAAACCAAAAAAGATTCTCTCTTAGTTTTGTTAACTAAGTATAAGGGTTGGCCACTGCAGGATAAAGGTCTTCTGTTATTTTATTGGTAGCTCTCAGGTCTTGTACTAATCCCTAACTTTTCCCATCCGGTTTGTGGATTGGCAAAACGGGGGTGTTACATTCAGGTTCCCATTCTACTAAAAGGCCAAATTTGAGAAAGGAATCTATTACAGGTTTAATTCCTTTCCGGTCCCCTAGTTTGAGGGGGTATTGTTTGATTCTTACCAGTTGTGCCTGGGGCTTCAGCCTGACTTGGATCGGTTTGGCGTGCTTTGTCTTACCTGGTATTCCGTCGGCCCGCACTCCTGGGTAGACGTGATCCAGGATGTCCAAGGGGACCTGTTTTGTTACCTGTGGCTGGATTAGAGCTAAACATTTCGATGAAGTGATCGTCTCTACTTTGTATTCCACCATTTTTAAACTTGATCTCTGCTTCCAATTTTTCTAATAGATCCCTTCCTAAGAATGATTTTGGGGCATTTGGCATATATAAAAATGCATGCGTTCCTATCATTTTACCCATTTTATACCGGCGCGGTTGCATGTATGGTACCTTCTGTGGCTGGCCTGTCGCCCCAATCCCATTTAAAGATTCATTATCAATCAAAGCTAATTGTTGATTTAACAGAGCAAACGTAGCTCCGGTGTCTGCTAGAAATGCTACGTTTGTGTCTTCTTTCCCCAGCTTCATTATAAGCAGGGGGTTGGCCGGGGTTCGACCCTCTGGTCCCCCCTATTCTATTTCTGATTCAGCAGGGCGTGGGAGATGTCCCTCCTCCCTTCTCAGTCTGGGACACTGGCTTCTCCAGTGCCCTGCCTGTTTACAAAAAGCAGACTGATTAGGCCGTACCCTATTATTAGGGGCCCTCATTTTGCGACGCCAAAAGCAATCTTCCCATGTGCCTTGAGTTTTTCCATTTCCCTGATAGTTTCCTTACCTTAAGGCCGCAGTGGTCGCATGAGTAATTGCTTGACTTAGCTTTTTCCTTTCATTACCATCTCGGTTGCGGTACACCCTCCGTGCTTCCTCAGTAAGCCTTTCAATATCTTTCTGGTCCTCTGCTCTGAGGTTTTCTAGTTTCTTTCTAATATCATCTGAGGATTGTCCTCGAAAGACGGGTATCAGCTGCTGCCTTCCCAGGGCTCCGGAGGGGTCCAGGGTAGCTCATTTTTGCATTGCCTCCCGTAATCTATCCTGAAATTCCGTAGGAGTTTCACCTGTGTTTTGTTTGACAGCATATAAAGCTCCCCGATTCACGGATGGATTTAGGAATTGCTTGCTCCAATCTAAATGCAATCCGTGTTCGATATCTTGTGAGAAGTTGATAATGGTTGGGGTTATTCTAATCCCATTGTGGTTTAACTGCAGGGTCAGAATCGTCTGCCTTTCCTTGCAATGCTTGTGCAGCGATTAATGCCTGAACATGAGTTCTGGCGGCTTTACGTATTAGTTCCTTTTCAGTGTCTGTGAGTGCCCTCATGTCATAGGTGTTGGGGATGGTGTCCTCATTGTCTGCCAGGCCTGCCACCGCTGCTGTCTGCTTGGGGGCAGCCACCGTCCGCGATGTTCTCAGACAAGTCAGGAAGCGCATTGAGCAAAGCACTCATATCATAGATGCTGGGGACAGTGTCCTCATTGTTCCCCACTACCAGTGCTGGCTGCCTGCGGCAGCCACCCTCCACCACAGACTTGGACAGGTCAGGGAGAGCACTGAGCAAAGCAGACAAATCATAGACAGCAGGGATGGTGTCCCTATTGTCTGCCAGCCCTGCCACCGCTGCTGGCTCCTTGGGGCAGCCGCCTTCCACCATGTTCTCTGACACATCAGGGGAGCACTGAGCAAGGCACTCATACCATGGGTGTTGGGGTTGGTGTCCTTGTTCCCCATCCCTGCCACGGCTGCTGGCTCTTTGGAGCTGCCACCCTTCACCACTCTCTCAGGCACATCAGGGAGAGCACTGAACAAGGCACTCCTCTCATGGGTGCTGAGGATGCTGTTCTGACTATTCCCCAGCCCTGCCATGGCCGCTGGCTCCTTGGGGCAGCTGCTCTCCACCGCGTTCTCAGTCAGGTCAGGGAGAGCACTGAGCAAGGCAGACAAATCATAGACAGCAGGGATGGTGTCCCTATTGTCTGCCAGCCCTGCCACCGCTGCTGGCTCCTTGCGGCAGCCGCCTTCCACCACGTTCTCAGACACATCAGGGGGAGCACTGAGCAAGGCACTCATACCATGGGTGTTGGGGATGGTGTCCTCATGGTTCCCCAGCCCTGACCCAGCTGCTGGCTCCTTGTGGCAGCTGCCCTCCACTGCGTTCTCAGTCAGGTCAGGGCGAGCACTGAGCAAGGCAGACAAGTCATAGACCCTAGGGACGGTGTCTTCATTATTCCGCAGCCCTGACATTGCTACTGGTTCCTTATGGCAGCCGCTCTCCACTACATTTTCAGGAACATCAGGGAGAGCACTGGGCAAGGCACTCCTATCGTGGGTGTTGGGGATGGTGTCTGCATTGTTCCCCATCCCTGCCACGGCTGCTGGCTCTTTGGAGCTGCCACCCTTCACCACTCTCTCAGGCACATCAGGGAGAGCACTGAGCAAGGCACTCCTCTCATGGGTGCTGAGGATGCTGTTCTGACTATTCCCCAGCCCTGCCATGGCCGCTGGCTCCTTGGGGCAGCTGCTCTCCACCGCGTTCTCAGTCAGGTCAGGGAGAGCATAGAACAAAGCAGACAAATCGTAGACCGCAGGGACGATGTCCCCATTGTCTGCCAGCCCTGCCACCGCTGCTGGCTCCTTGCGGCAGCCGCCCTCCGCCGCATTCTCAGTCGGGTCAGGGAGTGCACTGAGTAAGTCAGTCAAATCGTAGACATCAGGGACATTGTCCTCGCTGTTCTCCAGCGCCGCCGCCGCTGCTGCTGGCTCCTTGGGGAGCTGCTGGACTTGGGCAGGCTCAGCAGAGACTGGCAGCCCCGGGACAGAGGGCAGCACAGAGGCACGCACAGGAGGCGGCATGGCCGGAGCGGTGAAGCTCACGCCGGGTACCTCCGATGCCGTGGGCAGCTGGAGAGGGAGCCTCTCTGTTGGGAGAAGCAGAGAGGTGCTGGGGTGAGAGTTTGGCAGGCAGAGCCGGCTGGGGTTTACCTGTAGGGCAGGAGCACCAGGAGGAGCGGGAGCTGCTGCTGTACCTGCCCCGGCAGTTGGTCAGTGCCGGTTGGGCGGGGGCCAACTGCCCCCTCCCTCGGGTTCCGCCCCAGTTCCACGAGTCCTGGCTGCTTCAGCAGCCTCGCGGGGCTTTGCTTTGTCAGCCCCAGCAGCTGCCCCTCGCAATGCTTTCCTGCCCTGCTGGTGATCTCCTGGCCTAAACGAGGCTTTCCCGTGCCGGCTGTGGTTTGGGGGGAGGTGAATTTCATGTGCGAGGGGAAGGGATGGGGCCGGCACCGCCGGCCCTGGGATGCTGATGTGCGTGTTTCCCAATCTTCCCCAGTGGTGGAAGTGGGAAGGGGGCTTGTGGCACTTCTGGGTTGTTTTTCCCTGCCCGCTCTCAGGAGAGTGATCCCCCTGGGATGGCATCTTTGCTGCCTCTCACCACCCTCTCACTGGCGTTTGGGACCCTGGTTGGTGGGACCCACAAGGCATGTTATGAAAATTCTCTTCCCCCTAGCTACTAGATCACCCAGTCTTTCAAGTATTAATAAATAGCTCTTTTATTTATATATGTCTCCATATATTTCTGTGTGCACTGTAATGTGATGAGGTAGTGGATTTTCCCTGGAAGCCTCAGCCCAGCCCTGGAACTAGGACTTTTCTTAAGGGTATCTTAGAGCTGTCTGTGAAGGAGAAGGGGTATTGCAGCACAGCAGAAATAATGTCAGAATCCCAGCCCCTCCAGCATGTCTTTAAAAGCCTCTCACTGTCCCACACACCATTCATCAGTGTCTCTTGCAGGACTGGTCCAGGGTCATCTGCCTCAATAGACAAGAGCAGGACTGCAGCAGAAGTAGTGTGAGCGCCTGGCAGAGTTGGACTAGGACTGGTCATTGGTAGTGAGGGTGCTAGTGCTTGGTCCAAGTGTGTGGTACATGACTGTTTGAAGGGTGCGAGAACCCTGTGTAAAACCACATTTGGGGTTCCCCGTGTGACTGGGACACCCTTGTAATTCTCTGCTTTGCATCCCAGGCTCTGGGCGCAGTGGGCACGTGCCACTTGCGGGTTGTGGTGGCAGTTTGTCAAGGCAGAGGGGACACAGCCAACTGCCTGAGCCAGCGTCTTCCCAGATCTCTTCTGATCTCATTGCATCGCATCTCATTGTATCTCATGGCATCGCATCTCATTGCATCTCATCTCATCGCATCCCATTCCATCCTGTCCAATCCCATGCCATCTCCTCTCCTCTCCTCTCCTCTCCTCTCCTCTCCTCTCCTCTCCTCTCCTCTCCTCTCCTCTCCTCTCCTCTCCTCTCCTCTCCTCTCCTCTCCTCTCCTCTCCTCATCATATGCTGTAGAATATGATATTGAATCATATAGCATATTATACCCTATCATACCATGTCAAAGCATAGCATATCTTGTATTATATGTTTTATCATGTTATATCATGTTACATCATATCATCATATCATTTCATTTTGTTTCCATTACATTGCAATTAATTTCATTTCATCCTCACCATTTTCTCTCCTCTCCAAAAATATTATGTCATGTTGTATCGTATCGTATCATATCATATCTTATCATACTGTATTTTATCATATCATAATCTATCATATCATATCTGATCATGTCATACAGTTGTATACCATACCATCATGTCACATATCATACAATAGTATATCATAGCATATCATACCTTATCAAAGCATATCATAGCTTATCTTCTCTATCATAGCGTATCATACATACCATGCTGTACCATACCATATCATACCATACCATAGAATTTGATGGTATTTAATTTCCTTCCATTTTCATTTCCATTTCATGTCCATTTCATGTCATTTCATTTAAATTCGTTTCACCCTCATAGCATATATTGTATCATAGTATATACCATATTATGTTTTATCATGTTATGTCATGTTATAGTGTCATATCATATCATATAATTTCATTTCCATTTCGTTGCATTTGGTTTCTTTTCTCCTCCTTGTCATTTTCTCTCCTCCTCTTCTCTCCAAAAATATACCATTTCCTATCATATCATTTCATTTCATTTCATTTTGTTTTTTCACTTTATTTCATTTAATTTCATGTCCATTTGATACCATTTCATTGAGTTTCATTTCATCGTCCTCATCCCTTTCTCTTCTCGCCTCGCCTCGCCTCTTCTTCCTCTCTTATTTATCTCCTATCTCCTATCCCCTGTCTCTTGCCATCCCATGGCATCTTATTGCATCTCAAAGCATCCCATTGCATTGCATTGCATCTCATCTCGTCTCATCTTTGCATCCCACCCCACCCAGGCCCACTCCATTCCATCCCACCTCAACCCATCCTAATCCCATTCGATCCCACCCCTTCCCATCCCATGTCAATCCCACGCCATCCCCTTGTGAGTGACTGAACTGGACTGAGCCTGAACTGTCCATGGTTTGACTGATTGCTGTGAGGAGCTGCCCTGGGACACTGAACTATTAAATTGGACATGATTAAAAAATTTGTTTGAAATAGACTGATTTGTGTTTGGACCCTACAAGGGTTTCAATGGTTCAGTGCTGCTCTTCACAATGGGCTTTCAGCATTACAGATGGGAAAGTAATAGGAGATGAGGCTTATGGAATCTATGTGTATTCATTCATCCATTCATCCATTTTCCATCATCCATCCGTCATCCACCCATCATCCATCTTTCATCATCCGTCATCCTTCCACTCATCCATTCATCCATCACCCATCTTCCATACATGCATCATCCATCATCCATCATCCATCCATTCATCCATCATCCATCCATTCGTCCATCCATCCATCATCCATCCATCACCAAGCCATCACCCATCCATTCATCCATCACCCATCCATCCATCCATCTATCCATCTGATACAGGGTTAACCAGTGTACAGGGGGGTTGTACAATGGAGTTGTACAAGGGGGTTAGAGGAATTCACTTGCTAAAACAAAAGTATGGTCTGTACCTATCATGCCTACTAAGCAGAACAAAGGCAGTAACCATTGATAAGGAGAAGCAGACACCTGGTTTAGGGTGTTTTGGGTCTGTTTTGAATGGTTTTGGGTTGCTTTTATCCTGTTTTGCAGCTGTTTTGGGGTTCTGACTATGTATCCCACAGGAGAAGCAGGAAGAGGTGGGCTTGGGGTGGTTTTTGGGTTGTTTTTGGCCTGTTTTGGGTCTGGTTTGGGGTTCTGACCCTGTATCCCACAGGAGAAGCAGGACAAGGTGGGCTTGGGTCTGTTTTTGGATTGTTTTGGGGCTGTTTTGGGTCTGTTTTGGGGCGCTGACCCTGTATCCCACAGCAGAAGCAGGACAAGGTGGTTTTGGGCTGGTTTTAGGTTGGTTTTGTCCTGTTTTGGGGCTCTGACCTGTGTCCCATAGGAGAAGCAGGACAAGGTGATTTTGGGGTGGTTTTGGGGGTTGTTTTGGGTGTTTTGGCCTGGTTTTGTCCTGTTTTGAGGCAGGTTTGGGGTTTTTTGGGGGCTGTGAATGTGTACCCCGGAGTAGAAGCAGGACAAGGTAGTTTTGGGGTTGTTTTGCCATATTTTGGACATGTTTTGTGTCTTTTTGGGGGGCTCTGACCCTGTATCCCATAGGAGAAGCAGGACAAGGTGGTTTTGGGGTGGTTTTGTCCTATTTTTGTCATGTTTTGTGTCTTTTTTGGGGCTCTGACCCTGTGTTCCATAGGAGAAGCAGGACAAGGTGGTTTTGGGTTGGTTTGGGGGTTTTGGAGCTGGTTTTGGGGTGATTTGGGTTGTACTTGGCCTGTTTTGGGTCTGTTTTGAGGCTCTGACCCTGTATCCCACAGGAGAAGCAGGACAAGGTGGTTTTGGGGTGGTTTTGTCCTGTTTTGGTGGTTTTTTGGGTCTGTTTTGGGGCTCTGACAGTGTATCCCATAGGGGAAGAAGAAGGTGGTTTTGAGGTGTTTTGGGGCTTTTTGGGGGGTTTTGGAGTGTTTTTGTCCTGTTTGGGGGCTGTTTTGAGGCTCTGACCCTGTATCCTGTAGGAGAAGCAGGACAAGGTGGTTTTGGGGTAGTTTTGTCTTGTTTTTGGGGTGTTTAGGGCCTCTGACCCTGTATCCCATAGGAGAAGCAGGACAAGGTGGTTTTGGGGTGTTTTGGGGCTTTTTGCGGGGTTTTGGAGTGTTTTTGTCCTGTTTGGGGGCTGTTTTGAGGCTCTGACCCTTTATCCTGTAGGAGAAGCAGGGCAAGGTGGTTTTGGGATAGTTTTGTCCTGTTTTGCGGTTTGCTTTGGGTGTTTTGTCCTGGTTTTTGCGTGGTTTTGTCCTGTTGTGGGACTGTTTTGGGGCTCTGACCCTGTACCTCATAGGAGAAGCAGAACAAGGTGCTTTTGGGGTGGTTTTGTCCTATTTTGCGTTTTTTTGGGGTCTGTTTAGGGGTTGCGTCCCTGTATCCCGTAGCAGAAGCAGGACAAGGTGGTTTTGGGCTGGGTTTTTGGGTGTTTTGGGGGTTTTTTTGGCCTGTTTTGAGTCTGTTTTGGAGCTCTGACCCTGTATCCCATAGCAGAAGCAGGACAAGGCGGTTTTGGGCTGGGATTTGGAGTGTTGTGGGTTGTTTTTGGCCTGTTTGTGTCTTTTTGGGCCTCTGACTCTATATCGTATAGGAGAAGCAGGGCAAGGTGGTTTTGGGGTGTTTTGGGTCTGTTTTGGTGGTTTTTGACTGTTTTTGGCATGTTTTGGGGCTGTTTGGAGGCTCTGACCCTGTATCCCATAGGAGAAGCAGGACAAGGTGATTTTGGGGTGTTTGGGTTGTTTTTGTCCTGTTTTGGGTCTGTTTTGGGGCTCTGACCCTGTATTCCATAGCAGAAGCAGGACAAGGTGGTTTTGGCTTGGGTTTTTGGGCTGTTTTGGGTTGGTTTTGTCCTGTTTTGGGGCTGTTTTGGATCTCTGACCCTGTATCATATAGCAGAAGCAGGACAAGGTGCTTTTGGGCTGGGTTTTGGGGTGTTTTGGGGTGTTTTTGGGGTGTTTTGGGTCTGTTTTGTGCCTCTGACCCTGTATCCTACAGGAGAAGCCGGACAAGATGGTTTTGGGGTGGTTTTTGGGGTGTTTTGGGTTGCTTTTGGCCTGTTTTGGGTCTTTTTGGGGGTTGTGACCCTGTATCCTGTAGGAGAAGGGGGACAAGGTGGTTTTGGGGTGTTTTGGAGCTGTTTTGGTGGTATTTGACTGTTTTTGGCATTTTTGGGGGCTGTTTGGAGGCTCTGACCCTGTATCCCATAGAAGAAGCAGCACCAGGTGATTTTGGGCTGGTTTTTGGGGTGTTTTAGGTTGTTATGGTTTTTTTTTAGGGCTCTTTTGGGTTCTGGCCATGTGTCCCGTAGCAGAAGCAGGACAAGGTGGTTTGGGGCTGGTTTTTGGGGTGTTTTGAGGCTGTTTTGCGTCTGTTTTGGTGCTCTGCCCTGTATCCCATAGGAGAAGCAGGACAAGGTGGTTATGGGGTGGTTTTGGTGTGTTTGGGGCTCTGACCCTGTATCCTATAGGAGAAGAAGGACAGGGTGGTTTTGGGGTGTTTTGGGCGTTTGGGGCTGGTTTTGTCCTGTTTTGGGGCTGTTTGGAGGCTCTTACCCTGTATCCCACTGGCGAAGCAGGACAAGGTGGTTTTGTGCTGGGTTTTGGGGTTTTCTGGGTGTTTTGGGTTGTTTTTGTCATGTTTTGGGGCTGTTTTGGGGCTCTGACCCTGTAGCACATAGAAGCAGGACAAGGTGGTTTTGGGGTGGTTTTGGGTGTTTTGAGTTGTTTTTGTCCTGTTTTGGGTCTGTTTTGGGGCTCTGACAATGTATCCCATAGCAGAAGCAGGACAAGGTAGTTTTGGGCTGAGTTTGGGGTGTTTTGGTGTTTTTTGGTCCTGTTTTGGGTCTGTTTTTGGGCTCTGACCCTGTATTTTACAGGAGAAGCAGGTCATGGTGGTTTTGGGGGTGTTTTTGGGGTGTTTTAGGTTGTTTTTGTCCTTTTTTAGGGCTGTTTTTGTGTTCTGACCCTGTGTCCCATAGCAGAAGCAAGACAAGGTGGTTTTGGGCTGTTTTTTTGGTGTGTTTTGAGGCTGTTTTGGGTCTGTTTTGGAGCTCTGACCCTGTATTTCATAGGAGAAGCAGGACAAGGTGGTTTTGGGGGTGTTTTGGGGTGGTTTTGGCCTGTTTTGGGGTCTGTTTTGGGGCTCTGACCCTGTATCCCATAGGAGAAGCAGGACAAGGTATTTTTCGGGTCTCTTTTGGGCGTGTTTTGGGGGGTTTTGAGTGATTTTGGCCTGTTTTGGAGCTGGTTTTCTGCTCTGTCCCTGTATCCCACAGCAGAAGCAGGTCAAGGTGTTTTTGGGGTCGTTTTCGGATGTTTTTTGTGTTGGTTCGGGGCTTTTTTGGGTCTGTTTTGGGGCTCTGACCCTGTATCCCACAGGTGAACCAGGACAAGGTGGTTTTTGAGTGGTTTTGCTGTGGTTTGGGGTGTTTTGTGTGTGGTTTTGTGTGTTTTGGGGTGGTTTTGTCCTGTTTTGGGGCTGTGACCCTTTATCTCTTAGGAGAAGCAGGGCAAGGTGGTTTTTGGGTGATTTGGGCTGTTTTTGTCCTGTTTTGGGGCTCTGACCCTGTATCTCATAAGACAAGCAGAACAAGGTGGTTTTTGGATGGTTTTTGTGGTGTTGTGAGGGTATTTTGGTGTGGTTTTATCCTGTTTTGGGGCTGTTTTGGGGCTCTGACCCTGTAGCACATAGGCGAAGCAGGACAAGGTGGTTTTGGGATGGTTTTGGGGTGGTTTGTGGCTGTTTTGGGGTGGTTTTGTCCTGGTTTTTTTTATGGTTTGGGGCTCTAACCCCGTATCCCATAGGAGAAGCAAAATAAGGTGGTTATGGGCTAGTTTTGGGGCGATTTGGGGGCTGTTTTGGGTCTGTTTTGGGGCTCTGAGCTTGTATCCTACAGGAGAAGCAGGACAAGGTGGTTCTCCAGGTGGAAGTGGCCAACCTGCTCCACAACAACTGGCACCTGCAGCAGGAATTGCACTCGGCCTCGCGCCATCTCTGCCGCTTCGCCCTCTTCTTCTCCGGTACTGTGGACAAGGAAGAGCTGTGACCCCCCCCGGACAATGGCATTCCATAGGGAACACCGTCATTCCATAGAGAATGCTGCCATTCCATAAGGAATGCTGGGATTCCATAGGGAGACGCAGTTCCATAAGGGACACTGAGGATCTCACATCTTCTTCAGCACCATGGACAAGGAGGAGCTGAGCCCCCCCCCCCCCCGCCCCCCCCGTCGCCGGGACAATGAAATCTTTATAATTAGCTTTAAGTAATGTTAAGTTTGATGGCTTTGTAACAGTAGCAATGGAAAATTACTGAGGTGCATGATACATAGAGAAAAAGATTACATAGAGAAGCTAGAGAACATAGAGAACATACTGAGAATTCTCACAAGAGAAATTGCTATAGTTGACATAGTTTTAAGGAAAAAACAGTCTAGAAGAACAGGACACAGGATAAGGAGTATCTGGGAACCGCAGGTGTCCAGGATGGGCTGCAGTTAAACTACCTGATCAGTAGGAGGATAGGAGGATTGTTACGTCTCTGGTGCTAACGAACCAATTAAACTGGTATGAGCATCTACTGCGCGTGCTTCAAAGGCTGCCAGAAGTGATGAAGATCGTTGGAGTAAGCAAACGACCCTCAGAGACCACCCCCACAATTCTGTACGCATGCAGGGAACTCTCTGGAAAACGATGTAATCCATTCGTAGCCTCATGAATATGTATGTATGCCCAGTGGCTATAAAAGGACGGCTTGTGTGACAGTCGGGGTGATACACGCTAAGTGGAGCTATCCCCCGTGTCTCCCGGTGCCGCAGTAAGGAATACCTGCTTGTCAGCTTGAAAACTGTGGTGGTGAGTTTGTTCCTGGAGTTTTCTCCATGTCAGCAGGGAGGTTGTAAGTAGATGATCTTGAAGTCCTTTCTTGCCCTAACTATTCTATGACTGTTTGCCCACCATTTGCTCTAGACACCTTAGTGATAGTAAGTACTACCTTAAAAAATGTGTTTGCATTCCCACCAGCTTCTCCCTTTGTTCTGACAGCAGCAACCACTGCGTCTGTCAGCCTCTAGCATCCTCAGCAGTTGGAGCTGCTAATTTTTCAGTCACTACAGTAAGTCGTCAGTGATTATTTTCAGACAACACTCAAATATGCGTATTAGGTAATTAAATTTGCAGTAAGTGTCACTCCGCTATGCTAATATTAAACACGCAACCCTTTCCCTGTCCTTCTGTATTAAGCCTTTTCTAAAGTATATGTGAATAACTAATTTTTTGCAGCTGTTCTAGATCAACGCTTTCTACATCACAGCTCAGTAAGTAAAAAGAACTTGCCTTATTTATACTCTGTACAAAAGAAATGTAGCAGCATCTTCAGAAGTCAATTATATTCGGGTGTAGTAGTCCAGTTTCTAAAATCACCTTTCTCCTTTAGTGAGGGGATTTAAGGCACGGAGTCCGATTGCTGGTCGAAGACCTCTTTACTTTAGATTACATGGTTTATATATGTTTTTGATCATATCCACGCACTTAAAGCTACAATACACTTGGTTAGTTGCTGCTGTCGGCGAGCATAATCTAAAATTAGAATTGATTAGTCTGCTTTTTTGACACTATCCTTTCGACCTTCTCCTCACTTCTCAGTTCCTTCTTCTACTTCTCATTTTCATCCCCTTTTGCTCCACCTTTCTTGCTTGATATTAGTTCCCCCCAAAGCTAAAATTACAGAGTCTGGCTCAAAGTTAATTCCCCAAAGAATCAAGGTCGCTCAGCATCCTCTGATCGCGTTCAAACGCCTCTTCTCCTACATCTCCCCCTTTTTGTTTTTCTAAAAACATCACTTGCTTTACCGTGTTTTCTGACGTTCGCTGTAGGCAACTCAATAAACATGGAACAATCAGTAAGAGACAAATAACAATGAATAGCATTATAAGACCTCCTTTGATCAATGAAACAAACCATGTCCCAAGTCCTAGAGAGTTAAGACAATTTCCTAATCCAAAAAATCCATCATTTATCTGTAACTTTGTTACTCCTTTTTTCAGTTCCTGAATAGTTTTATGAATAGATTCCGAAAAGTCTGACAAATTCATGCAGCACATACCCTCAAAATCTTTACAGCCATGACCTTGTGCTAATAATAAGAAGGCTATGGCAGCCCTGTTTTGCAAAGAGGCAACTTAGCAAACGTTTCAGGTCTCATTACAATGTTTTTTATGGTTGATGTGACAAAAATTGGCACTCGAGAATTTTCAATTTCTCCTTATCAGAGTCAACCGATTGCATGATTAATCCTACTGGCAGGAAATCATAGAGCCCCATTATTGCCTCATAGAGCCCCATTATTGCCCCATAGAGCCCCATTATTGCCTCATAGGGCAACATTATTGCCTCATAGAACCCCATTATTGTGTCAGAGACCCCCCATTATTGCGTCATAGAGCCCCATTATTACCACGTAGAGCCCCATTATTGCGTTATAGAGCCCCATTATTGCCTCATAGAGCCCCATTATTGCATCATACAGCCCCATTATTGCCCCATAGAGCCCGATTATAGCCTTAGATCCCTGTTATTGCCTCCTAGAGCCCCATTATTACCTCATAGAGCCCCATTATTGCATCTGAACCTGTATCCCGTTGGAGAAGCAGGACAAGGTGGTTTTGGTGTGGTTTGGGGGGGTGGTTTGGGAGTGTTTTTGTGTGTTTTGGGTTGTTTTTGTCCAGTTTTGAAGCTGTTTTGTCCCTCTGACCATGTATCTATAGCAGAAACTGGACAAGGTGGTTTTGGGCTGGTTTTGGTCTGTTTTGGGTTGGTTTTGGCCTGCTTTTGGCTTATTTTTGTCCTGTTTTGGGGCTGTTTTGGGGCTCTGATCCTGTATTGCCTAGGAGAAGCAGGACAAGGTGGTTTTGGCCTGGTTTTGTCCTTTTTTTGGCCTGTTTTGGGGCTCTGACCCTGTATCCCGCAGGAGAAGCACGACAAGGTTTTTTTGGGGTGGTTTTGGGTTGTTTTGGGGCTGTTTTGGGGCCTGAACCTGCATCCCAGAGGAGAAGCCTCACAAGTTGGTTTTGGGGTGGTTTGGGGGTCATTTGGTGGTGTTTTGTGGCTGATTTTGCTGTTTTTGTCCTGTTTGGGGTCTGTTTTGAGGCTCTGACCCTGTATCCCATAGGAGAAGCAGGACAAGGTGGTTTTGGGGTTGGCTTGGGCTGTTTTCGAGGTGGTTTTGGGTGTTTTGGTGTGTTTTTTTCCTCTTTTTGGCCTGTTTTGGGTCTGGTTTGGGGCGCTGGCCTTGTATCCCACAGGAGAAGCAGGACAAGGTGTTATTTTGGTGGTTTTAGGGTGGTTTGGGGTTGTTTTGGGGGTGGTTTTAAATAGGTTTTGGTTGTTTTTGTCCTTTTTTGAGCCTGTTTTGGGGTTCTGAACTTGTGTCCCATAGGAGAAGCAGGACAAGGTTGCCTTGGGGTGGTTTTTGGGGTGTTTTGGATCTGTTTTGGGTCTGTTTTGGGGCTCTGAGCCTGTATCCCAGAGGAGAAGCAGTTCAAGGTGGTTTTGGGTTGTTTTTTCCTGTTTTGGGGCTCTGACCTGTGTCCCATAGGAGAAGCAGGACAAGGTGATTTTGGGGTTGTTTTGGCCTGTTTTGGGGGTTGTTTCGGGTGTTTTGGCCTGCTTTTGGCTTGTTTTTGTCCTGTTTTGGGGCTCTGACCCTGTATCCCATAGGAGAAGCAGGACAAGGTTTTTTTGGGGTGGTTTTGTGGCTGTTTTGGATGTTTTGGGGTGGTTTTGGCCTGTTTTGGGGTCTGAATCTGTGTCCCAGAGGAGAAGCCTCCCAAGTTGGTTTTGCGGTGGTTTGGGGGTCATTTGGTGGTGTTTTGTTGCTGATTTTTCTGTTTTTGTCCTGTTTTGGGTCTGTTTTGAGTCTCTGACCCTGTATCCCATAAGAGAGGCAGGACAGGGTGGTTTTGAGGTTGGCTTGGGCTGGTTTTGGGGTGTTTTTGGGTGTTTTGGTGTGTTTTTTTCCTCTTTTTGGCCTGTTTTGTGTCTGTTTTGGGGCGCTGAGCCTGTATCCCACAGGAGAAGCAGGACAAGGTGTTATTTTGGTGGTTTTAGGGTGGTTTGGGGTTGTTTTGGGGGTGGTTTTAAATAGGTTTTGGGTGGTTTTGTACTTTTCTGAGCCTGTTTTGTGGTTCTGTATTGTATTTCACAGGAGAAACAGGACAAGTTGGTTTTGGGTTGGTTTTCTCCAGTTTTGGGGCTCTGACCTGTGTCCCATAGGAGAAGCAGGACAAGGTGATTTTGGGGTAGTTTTGGCCTATTTTGGTGGTTGTTTGGGGTGTTTTGGCCTGCTTTTCTCCTGTTTTTGTCACTTGGAGGTGATTTGGCCATTGCCACGGAGCTTTGTAGCTTGAGAGATTTGCACGTGTTGGATCTGTGCAAAAGTAAGGAACTTCTTCCTTCTGTCCAGTCTCAACTTCCCCTGTTTATGTTTTAAGCCGTTACCCCTTGTCCTGTCACTCCAGTCCCTAGTGAAGAGTCCCCTCCAGCATCCTTGGAGGCCCCCTTGTAGACTGGAAAGACAGCTCAATGTAGACTTGTTTCCAGGGAATGAAATGGCTTTGTTAACCTTTGTATTTCTAAACTGCAGGCATGAGTAATAGTGATGGTAATACCCTAATTTTCTGTTGCTGGGCTGGGAAGCAATCAAATGGGCATGTTCTCTGGACACAGTTTTGAGGTTAATGTTCTTGGTTTCCCAAAGGAAAATGTAATGATGCTGAGAGTCGCATTTGCAATGTAAAGAAAAAGGGGTGGGTGTGTGAGAGAGACAGAGAGCAAGACTGAGATGGGGTTTACAGGAAACAATACATGGTCAAGAAGTTTGTTTCCTTCTGTGTGCATTTGCCAGGGGGGATGTTTCCTCATCCCCTTTGGCACTCTCCCCTGAAAGGGAGTTCAATGGCCCTGGGAGTGCCCATCACCTCCTTTGTGAGCATGTGAGGGCTGTGGAAGACCAAACAATGCTGACAGTGGATGAAGAAACTTGTGGTGAAGTCCTATTTGAAATGAGGCAGTGAGTGTTAAGATACAAGGTGCTTAAGGTATAAGGCTTACAGAAAAAGGGTTGTCTGCGATTTTGAGTTGCAGGCAGAAACTTGTTGGAGTCCCCAAGAATTGTTAGCTGTATTTTAAGCTACCTGCATGAGGCTGGGGTACTTAACGGTCAGATTTAAAACCAACTAAAATTGATACAGGGGTTTAGAGCTCTCCAAAATCTTCCTGGAACTTTTAAGGTGTGAAAGATTCCTGTAGGAGCACTGTGCTTTCATCTGCAGCAGCTCATTTGGCTGGGCTGGGCTGGGCTTTGACCTCTGCTGCTGTGGCTCAGAAAAAAACTTCCTTAAATGTGGATTTGTCAGAGGGACACCTGTCCCTTTCCTTCAAATCTTTCTTCTCTAAATCTTGTCCATTGAAAAGGGTTATAATTCATAAATAACATTACAAGAGCTCTTGAGGCTTGCCTTTTCTGGGTAGGACTTGGGAGTCCCTGCTAAATAAGGGCGGAAGAAAGCAAAGTTCCTTTAAAGGTAAGCTCAGGCTGGACCTTGTGTTTGGCTGCACTGGTGTTCTGTGGGACAAGCCCCGCAGGCGGGGCCTGCAGCTGCAGCAGCTCTCCAGGTTCTTGCTTGCAGTGGTCAGTGCAGTTTGTAGGTGGCTCTCAAGTGCCAGCACATGCTCACCTTGTCCAGTGTCCCCCTGCTCTGTGTGAAGAGCAGCTTTGGAGAGTGGGAGCTGCTTTTTCTTTCCTGTTACAAGGTGAGCCACAGTTTTGCTTCCTTTGCTGATACTTGTGTTGCCAAAGCAGGCCCGGTCTTCACCTGTCCTTGTTTGTGTGTCAGAGGTGCTCTTCTGACGTCCCTCTCTTGCTGTTGGGTTGCAGAGGCTTGGCATGAGATGGGGACTGCATTTTGGTAGGTGCTGTGGATGTGCTGATGAGATGCAATCTTTCCAAAAAGCTCTCTCAACAGAAGAGAGTGGCGCTAAGAGAACAGAAGTAGCATTCTCTCAGCTCTCCAGAAGGAGCTGGATGCTATAACATGTCATGGAACTGTTTCTGTGTTGCATGGAGTGCTAACATGTGTTCCGAACCATCTGGATTTTTTTCAATGTAATTGTGAAAACCATTTTCTTGTAATAATGCAGTGAAGCTTTTGCCCAAGGAAATGATGTTCCTCTTTGCCACTGGCAGAGCCTTTGCCAGTGTCTGGTGGCAGCGTGGGGCTGGATCTGTGCTCCCTGTGTAGGGCTCAGTGTGCCCCAGCTCAGTTGGGCTGGTCCCTGTGAGCCATCAGCAGTGGCCAAACAAGGATGGGTTGGTAGGTTTTAAAGGAAGAGAACTGTTATGTCTCATCTGCTGTGAACAAACGTGCAGGAGAAGCCTAGGTGTGAAGCACAAGGCTTTGCTGGCAAAGCAGTTGGTGTGGTTGTGTGCATGGAACTGGGCTGTGTCCCCCTTCAGAGGGTGAAGTGCGGAATTCCTCCATCCTTTCTGGCTAGGGGAAGCAACCTTCAAGCCCTGGAGCCCTGCAGATGTATTTTTAGAGTTGTGATGTGGGAATTGTTTTATCCATGAGGATTCTGGCTGATGTTGAACTACAGGAAAATGGGATGTTGGTAGGATCATTTAGCCACTTGTATTTCCCAGATGTGCAGCACCCTGGCAGAGTGAGGTGGTTGGATAGCAGGCGAAGTCTTCCCTTATTACGTGTCTGCATGAATTTGGGTTTTCAAATGCTGTTGTGTACGTCCAAAACCCCTTCGCAGTGACTTTTCACAGGAAAGAAAGTGCAGGATTCCCCCTGTGGAGGCTGAGCTGCAGGTCTGCTTGAATAGCATCCTTCCTTTGGCTGGCAGCTAGTACCTGCTGCCTCAGCATAACGTGAGGGACCTTCTGTTACTCTGCTGCGTGGGGAGAGGTGTGTGGATGGAGACTTCCTTCCAGCTGGTTATGGCATAGTCACAGAGGTTTCTGTCCCAGGAGTAAAAGCCTGGCTTCCGAGAGAGCTTCTCAGGGGCCTTCCCCATTTCAGGGACACTTGCTGAAAATACATGCCATGAGATTTGCTCTGTATCCCGTGCTGTGTAAGACTGGCAGGGCCTTTCATCTGTGGGCTGAGCAAACTGCAGCGCTGTCGGCATCTCTTCAGCTGGGTTGTGGCAGGCAGACTTTGTAGCTGGAGCAGGAAGATGCCCACGTGCACTAGCAGGGTTCTCCTCTTGCCTTGTGTTCAGGAGTAGCTGCGTGGAAGTCTGGTCCCTGTCCCGGTTTCTCCTGTATGTTTTAGTCCTGCAGAAGGCTGTTTTGCAAGGAGCCAAGTGCTGTTCCTGTGGGCAGCCTGAGGTCTAATCCAGTTTTCTGAACAACCCAGGTGGTTCTTGCCTGTGGTGTCAGTGACAGATGAGCCTGAAGTAAGGGCCAAGTTGTCAGCTTTTCTAGCTGTCCTCTTGCCCCTGCAGTACTGCTTCCAGAGCTCCGTGGGTGTGAACTTGAGCTCTTCATTGGTGTAATCCATGAGCTTTAAGAGCTCCCCTGGGAATGTTGTAGCAGTGTTCCTTGCTGCCAGGCAGGCTTTCTGTGTGACAGCCTTGCCAAGGTTTTCCCTCAGCGCTGGTTCTGTTAGTCCTGGCTCCAGCCCTTGAGTATTGTTTTCTTAAAGTGTGAAAGTGTGTGCCTTTCATTGCCTACAAGGCCCTGGAGCCTATTGATGGATGGGGCCACGAGAAGGCGAGGGTTTCCCTCCTGTTTGGTGTCTGGGAGGTTAAGTTCAGGCAGAACTGGGATATTCTGGGTGTCATTTTCCTTCTGGGAGTAGAAACTTTTTGGGAAGGTGATTTTTCAGCCAAGGCACATGAGTGTATCGAGCCATGTGGCTAAAAATGATCAATTAAGTTAACTTAGGGAATAGTACCTTGCACTCTGTTTAGGTCTCCTATTTCTTCTATTTTTTTTTTTTTTGCACCTCTGCAATATTATTTTGAAGAGTGTTTGGTGTAATAAAATGGAAACCACATGGATATAATGGGCACCTTGGCATCCTGGAGACAGCACATCAGAGGGGAGAGATGGCAGTTGTATGTAGTGTGGGTCATATTTGGATGTGGCAGAGGATGAGTTTGGCAGGTATATTTGTGGGAGATCTTTTGAAATGCCTGAAGTGTGATTTGTCAGAGGGGCAGCAACAGCTCTGCCTTGGCATAGAATCACAGAGTGGTTTGGGTTGGAAGGGACCTTAAAGCCCTCCAGTTCCAACCCCCTGCCACGGGCAGGGACACCTTCCACTAGAGCAGGGTGCTCCAAGCCCCTGTGTCCAACCTGGCCTTGAACAGTGCCAGGGATGGGGCAGGCACAGCTTGTCTGGGCACCCTGTGCCAGCGCCTCAGCACCCTCGCAGGGAAGAACTTGTTCCTAAGAGCTCATCTCAGTCTCCTCCCTGGCAGGTTAAAGCCATTCCCTGTCCTGTTCCTGCGGGCCATTAGCCAAAGCTCCTCTCCAGGTTTCCTGTAGCCCCTTTAGGCACTGGAGCTGTTCTAAGGTCTCCCCTTGAGGAGCCTTCTCTTGTGCAGGTGGAACCAGCCCAGCTCTCTCAGCCTGGCTCCAGATCAGAGCTGCTCCAGCCCTCGCATCATCTCCATTTCCTCCTCTGGACTCGCTCCAGCAGCTCCACATCCCTCTTGTGCTGTTGCCCCAGAGCTGGATCAGGCCTGCAGGGGGGTCTCCCCAGAACCCAGCAGAGGGGGAGAATCCCCTCCCTGAGCTGCTGCTCATGCTCTGAGGTTGCAGCCCAGCACAGGGAGGGGATCCGGGCTCAAGCACCCACTGAAGCCAGGGCATGGGGAGCTTCTCATAGACCAACACCCCCAAGTGCTTCTTCTCAGGGCTACTTTCAATCCGTTCTTCCCCAGTCCAGAGGAGTCCATGGAGATGTTCTGGGGGCTGGAGCACCTGGTGGGAGCTGCCTCTGCCTGTGGGAGGGGCTTGGAGCTGGATGGGTTTTGAGGTCCCTTCAACCCAAACCACTCTGTGATTCCATGGTTAATATTTTACTGCTGAAGCATCTTGCTGATAAATCACGTCTCAAGAAACGAGCTTTTAAACCCAACAAATGACAGGTACTTTATAGCGCTGCCTTTGAGGGAAGTTCTGCCGTGTTATAGAAAGCAATGAAATCCTGCCTAAAAATTCAGCAGAGTGAAAGGAAGTAGAAGATGAAAACAGCTTGGACCATGTTGTGTTACTGGTCATTAGAAAACACCTTCCTGAACAGCCTCCCTGAAAGTGTGAGCCAGAGTTTTATTCAAGATGAGTGGGGAAGGTAATAACCTCTGTCCCTAAATGGTCTACTCTCCTACTTCCTTTTCAAGTTCTTACGAGGAACTGTTTTGCCCTTGAATCTCTGAGTCTCTTGTTTTGTGTTGTTTTGATTTTTTGGTTGGTTGGATGGTTTTTCTCTTTCTTTTTTCTTCTGGGGCTCCTTTATTTCTGAAATTTTGCTCAGATCCACAAGAAATCTGTGTTTTCCTTCGTCATGGCCACAGTTGGTGGGTGGACTCAAACTGGAAGTGTTTGTATGAACTTCTTGATGTCTTTGGCATGAAGGAGGCTTGGATGGGCGATAGCCCATTTGTGAAAAGAAAAGGTGCTCAGTTGATTTTGGGTGGTTGTTTATTCATATCTCCTTTAATATTTCAAAACCAGCCATAAGGGACTGACAGATTACAAGCTTTATGAAATATCAAAGTAATTATTTACACTTTCATGCTTCTTTGTGCAGATGTGAAAGAATAAATACCCATAAAGTCTCAGAAGTGACACTTATCCTGGTCTGAGTCGTGATAGCGATGTGGTTTTCTCCCCTGCCCTGTCCCAGATAACTGGAACTATAGATGCTTGTCACTCCAGGGAATGTATAGTTCCCTCTGGTTTGTGCTCTGTGGAGAGATGAGGTTATTGTGCAGCCCTGAAACTCTTGGGCTTCAACCTTTGGGGTCCCACTCAACCTCACATGAGATTCAAACAGCTTGTTTCTTAACATGCCCTGGAGAATGTTACTAAATCACAGAATCAGGCAGTGCTTTGAGTTAGAAGGGACTTTAAAGCTCACCTAGTTCCACCCCACCTACCTTCCACTAGCCCAGGCTGCTTGAAGCTGGTTGCTGTGTTAGTGGAACAAGTCCACCTGGTTTCTGGTGTGGTGTTTTATTTATTTATTTAAGTATATTTTCTGTCTTAAATCTAAAACTGAAAGGTCAGAGTCCGATGGGAAGAGGGGTAAAAAGCAGAATTACAGGAATGCAAGAATTAACGTGTGGACGCTTGTGTCAGTTTTAAGCTCAGCAGTTCTGTGGCTGAACTGTGCCACAGCGTTTAAACTGTGATGGTTGGATCTAAATGGTTGTAATTCCTTGTCTTGATACGGAGAGAATGTGAGGTCGAGGAAGGAGGTGTTGGAATGAGCTTGACTCAAGAGAGTGCTGGGAGGAAGGAGGAGGGTGGGAAGTGAGAGATGATAACCCCAGCTCTGAGAGAAGCGCTCACAAAACCAGGTGAGGTTCTGCAAAGAGCAGATGGTGGCCCAGGCTTTGAAGTCTTAGTGGTGGCCTTTTAGCAAGCCAAGTGAGAGACGGTGTTCTTTGTTGGAGGTGCTGCTGTGGACCCTGAGTCAGGGCAGGCTCTGAGCAGGGGCAGGAGAGGGCTTAGGCAGGGGCCGTTGGTACCTGCTCATTTCAGGGAGGAACCTGCAGCTGGGTAATACACCCGAGTGTGATGCACTCTGAGTGTGGTGAGTGTATCAGAGTTCAAAGGGTTTAATGTACCTGCTAAGCAGCTTGGGAGAGAAGATGATAGTCCCACATGCCTTTAGCTCCTTTAGGGTGTGCGTTCCTCTAAGGCTACTTAAAGATCAGCTTTGCCTCTGCTTTTACTTCTGTTTCAAACTCTGATTTTGTTACTGAAACTTTATTTGCAGAGAAGGTAGTTCAAATGAACTTTACCAATCCACTGCTGATCAGATGAGTGGCCTTCCAAGAAGCTGTAGAGAACTTAATGGCCTTTTCAAAACAAAGGAGGACAAGCTTGAGAAGAGCTGGCCTGAGGGCCCTGCAGTTCAGAAGCCTCAGTTCCGAGTGGCAGAGCCAGGAGAAGGGTGATGGGAGCTTCTGTTGAGTTGGAGACAGAAGGCAGTTTAGTTTAATTTCTTTTATTTCTTAGGATGAGAATGTGTTGAATGGGTGTTTTTGCACTGGCATTAGTAGAGCTATAAAATAAAGAGCCATTCATTACATTCGTAGTGCGAAGGAGCAAAGTGAAGGCTTGGCAAGGAGTGGCAGTGACTTTTGTCTCCTCTTTGTGTCCATCATGGTGCTGCTGGGACCAGTGGAGAGGTTATAGGGGACTGGTTCAAAACATCTTTTCAGTTTCAACTCTGAAGGCTGCAGTGTGGCAGGGATCCTGCAGTGTGCTGCAGAGCAGCCGCAGCACTGTTACAACCTTAGATTTCTTGTTTATTAATTTATTTAGTTACTAGTGTCTGTGTTTGATCCAGAAGTCTCATTGTTCTGCCTGCCTGCAGGCCGTTGAGGGGACTGGTGGTTCAGGCAGGCGTGGAGTGGGCTGCTGGAGACAGGGCTGTCTAGAAGTGGGCAGTGGGGAGGGAAGTGTTCTTGTCTGCAGCAATTCCCCTGCTTCTTAGGTTGGAGGGGCTGCTGCCCCTATGGAAGGGTGCACCAAGTCTCCCCATGCAGCTCAGGTGTTGCTTTGCCACAGAGGGGCCTGAGATGGGCTGGTGAGACTGCCCTGGCTGTTCTGTGGTGCAGGGTCTGGTCTGGCTCTGCGTTGTGCCGTGGCAGTCACAGGGGTGTTTCACACCGGTTCACTTTCTGACCGCATCTGTATTGGTTTGGTTTTGGGCAGTGAATGAAACTGTGCTTTTCTTATGGTCTGTAGAAGTGGCCACTTGGAGAAGGAAAGCAGCTCTGGAGGGAAGGTCACCTTCCTGCTGTAATTTTTTTGGACTGCAGTCCTGCAGACCTTTCTGATATCTTCTGTCCTGGTTTGAGTTCATGGATGCAAGTCCTTCCACAAATCACAAGACTTTTGTGGTTTTTAATAGCACTTTCTTGAAGACTGAGCAGAGCTAGGAATGAGGCTGGGTGTTTCTCCATCATGCTTGGGCAATCTGAAAACTTCCACCGCCCAGATTCCACTTCTTTCTATATTTGTATAAAATAGTGATATAGTTTGAGCAGGTTCCTTTCAAGAGCAGTATTTCGTGTTTTCTTTACTAATTTTCTAGCTTTATCAGAACAGCAGTTGTGTTACCCCTTTAAAAATGCACCTTAAATCAGTGGTGATGGGTTACTGCTGTGTGTCAGTGATTTCAGCTCAGGCTCTTTTAAACTGCCCTCTTGCAGAAAACTGGGATCTTTTTTGCCTGTAAAGGGTCTCCTAGTGTGAAGTTCCCCTTTCTGCCGAAGTGTCACCTTCAACAAATAATCAGTGCTTCGAACAAGACAGCTTTTATTCAAGGAGATGGCTTGATAGAACCACACGTATTTGCCAGCTCTGTGTTACTTGGAAGAAAAGCAGGAGAGATGATGTGATGCAGCCAAATGCAGTTGTGCGTTTGGCTGTCCCTCCTAGTGTCGGTCAGAAGTTGCCACAGTGTCTTCTGGGTCTCATCCGGTCATAGATAAAAGTGTCCCCAGTATTGCATTTGGCTTTTGAGTCTATAAATTCCATGTTAGAAGTACTGATGCCTTTCTCCAGGAGAGGATTGGAGGATTGGCCGTATGAAATACCAAGGCTTTTTTGGCTTGCAGTAGTTCTTTCTTCTGTGCTGTATAGGGGTTTATTCATTTAGGGAGGCAAAGGCTGGAATACTGTCCATTCCCACAGAGCTGGATGGGGAGAGGGAGCTTCAGGACGTAGGAGCAGCCTGACACTGATGTCCCCAAAGCCCTGCTTAATGTGGCAATTGGCCCCGTTGCCATGTAACAGGGGGTTCCCACTGGTTGCTCCTGCAGCCACTTCCCTTGTGCTGTCCGTAGAGTCTCCTGGAGAGTCGCTTCAGGGGACTGGTCAGGCTCAAATTGCCTGTGTCCTAGCCCCCAGCAAGGCTAGAACCGGTGTGAGGAGACAGGAGTGTCCTCAGCCACGTGGGCATCTGCATCTTCACACAGTTTAATTTTTAGCTGGTGCAGCTCTCACTGTAGTTTGTGGCTCAGTGTCCTGGGAGCTGTGGGGGACGCTGGGGCACAGTCACACTCCCCTGGGACCTCACCATGCGAGAGACACATGGTGACGTATGAGCAGGCTCCCTGTGCTACTTGCTGTAGGAGATGAAGGGCAGTTCTGCTGAGCAGAAGGCTTTTCTCCCCTGTTAATTTCATGCTGATTGGCAGGAAGGAGACTTGATACCTAAAAGTTGATTTTTCTCCTGAAAATGTTAATATAAATGTCAGCCTAAAGCAGTCAGTTGAGATGTGCTGGTGTGGGGACAGCCAGGCCATCGATGTGTAAGTGCTGCAGTGTGAATGACCCAGTCGGGCTTCTCAAATCCCTCTTATTTTTATGCTGGTTTTTGAAGTGACTTTTAATCCTTCAGACATATTGGTCCCTAGGCCCTTTTTTCAAAGAGGAAAAAGAACCCAGCTCGAGCAGTTTTGGTAATAATAGTACTTAGTGCTTAAGAAATGCTGTGGAATTAATCTTCCTGGGCCAGTAAATTGAAATGAAGTTGTATTGATCTTGGTTGAGGAGCAGGAAGGTGACGTGGAATCAGCTTTCCTCTGGGCATAACGCAGCGGCGCCCTCTCTGCAGCTCCTTCATGGCCAGTGAAGGTGGAATTGGTGAACCTGTGAAGTCTGGGTTCAAGCTGAGCCCTGCATTGTGGTTCGTTGCCTCTGCCCTCCCTGCTGAATCAGATGTTGTCCTCCAGGCTGGTCAGACCTACCAAGAAGCAGTGGGAAATAGGTCTCTGTGGTTCTGGGGAAAAGTCTGTTGTGGGATGATGGCTTAGGGATGGGGGGAGATGCTTCTGGTTCCCTGTCCTGCTCCTTCCCACATCCTATCCCCCTGGGGTCAGCGAGGTGTTCCACGTCACTGGGCTAGACCTGTTGGTCTGCCTTCCTGTCACATGGAGAAGTCTTCTGGCCACCCTCTGTTGATTCAAACAGGACAGAGCAATAGAAATAAATAGCTGGTGAGGAGAAGGTGTTCCAAGTTGTCTGAAGTCCTTTGGGCAGCCATGGCCTTTGCTCCCCTGTGCTCCCAGAAGGAAATGGAGAATACTGTGGGTGGCACTGGGTACCTTGGGCCACCCTGGGCCAATGGGAAAGAGCAGCGTTGAGGCTGTGATGCTGTACGATTTGGTGTACCGATTGGCATGTTTTGTGTTTGAGTTATTGCAGGTTCCAATCAATAGTTTGATTATTGTTTTGTTGGTTTCCAGGTTACAAACTGGTTGGGAGCCATGCTGGGGTGAAGCTCTGCTGACCGACAAAGGTAAATGCTCTCTTTTCTTCTCTCATTTTCTAAATTGAAATTAAAAAAGTAGACACTTACTCAGGTAGTACCATTTCCAAATGAAGTATTGTTTAAAAAAGCAGTATTACATTAATGAAACCAAATTTCATCTTCCAAGCTGTAGTTTTACATTTCAAGCTATTAAAATCCTACTGTTAAGAGTGAGCTTGTGACCGTGGCCAAGAGCTGGGAATCGAATTTTCTGTTGTTTTTTCCTGTGATTCTGCTGTCTGCTAAAATAACTCCTGCCTCCTGAGGTACACAGCAGAGGGAGAACACCCCACAGAGAAGTGGGAAGGTTTCATCAGCACTGTGAGGTCCCTGAAACAAAGATACTGCAGTCTGTCATTGCAGTGGAATGGGCAGACGAGGGCATTTGAACGTGTTGTTGTGGGACTGTGAGCACAGTCTAGTGGGGATTGGATGGAGCAGCCCTGAGGAGAAGGATTTGGGGTTTTGGGTGACGAGAATCTCCCCATGACCTGGCTTCAGTGTGCGCTTGAGCCCAGAACCCCCCTGTGTGCTGGGCTGCATCCCCAGGGCGTGAGGAGCAGGTCAAGGGAGATCTCAGGCACAAGTTCTTCCCTGGGAGGCTGGTAAGGCCTTCAGCATTGGTGTTCAATAAACTGTGGCAATCAGTGCCTCGTGAAGATGCCAGCACATCCCTAATTTTTGTGGTGTGGCAGGGATGAGTTCCTTGTCTCTTGGCTTTGCTGCATGATTAACTTTGGTTTTGAACAGTTCTGTGAAGGGCAATCCCCAAAGAGAGTGGCTGCAGCGAGGCTTTCCTAGTGAAATGCCTGGCGTCAAGGAACTGGTTCGTCATGAGCAGTTTCGCGAGCCCACTGCTGTGTTGTTCTGAATATTTGTGGGACATCCTGAGCCCACTGATGATTCTGGTGTTTACTCGTACAAATACTTCTCTCTTCTATCGTTTTTAGCATCAGAGAAGGCCATGGGATGTCTAAAGAAAATCTTGTCACATTTCATCAGTGCTGTGACTAGGAGAGAAAAGCAGAGAACCCATTTTTATTAAAGAACAGGAATTTGATGCAGCACTGTAAAGCAATTTCATGAAGTAAATAGGAGCTCTGTGTGCATAGATAGGAGCCTACTATTTTTAGCTAAAGCAGGAATTGAATGTAAAGTGCTGTAGACACTGACACTGGTTACAGGCAGTGGCTTTGACTCAGATTCACACCAATATGTGAGTATCTTCAGGAGATTTGTTTGAGGTTTGTATCGGGTGCAAGCAGGACCAGGGCTGGAAGCATTAGTTTTGAGTTTCATAGTGATAGCTCAGATTAAAAAGGTTGTGTTCTGTCATATTCTGGGAAGTGGCCTAAAAGCTGCAAATTTTAGGAAAAGTATTGATTTGCCTGTCTTACGAAATCCAGAATATCATAGAATCATAGAGTGGTTTGGGTTGGAAGGGACCTTAAGGCTCACCCAGCTGCAGCCCCCTGCTATGGGCAGGGACACCTTCCAGTAGAGCAGGTTGCTCCGAGCCCTGTCCAACCTGCCCTTGGTCTCCTCGAATTTGTGAATCTCCTGAAGTCTCTGTTGTTTGAGGAATGGGTGGAATAACCAGCATTTCCCATTTTGATTTTCCAGCTGTATAGCAAGGCTGTGCATATGTCGGGGGTCACCTGCATGTTCTTTCCCCACTGCTCAGTGGAAACTTCCTTTTGGATGGCCAGGACGCCTCAGGTGGAGGAGGAAGGTAGATTGAAAGGTACCATTGTCACATGGTGGCAGGGGGTTGGAACTGGATGAGCTTTAGGGTCCCTTTCAACCCAAAGCAGTCTGTGATTCCATGATCTGTGTGCTGTGGATTTCTTACATCAAATGTGCCTGGGGAGCAGATTTAAACCTCTGCACTCAGCTTAATGTTCTTGTGTCTTTCTCTGCTGTTAGTTGATGCTCCGAGGCTGAGGAGGCTGCTACAAGCACACAGTTTATGGATGTGGCCTCCATCGCTGCGTGGAGGCCGCAACGAGCCTGGCCTGTGCCAACAAATGTGTCTTTTGCTGGAGGTCAACTCTGATGCAGTTCTACTGTGGGACAGGGGCTCTGTTCCACTCTGTCCCTGTGCTGTTCTTGAAGCCTGGGGCAGTGTTACTTGTGTGCCCCTTTAATTTGCAAGTCGGTGGAGGATGGGTTTGAAAGGGAGCAGGTGGCTCCCCCTTCCTGCCTGGACTCCTCCTCTTCCAAGAGCTGCTGGAGCCCATGGGTGTGGGATGGTCAGATGTGAGCTGGGTGGGTGGGCTCCACGTCTGGGAGACTGAGGAGGTGCCTCCTTCCCTAGAGCTGAGTCCTGTGTCAGACTGGCTGGGAAGCAGTGGAAGGAGGAATTGGGGAGGCAGGAGACACACGCCTCTCTGTGTACTGCTCTGCAATTCCCACTTGGTAGAGGTTTGGTTCCCCCTGGAGATCACTGTCTGAGATTGCGTGTGGCTCCTGGTTGTCGTGGTTTAAACCCAGTCAGGTAACTCGTTCACTCACTCGCAGTGAGTGGTGCCGAGCTGACAACAATCGAGGGCCGTCCCCCTCCCCCCACCGGGGCTCTCCCCTTCCCCGCTCCCGGAGGAACGGGGAGGAAGATCGAAAGAGTGCAACTCCTACGGGTTGAGACAAGAACAGTCCAGCAATCAATGTACACAAATCACCACCGCTACTATCAACTACAACAATGATAAGGGAAAATAACAAGGGAAGAGAATACGATACCACCAGCCAAGAAACGAGTCCCACCCGGAAGCCCATGTCCTTCCGGGTGACTCCCAGTTACCCCCCACCCCGGGCATGACGTGCTGTGGTATGGAATACCTCCCTGGCTAGCCCGGGTCAGGCGCCCCATCTCTGCTTCCTCACAGCTTCCCCTCCTCCCTGGCAGAGCATGAGCCTCACAAAGTCCTTGGTCAGGGTAAACATCACTTAGCAACAACTGAAAACATCGGCTTCACCAACACTGTTCCCAGGCTGGAAGTCGAAACACAGCACTGCACCAGCTACCACAAAGGAAAAACATGACTGCTACTGCTGAACCCAGGACATTATCCACCCTTTATTCCATACCATTCACGTCGTGCTCAGATCCCACATTTTCAATACACCATCGCTCTCCCACATGTATACATCCATATACATACAGACCAAGAGGAAAAGATCATTTTCTTAGTGCATGGACCAATCCCTATAATGCTGCCGAGTCCATTCGGCCCATGATGTTCAAAGTTCATTCTCTGTTGGGATGATGGCTGGAGGGAAGTCAGGGCCAGTCGCTGGTGACCTGGAGACATCTAGTTTATGGGCTATAGAAGTATTACACAGCAGGCAACAGCATACAATTGAGTTCACTGGCTGTTTTCCCCTAAAATCAAATCCCCTTGAGGTATACATCGGACTTCCCCATCTTCCCGCATTACCCACCAAGTATATCCAGGTCCCTGAGCAAAAGCAATCCCACGAGTGGGTTTGCCTTTACCTGAAGCAGGAATAACCCAGACTGTCTTCCCCAGCAAATTCTTCATATGCACCACGGGAACTTTGTCCCCCTCTACAATATGTAAAAGTTCTGACTGGGCTGGGCCAGCCCTGTTGGCAGATCCTCTGGTGTTGACCAACCAGGCGGCCTTTGGTAAATGTGTATCCCAATGCTTGAAAGTTCCCCCACCCATCGCTCTCAGTGTAGTTTTTAACAGCCCATTGTACCGTTCGATTTTCCCAGAGGCTGGTGCGTGGTAGGGGATGTGATATACCCACTCAATGCCATGCTCTTTGGCCCAAATATCTATAAGGTTATTCCGGAAATGAGTCCCATTGTCTGACTCAGTTCTCTCTGGGGTGCCGTGTCGCCACAAAATCTGTTTCTCAAGGCCCAGGATAGTGTTCCGGGCAGTGGCATGGGGCACAGCGTATGTTTCCAGCCACCCGGTGGTTGCTTCCACCATGGTAAGCACATGGCGCTTGCCTTGGCGGGTTGGTGGCAGTGTGATATAGTCAATCTGCCAGGCCTCCCCATATTTATACTTCAACCATCGTCCTCCATACCAAAGAGGCTTTAACCGCTTGGCTTGTTTAATTGCAGCACATGTTTCACACTCATGAATAACCTGGGCAATAGTGTCCATTGTTAAGTCCACCCCTCGGTCACGGGCCCATCTATATGTTGCATCTCTGCCCTGATGGCCTGAAGTGTCATGGGCCCACCGGGCCAAAAATAATTCACCTTTATGTTGCCAATCTAAGTCCATCTGAGCCACTTCAATCTTAGCCGCTTTATCCACTTGTTGGTTGTTCTGGTGTTCCTCAGTGGCCCGACTCTTGGGTACATGGGCATCTACATGACGTACCTTCACCACCAGGTTCTGCACCCTGGCAGCAATATCTTTCCACAGTGCAGCAGCCCAGATGGGTTTACCTCTGCGTTGCCAGTTGCTCTGCTTCCATTGCTTCAACCACCCCCACAGGGCATTTGCCACCATCCATGAGTCAGTATAGAGATAAAGTACTGGCCACTTTTCTCGTTCAGCAATGTCCAGGGCCAGCTGGATGGCTTTCACCTCGGCAAATTGACTCGATTCACCCTCTCCATCAGCAGTTTCTGCAACTTGTCGTCCAGGACTCCATACAGCTGCCTTCCATCTCCGATGCTTTCCCACAATACGGCAAGAGCCATCAGTAAAGAAGGCATACTGCTTTTCACTTTCTGACAGTTTATTATATGGTGGGGCCTCTTCAGCACGCACCACCTCCTCCTTTGGTGGCATTCCGAAATCTTTGCCCTCTGGCCAGTCCATGATGACTTCTAGAATGCCTGGACGACTGGGATTTCCTATTCGAGTTCGTTGTGTAATTAGTGCAGCCCATTTACTCCATGTAGCATCAGTTGCATGATGTGTAGAGGAGACCCTGCCTTTGAACATCCAGCCCAGCACGGACAACCGGGGTGCCAGGAGGAGCTGTGCTTCAGTGCCAATCACTTCCGAAGCAGCTCGAACCCCTTCATAGGCTGCCAGTATCTCTTTCTCAGTTGGGGTATAGCTGGCCTCAGATCCTTTGTATCCCCGACTCCAAAAGCCGAGGGGTCGACCTCGAGTCTCCCCTGGAGCTTTCTGCCAGAGGCTCCAGGTAGGACCGTTCTCCCCAGCTGCAGTGTACAGCACATTTTTTACATCTGGCCTGGTCCGGACTGGTCCAAGGGCTACTGCGTGAACTATCTCGCGTTTAATTTGCTCAAAGGCTTGTTGCTGCTCAGGGCCCCATTTAAAATCATTCTTCTTCCGGGTCACATGATAGAGAGGGCTTACAATCGAACTGTAATTTGGGATGTGCATTCTCCAGAACCCCACAGCACCCAAGAAAGCTTGCGTTTCTTTCTTATTAGTTGGTGGAGACATTGCTGTTATCTTGTTGATCACATCTGTGAGGATCTTGCCATTTTATTCCCCAAAATTGAATCTCCTGTGCAGGTCCCTTGACCTTACTCCGTTTTATGGCAAAACCGGCTTTCAGCAGGATTTGGATTATTTTCCTCCCTTTCTCAAAGACTTCTTCCGCTGTATCGCCCCACACAATAATGTCATCAATGTATTTCTACTTGCACTTACAGTGATTTGGCATACTATGATTGGATACATGTCTTGAAGACCCTTTGCAACTAGCATATAATTGGTTAAGCACAGGTGTGGGAACTTGACCTCGAAAGCTTGCCAACAGTGCACAGTTCTCATTACCTCAGTGAATTCTAGCTTCTTCTTATCTTGCTTGTTCAGGCTTCCTTGGGCCTCTCATGGCCTTGCTGTATCTTTCAGGATTATTCAGAGTTTATGTACCAATTATCCATTGTCCCGTGAGAACACTGTCTCCGCAGGGAGCCAGCATGGGCCTGAATCTGTAATGACACAAACACATCCTCATTACCAAGTTAGCAGTGGTACTGGACCTTCCCAATTTCTTTCCCAAGCTTTTACCATAACCTTAATTTAACCTTCATATTCGAGTATTCCGGTTGACATGGTTTGCATGTGTTTCACAATGGGAGGAATCACACTGTCACCAGGCAAGCACAAAAAAATTCATGACATTTTGGACCTTTACCAATTTACTTACTGGCTGTTCTGAGTCCCCATTTTCTTTATTTTTGCAAATATGTCTTGATAGTCGGATGGGTGCACTCGACAACGGCTTGTCCTGTGGGTGAGTGGGGAATGCCAGTGACATGTTGGATTCCCCAAGTTTGCAAAAAAATTTCAGTCGATTGTGAAACATTGTCCATTTTTATTTGTCCTGGGACTCCTAAAGTAGCAAAGGCATGACGAAAATGAGTTTGCACATGTCTAGAAATTTTTCCTCCCAAAGCGGTCATACAAACTGCCAGAGAAAAAATGTCCATAGAAACATGAACGTATTTTAGTTTGCCAAATTCAGGGATATGTGTGACATCTGTTTGCCATATTTGAAGTGATTGAATACTTCTGGAGTTAACTGACAATGTAGGACCCTTAGTGAGTTGTTGACAATCAGGACAGGCTTGTATGGTAGCTTTTGCCTCTGCCATTGACAAGTGAAACCACCGTTTTAGGACCTTTGCTGATTGGTGGAAAAATTCATGAGAAATTCGAGCTTGTTGCCATACGTTGGGCATAGGTGACACGCTGACAGGTTGAGTTAAATGGTCCGCTCTAGCATTTCCTTCTGCATAGAATCCTGGCAAGTTTGTCTGACTGCGATGGTGACATATATAGTACACTTCTGTTCTTTGTTTTAACAACAACCATAACTGTTTCATATTGCTAAACAAGGTTTCAACTTCAACCTGTTTCAAATAAACCCTTTCTAATCGTTGCACAACTCCTACTACATATGCTGAGTCTGAAATCATATTGATTGGACATGTGTTCCATCGTTTAAACACCTCAGTCACTGCCTTCAGTTATACAATCTGGGGTGATCCCTCAGAAAAAAATATATGTGATTTCCACTGGCCCTGTTCCTGCCATGTAGTAGCTGCTTTGCCTGATTTTCCACTCCCATCTGTAAAGACTGTGATACCATTCACAACTTTGAGATTGTATTTGGGTTTTTCCTCTATACATTCCTGCTGAATAAAAGTCAATATTCAATGGCTAGGATGACGGACCTTGATTGCTCCATCAAATCCTGCTAGAGCTATCTGCAGTGCTACACTATTCTGCATACACCATTGCAAATACTGTTCTGTCATAGGAATAATTATGGTTTGGCGTTCTTTACCAGATAGGTCTATGATACGATCCCTTCGTTTCATATTTAACTTACTTAGCAAATCTTTCAGCTCTGGTCACGATGTTTTTTGATGGTTGATGTGACAAAAATTGGCACTCAAGAATTTTCAGTTTCTCCTTATCAGATTCAGCCCATTGCATGGTTAATCCTACTGGCTGGAAATCATTACTGACAATCAAAAATTCAGTAGGAACTCCATTCATCACACGATGTGCCTGTCTCTCAATGCGGCTTCTACCATTGCTATTGCTTGTTTTGCTGCTGGTGTTAATTGTCTGGGTGCATTGAAGTCTGTGTCACCCTTCAACAATTCAAACAATGGTTCTAAACTTTTGTTGTCAATTCCCAATAATGCTCGAATCCAATTGATATTCCCTAACAAGACTTGCACATCCTTAAGTGTATGGATATTGACCTTGATGGCTAATTTCCTGAGGTTCAGTGGTATGATCTAAGATTTTCCAACCCAAATATTTCCATGGTGTGGTATCCTGAACCTTTTCAGGGGCAATTTGCAATTTATGTTGTTGCAACACTGAACACAATTCTTGTTTAACAGCTTCTAGGTTATTTTCTCAGCCACCAGTGTATCATCCATATAACGATACACTAATAATTGGGGGTGTCTTTCCCAAAATGGATGCAATGCCACATCAACATAACCTAGACATATTGTTGGTGAATTTTTCATGCCTTGTGGCAATACCACCCATTGATCTCTGCATGGGTCCTTGTTTGTTTATTACAACGTGCTTCCAGCTCTTTGAGTACCAAAGACAAACGAGAGAATTTCTTCAGATGTATTGACACGAACTGGAGACACGTGGCTGACTTTAAACTTCATCACTGATTGTGAATTATCTACATAATTTTAAACTTTCCTTATTTGACAGACTTTAAAAGTAGGAAGGTATATTCTTATTTTGAGTCATAAAAATTCAAGCGTGATTTTCACTGTAGGTCAATTTTTTATTTCATTTTGACAATTCTGGCAGTAGCTGTTCAGAAACATTCCAAACCACAATAAGCAGTGCTGGAGGTCAGGACTGTAGTGCGTTTGCAGAGCTGTGTGTGAAGAGGAGCATCCTGACTGTGCTGTGCGTGGCCATGCGCACCGAACAGGCCGGCTACCGTGAGCCGCAGGACGCGGCATGCTCTCTGCTGGCACTGGGCACTTGGGTAAGTTCATTTGGGAAACTGTTAGCAGGGCATCTGCACTGTAATGCTGATGTTTCGGGATCTTACTTCCTAGCTTTGATTACCCATACCAGTACCATCTAGTTCTCTGGGTTTTCTGCAGAAGCAGAGAAGAGAAGGCTGCGTGGAGACCTCATAGCAGCCTTCCAGTATCTGAAGGGGGCCTATAGGGATGCTGGAGAGGGAATCTTCATTAGGGACTGTAGTGATAGGACAAGGGGTAACGGGTTAAAACTGAAACGGGAAGTTTAGCCTTCGGTGATAGGGTTTAGTATAAGGTGTCCCTGCCCACGGCAAGGGGGGTTGGAAAGAGATGATCTTAAGGTCCTTTCCAACCCTAACTATTCTATGATTCTAAAAAAAGCCCCCAAACACCCCAAAACTAACTTGTCCTGCTTCTCCTAGGGGATACAGGATCACAGCTAGAAAACAGGCCAAAAACAGGACAAAATTGCCCCAAAACCACCTTGTCCTGCTTCTCCTGTGGGATACAGAAACAGAGAACCAAACCAGACCCAAAACAGGACAAAAACAGCCCAAACCCACCCCAAAACCACCTTGTCCTGCTTTTCCTATGGGATACAGGGTCAGAGCCCCAAAACAGGCAAAAAACAGGACAAAACCAGGGAAAAAGACACAAACCAGGCCCAAAACACCCCAAAATCACCTTCTCCTGCTTCTCCTATACGATACAGAGTAAGAGCCCCAAAACAGGACAAAAATAGGACAAAACCAACCAAAACCAGACCCAAACCACTCCCAAAACACCCTAAAACCACCTTGTCCTACTCCTCTTGTGGGATACAGGGTCAGAGCGCCAAAAAAGAGGCAAAACAGGCCAAAAACAACCCAAAACACCCCAAAACCCAGCCCAAAACCACCTTGTCCTGCTTCTCCTGTGGGATACAGAGCCCCAAAACAGATGCAAAACAGGCCAAAACCAAGCGAAAACCAGGACAAAAGATACAAACCAACCCCCAAAACCGGCCAAAATCACCCCTAAATCACCTTGTCATGCTTCTGCTATGGGATACAGGGTCAGAGCACCAAAACAGACCCAAAACAAAACAAAAACAAAGCAAAACACCCCCAAAACCACCCCAAGATCACACTGTTGTGCTTCTCCTGACCTGGGGCTGGGTCACAGCCCCAAAACAGAGCAAAAACACCCCAAAACACAGCCCAAAACCACCTTGTCCTGCTTCTCCTGTGGGATACAAGCTCAGAGCCCCCAAACAGCCACAAAAGAGGCCAAAACCAGTCAAAAACCACCAAAACAGCCCCCCAAAACCCCAAAACCACCTTGTCCTGCTTCTGCTATTGGATACAGGGTCAGAGCCCCCAAAAAGAGGAAAAACAGGCCCAAAACAACCCAAAACACCCCAAAACCCAGCCCCAAACTACCTTGTCCTGCTCCTGTGGGATACAGGGCCAGAGCCCCAAAACAGACCCAAAACAGGCCAAAAAAAAACAAAATACCCCAAAACCCAGCCCAAAACCACCTTGTCCTGCTTCACCTATGGGATACAGGGTCAGAGCCCCAAAACAGCCTCAAAACACCCCAAAAACCAGCCAAAAACCACCTTGTCCTGCTTCTCCTGTGGGATACAGGGTCAGAGCCCCAAAACAGGCCAAAAAAAAACCCAAAACACCCCAAAACCCAGCCCAAAACCACCTTGTCCTGCTTTTGCTCTGGGATACATGGTCAGAGCCCCAAAATAGCTCGAAACTAGGACAAAAACAGTCATAAACCCCCAAAAGAGCCCCAAAACACCCCAAAACCACCTTGTCCTGTTTCTGCTTTGGGATACAGGGTCAGAGCCCCAAAACAGACCCAAAACAGCCTCAAAACACTCCAAAAACCACACCAAGTCCACCTTCTCCTGCTTCTCCTGTGGGACACAGGGCAGAACCATAAAACAGGACAAAACCAGCCCCAAAACACCCCCAAAACCAGCCCAAAATCACCCTGTCCTGCTTCTGCTATGAGATACAGGGCCAGAGCCTCCAAACAGCTCCAAAACAGGCCAAAAACAACCCAAAACACCCCAGAAACCCAGACCAAAATCACCTTGTCCTGCTTGTCCTATGGGATACAGGGTCAGAGCCCCCCAAAAGCCCCAAAACAGGCTAAAACCAGTCAAAACCCACCAAAACAGCTCAAAATCAACCCAAAACCAACTTGTCCTCCTTCTCCTATGGGATACAGGGTCAGAGGTCCGAAACAGCCTCAAAACACAACCAAAAACCACCCCAAGTCCACCTTCTCCTACTTCTCCTATGGGACACAGGGTCAGAACCACAAAACAGCCCTAAAACAGGACAAAACAACCCAAAACACCCCAAAAAAAAGCCCAAAACCACTCTGTCCTGCTTCTCCTATGGGATACAGCGTCAGAGCCCCCAGACAGCTCCAAAACAGGCCAAAAACAGTAAAAAACCCCCCAAACACCCCAAAACCACCCTGTCCTGCTTCTCCTATGGGATACAGGGTCAGAGCCCCAAAACACACCAAAAACAGGCCAAAACCAACCCCAAAACCACCTTGTCGTGCTTCTCCTGTGGGAATACAGTGTCAGAGCACCAAAACAGACCCAAAACAGGCCAAAAACAACCCAAAATTCCCCAAACACCAGCCCAAAACCACCTTGTCCTGCTTCTCCTATGGGATAAAGGGTCAGAGCCCCAAAACAGCTCCAAAACAGGCCAAAACCAGTCATAAACCACCAAAACAGCCCCAAAACCTGGCCCAAAACCACCTTGTCCTGCTTCTCCTACGGGATACAGAGTCAAAGCCCCAAAACAGACCCAAAATTGGGGAAAAACAATCCAAAACACCCCAACGCCCAGCCCAAAACAACCTTGTCCTGCCTTTGCTATGGGATACAGGGTCAGAGCCCCCAGACAGCCCCAAAACAGGACAAAAACAGTCAAAAACCCCCAAAACACTGCAAAACCCACCTTGTCCTGCTTCTCCTGTGGGATACAGGGTCAGAGCCCCGAAACAGACCCAAAACAGGCCAAAAGCAACCCAAAACACCCCAAAACCAACCCTAATGTTGGAAAAGGGCAAAGCCTTTATGATAAAGCAATTATATAGAATAGTAGAAATTATTATGTTTGAGAAATTTATAAATCAATAGTGGGGTTTTGTATATTAGAAAATGTTGTAACTTTGCAATTTTGTGTCACGGCTGTTCTGTAACCAGTGTTGCAATGATAGTCTTAGTAGCAAAAACCTATGTGTATGGGTGGATTTAGAAAGGCATGTACTGGAGACTATACCCAAGTAGAACCTATGCGTATGGGTGCACTAGAAAGGCATGTACTGGAGACTATACCCAAGTAGAACCTACGCATAAGGTAGCCAGAAGAGCATACCAGAAGCTGATAAGAAAATGCTAGCGTCCACACAAGGGTTGGGATATATCCAAGTAAGGAAAAGGTAAAGAGGACAACCTGAGGAAGACCTCTTACTTCATCTGAGGAAGACTCCTTACTTCATCGGAACGACCACCAGGCGACCACCAGAGGGGGCTGCGCAAGCGTAGAAGAGGCTGATGTCGTAACATTCCTGATGTGGCAATCCTTAATGCATATGCATTAGCTAATGTTGTAATCCGTGTTAAACGTGTATAAATTGCGAACGCGATGCGACGAGGTTGGAACCAGATTTGTTTGCGTACCCCTGGTTTCCCAGCGCTGCAATAAATCACCTCATATAACCATTCCGGTGGTTATGTGTTTGTTCCCACACTAACATTTTGGTGACCCAGATGGGACCTCACGGGCATTGCTGAGGTGGATCGCGCCTCGATCCTGCTCCAGCCGGCACCGAGAGATTCTCGGGGAGCCATCGACCGCAACCGACCTCCGCTGCTCACGACGGACCTCTGACACGGTAAGAAAGGTGCTTTTGATTTGGGTTATGGTACCGATTTCTAGTAAATGTACGGTATTGACCTTTGGTAAAGGTCTGGTAAAAGCCTGCCTGTTACACGCAGCGAAAAAGCTGCGTTTGGCTGGGCTAGTAGTAAAGCCTGCCTGTTAGACACAGCGAAAGCTGCGCTTGGTTGGGGCTAGAGAGCTCTCGGGGTAAAAGGCTAGGCGCCGTCCGTTAGACAGTAGCGAAAGCTCTGCAGGTTCGGCAAACGTGGTTTGGTATAAATTGTGTAACATATTGGGGGGTGTGTGCGTGTTGTGAGAGAAACTTGTTTGAGAGATCTCTGTATTTACAAAATGACGTAGATTCCTAAGTCGTCTACATTAGGTTGTATCTTAAACCATTGGAAGGAGGGTGGATTCGGGCAAAGCATGCGGAAAAGTAAACTGATTATTGTAATGTCTGGTGGATGCAATATGAACTAGAAGATCAGGAAAAATGGCCTGAGAATGGAACTTTACAGTATAATACTATCTTGCAGTTGATGTTGTATTGTAAAAGGGAAGGAAAATGCGATGAAGTACCATATGTGGATCTTTTCTTTACCTTAAGAAACAATGATAAGTGGCAGAAATCTTGCGGAATAATGGTTGTTAAGGCAAGCAATGCTGGAGAGTGTAAGGGTTGTGTTGGAGAACAGGAATGTGTGAAATGCCTTGCCTTAGGGAATAGTCGACATCAAAAGGATGAGGAAGATCTCGGTTTGTGAGTAGCTCTGCTAGTGACAAATGAAGAAAGGGGGGAGCAGGAGGAAAGTGATAGTGATCTTGAGAGTGAGGAAGGGTGTGAAAATAGGAGAGGTCAAGAGATAAATCCCCCTGTCACCCCAGTCTCACACAGAACTCGCCGGAGGGGAGGGCGAGAAGGAAAAGCACAGCCTCAAGAAGCTAGTGCGGTGCTTGCTCCTTTAAGGCAAGGAGTCGGAACTGGGGGACCAGTGTACGTTAAAGTACCTTTCTCTCCCGGGGATTTGGTTATATGGAAACAATCAGCAGGAACATATAGAGAAAATCCTGATAAAGTAGCTCGAGTAATGAAAATGATTATGAAAACTCAAAACCTGGACTGGGATGATATACAAGTGCTTTAAATACCCTTATGGACTCGACAGAAAAAGAGATGGTGCTGCAAAGTGCTCGGGAGAGGGTCCAGGAAGATATAAGACAGGGATTAGTTACAGGAAATATAGATGAAAACTTCCCGATGGAAGACCCGATGTGGGATTATAACACACAAGGAGGAATGAGAAATTTACGGAGATTTCAAGACTGGGTAGTTTTCGGAGTACAACATGCTATGCCCAAAATGATAATTTGGTCAAAATTGTATAATGTTAGACAAGAGAAGGCAGAATCACCATCTGCCTTTCTAGAGAGACTTAAAGAGACAGCAAAGAAATATACAGATTTATATGTGGAAACGGAACAGGCTAAAGCACAATTAGCCTTGATTTTCCTGGGGCAGTCTCAAGATGATATCAGAAAGAAACTGCAAAAAACTAGAAGGGGCAGATAACCTGGACAGACTGTTAGAGGTGGCTTGGAAGGTGTATAATAATTGGGAAAAAGAGAGCTCCCGGAGACAACAACAGAATTTACTGGCAGTGATACAGGGAACAGAACAAGGTTTCCCTAACCCTAGGGGAAGAGGACGAGGAAATATGCGAGGACGGGGACGAGGCAGAGGATTTTATAATCCAAGGATGGGAATGAGCACAGAAAGAACAGGATATAATCAATGTGCACTTTGCAAGCAGGAAGGACATTGGAAAAATGAATGTCCATCCGGGGGGGGCAGTTCATGTCTCCAAGAAATCCTTTTGCAGGATCCGACATAGCTAAAACAATGGTGTTGGGGGAATTTGATAATCAGAGCTGACTAGGCCGAGTAGAAAATAAGGAGCCCCTTGTAAAAATCCAATTAGGAGAGTAAGAAGTAAAATTTTTAATAGACACAGGGGCCACTTATTCAGTTTTAAATGATTTGCACGGAAGAATAGGAAAGAAAACAATGACAATTGTGGGAGCCACAGGGAAAGAACCCCTGCAACCCCTAGACTTACGATTTAGAGGAAAAGAATTGACACATGAATTTTTATATGTGCCTGAATGTCCCATTCCTCTATTGGGACGGGACTTATTAAGTAAATTGGATGCTACAATTGCTTTTGAAAACGGCGAATTGATAATGCAAATCCCTGAATCCAAACCAGGACAGATTCTAGTTCTCAAAGACAAACCTATTCCACAAATTCCAAAAGAAGTGGAACAGGCTGTAATACCGACAGTTTGGGAAACCGAAATCCTGGGAAAATCAAAAGCAGCTCAGCCAATAGTAGTAGAATTAAAAGACGGAGCTAAACCAGTAAGGATTAAATAATTGCTTGAAGCAAGATATGGAATTATAAAAACAATTGAGAAATTTTTAAAATACCAAATTTTAGAAGAATGTGAATCAGAATATAACACGCCAATTTTCCTGGTAAAGAAACCAAACTGTGAGTATAGATAAGTACAAGACTTGAGGGCAATAAATGAAATAACAAAAGACATCCACCCGGTGGTGGCAAACCCTTATACACTGCTAACATCTGTGAAGGAAAAATATAAATGGTTTACAGTAATTGATTTAAAGGATGTCTTCTTCTGCATTCCTCTTGATAAAAATAGCAGGAAACTGTTTGCATTTGAATGGGAAAATCCACAAAATGGACGGAAAACACAATTGACATGGACCAGGCTTCCACAAGGATTCAAGAACAGTCCGACCCTATTTGGAAACCAATTGGCCAAGGAATTGGAAGCATGGACCACCCAAGGAGAAATACAGGTACCAAGATCACAATACCTTTTGTTACAATATGTAGATGACATTTTTATTGCAACAGAACAAAGGTCCCTGTGCATAAAGGTGACAACTGAAATTCTGAATCAGCTAGGCTTGAATGGTTATAAAGTCCCAAAAGGCACAAATTACATGCATGACTGTGCTGTATCTGGGATGTGAGATTTCACAAGGGCAGCGAAAACTGGGAATAAATTGCATAGAGGCAATCTGTGCCATCCCAGAACCACGAAACTTGCATGAACTAAGAATATTTTGGGGCATGACAGGGTGGTGCAGATTATGGATAATGGACTATGGACTTATTGCCAAACCCCTGTACGAAGCCCAAAAATCACATGCCTTTGTTTGGGACAAACCACAGAAAGAGGCCTTCAAAAATCTGAAGGAGGCGTTAACAAAATCACCGGCATTGGGACTCCCAGATTTGACAAAAGGTTTTCAATTGTTTGTCCACGAAAGACAGAGGTTGGCAATGGGAGTATTAACTCAGAAACTCGGAAGCTGGAAAAGACCGGTGGGATATTTCTCAAAACAACTGGATCCGGTGAGTGCAGGATGGCCCTCATGCTTGAGGGCAGTAGCAGCAGCTGTCATTTTGATCCAAGAAGCTAGGAAATTAACTTTGGGAAAACATATCGATGTGTTTGTGCCACATATGGTAACCACTGTTCTAGAACAAAAAGGGGGGCATTGGTTGTCCCCTAGCCGGATGATGAAATATCAGGCAATCCTAATGGAAGAGGATGATATAAACTTGAGAACTACTAATCTGCTAAACCCAGCAGCTTTTCTAGGAACTGACCTAGAAGAAGGAACTCTTGAACATGACTGCATAGACGTCATCGAACATACATATGCAACCAGAACGGACTTAAAGGATGTACCTCTTGAACGACCAGACTGGGAACTCTTCACAGATGGAAGCAGTTTTGTGGAGAACGGGACACGATACGCAGGGTATGCTGTGACAACGCAACAAGAGGTAGTCGAAGCCAAAGCACTGCCTCCTGGAACATCGGCCCAATGGGCAGAATTAATATATAAAACAATTATATAAAATAGTAGAAATGATTATGTTTGAGAAATTTATAAATCAATAGTGGGGTTTTGTATTGGGGTTTTGTATATTGGGGTTTTGTATATTAGAAAATGTTGTAACTTTGCAATTTTGTATCACGGCTGTTCTGTAATCAGTGTTGCAATGATAGTCTTAGTAGCAAAACCCTATGTGTATGGGTGGATTTATAAAGGCATGTACTGGAGACTATACCCAAGTAGAACCTATGTGTATGGGTGCATTAGAAAGGCATGTACTGGAGACTATACCCAAGTAGAACCTATGTGTATGGGTGCATTAGAAAGGCATGTACTGGAGACTATACCCAAGTAGAACCTATGTGTATGGGTGCACTAGAAAGGCATGTACTGGAGACTATACCCAAGTAGAACCTATGTGTATGGGTGGATTTAGAAAGGCATGTACTGGAGACTATACCCAAGTAGAACCTATGTGTATGGGTGCATTAGAAAGGCATGTACTGGAGACTATACCCAAGTAGAACCTATGTGTATGGGTGGATTTAGAAAGGCATGTACTGGAGACTATACCCAAGTAGAACCTATGTGTATGGGTGCATTAGAAAGGCATGTACTGGAGACTATACCCAAGTAGAACCTATGTGTATGGGTGGATTTAGAAAGGCATGTACTGGAGACTATACCCAAGTAGAACCTATGTGTATGGGTGCATTAGAAAGGCATGTACTGGAGACTATACCCAAGTAGAACCTATGCGTATGGGTGGATTAGAAAGGCATGTACTGGAGACTATACCCAAGTAGAACCTACGCATAAGGTAGCCAGAAGAGCATACCAGAAGCTGATAAGAAAATGCTAGCGTCCACACAAGGGTTGGGATATATCCAAGTAAGGAAAAGGTAAAGAGGACAACCTGAGGAAGACCTCTTACTTCATCTGAGGAAGACTCCTTACTTCATCGGAACGACCACCAGGCGACCACCAGAGGGGGCTGCGCAAGCATAGAAGAGGCTGAGGTAACATTCCTGATGTGGCAGTCTTTAATGCATATGCATTAGCTAATGTTGTAATCCGTGTTAAACGTGTATAAATTGCGAATGCGATGCGACGAAGTTGGAACCAGATTTGGGTGCGTACCCCTGGTTTCCCAGCGCTGCAATAAATCACCTCATATAACCATTCCAGTGGTTATGTGTTTGTTCCCACGCTAATACTAAGGTCACATTTTCTTGCTTCTCCTGTCGGACACAGGGTCAGAACCCCAAAACCACCCTAAAGCAGGACAAAAAAAAAAACCAAACCATTCAAAACCACCCCTAAACCACCCTAAAACCACCCCAAAATCACTTTCTCCTGCTTCTCCTGTGGGATAAAGCGTCAGAGCCCCAAAATAGCACCAAAACAGAAAAAAAAACCACCCCAAACCACACCAAAACCCAACCCAAAACCACCTTGTCCTGCTTCTCCTATGGGATACAGGGTCAGAGCCCCAAAAAAGACCCAAAAAAGGCCAAAAACAACCCAAAACACCCCAAAACCCAGCCCAAAATTACCTTGTCCTGTTTCTCCTGTGAGACAGACACAAAACAGGCCAAAACCAACCCAAAACACCGCAAAACCCAGCCCCAAACCTTCTTGTCCTGCTTTTGCTATGGGATACAGGGTCAGAGCCCCAGAACAAACCCCAAAACAGGAAAAAAACCACCCCAAAACCACCTTCTCCCGCTTCTCCTTTGGGATACAAGCTCAGAGCCCCAAAACAGACCAAAAACAGACCCAAAAAAGGCCAAAAACTGGAGAAAACCAGGCCAAAACACACAAAGCAAACCCCAAAACACCCCAAAACCACCCCAAAATCACCTCCTCCTGCTTCTCCTGTGAGATACAGGGTCAGAGCCCCGAAACAGACCCAAAACAAGCCTAAAACCAACCCAAAACACCCCAAAAACAACCCTAAGATCACATTTTCCTGCTTCACCTGTGGGACACAGGGTCAGAACCCCAAAACCACCCTAAAACAGGACAAAAATAACCAACCCAAACCATTCAAAACCACCTCTAAACCATCCTAAAACCACCCCAAAATACCCTTCTCCTGCAGGATACAGGGTCAGAGCCCCAAAACAGACCCCAAAAAGGTCAAAACCAACCCAAAACACCCCAAAACACCCAGGTCCGTGTTCTTTGACTTTGCAATCCTGTTTTAGTGTTGGCCTCAAACACATTGTGGGTGCGTGCGTGGGTTTTGGGGGGTTCCCTGTAGAAACGGCTTCATGTAACCAAAAACGGGGGTGGGGTGGGCGGTGAAGGTGGGGGGGGGGGTGTCATTAAGTGCCTGTTGATGAACTGTCTGTGGGGGAGGGGGGTTGGGCCTCACCTCCCCCCCAGCACCCCAAAACGGGGGGTGGTGGGTGTTGGGGGAGAGTCCCCAATGGACACAACCTCCCATCCCCCACCCGGGGGTGTCGGGGGGTGGCACCTCCCCCCCTCTTTATACCCGGGATGGGAGAGGGGAGGATAAAGGGGGGGATGGGGGGGGGGGTGTCTATCCGAAGCCTTATTGACACCGATGTAAATGGGTGTAAAGGGGGGGGGGGGAGGGGAGTGGTCACCTTAAGAATATATATAAAGGAAACTTAACCTATAAATGAAGATTTCACAGGAAATCGAGGCCCCCTCTCCCCCCCCGTGTTTCGGCCTTTCCCCATCCCCGTTCCACGATGCTCTCCGCACTTCCAGGTTGGATGCCTCCGTTGCCTAGCAACGGGGTCTCCACGTACCGCTTCCCACGCGTTGCCAGGCAACGGCCAGTGAGCTTCCACCGCGCTGCACGTTGCCAGGACCCCAAAGCCATGGGAGGGACCCAAATACCCCCCAAGACCCCCAAACACCTTAAATATCGCCCCATATTTCCCCACAAGCCTCTCCCTTAACACCAAACCCCTTCATAACCCCCAGATCCCCCTCCCAGCACCGCTGAACCCCCAAAATTCCCCCTATAGACCCAAAATCCTCCTCCAGGACCCCAGATATCCCTCATCCATCCCAAAAAGCGGAGCTGGGACCCTTTAGGGACCCCAACCCCTCCCCATAACCATCAAACTCCACTTCCCAGACCCCCCCAAGCCCATCAGGACCCCCCCAAATCCCCATATTCCCCTGTTGGCACCCACCAGCCGCTGCTTCCCCTCCTGCAGCTGCCTCCTCAGTGGCCCCAGGGCAGTTTCTGGGGAGTCCATGGGGCTGCCCCGTAGCTCTGGGCCCTGCTGGATCTGGGCCCCCGAGCCCCTGAGAGCCCCGTGGCCTCCAGCATCAACCTAGGGGCCAAGGGGGGGCCCAAAGCCAAACGTTGAGGGGGGGTCTGGGGGGCCCAAAGGGGTCCAGATCCCATTTTGGGGACCCCAAAAGGGCTGCAGGGACCATGGAGGGGTTGGGGGCACCCCAAAAGGTCTCAGCACTGGGTTTAGGGAGAATCTGGGGGGGCCTTTAAGGACCCCTATGAGCCCAGCACCCACTTCAGAAGAAAACCCAGGGGGGTTTAAAGTATAGAGGGGGTCCCTAAAGGGTTCTGGGGTTCAGGAGTGGGGAGGAAAAGGTCATGGGGGAGGGCCCAGGGGCAGTTTTGGGGTGCAGGGGGGGAAACCGGGCTGCAGGATGTATTCGGGGGGTCCTTGAGAGGGTTTTGGGTGCATGGGGGAATCCATAGGGTGGTTTTGGGGAGCAGAGGGGGTGTTTTGGGGTGCAGAGGGGGGTTGTTTTGGGGTGCACAGTGGGTGCTTTTGGGGTGCAGGGGGTTGTTTGGGGATGCAGTGGGGGTAGATTTGTGGTGCAGAGGTGTGTTTTGGGGTGCAGGGGGGCGGTTTTGGGGTGCCATGGGGCTTCTGGGATGCATGGGGGTGGTTTTAGGGTGCAAGGGTTGTGTTTTGGGGTGCAGGGGTCATGGTTTTGGGGTGCAGGGGGAGCAGTTTGGGATGCAGGGGGTTGTTTTGAGGTGCAGGGGGGATGGTTTTGGAGCGCAGAGGGGTTGTTTTCGGATGCAGGGGGGGTGGTTTTGGGGTGCAGGGGGGTGTTTCAGTCCCTGTGGGACCCCCCAAAACCCCACAGAGCCCCCCAAAACCCTCTTAATGCTCCCCACAGATGGGAGTGGAAAATCAGGCAAAGCAGCTACTACATGGCAGGAGCAGGGTCAGTGGAAATCACATATAGTTTTTTCTGAGGGATCACCCCAGATTGTAGAACTGAAGGCAGTGAGTGAGGTGTTTAAGCGATGGAACACATGTCCAATCAATACGATTTCAGACTCAGCGTATGTAGTAGGAGTTGTGCAACGATTAGAAAGGGTTTATTTGAAACAGGTTGCAGTTGAAACCTTGTTTAGCAATATGAAACAGTTATGGTTGTTGTTAAAACAAAGAACAGAAGTGTACTATATATGTCACCATCGCAGTCACACACACTTGCCAGGATTCTATGCAGAAGGAAATGCTAGAGCGGACCATTTAACTCAACCTGTCAGTGTGTCACCTGTACCCAACGTATGGCAACAAGCTCACATTTCTCATGAATTCTTTCACCAGTCAGCAAAGGTCCTAACCCAGCAGTTGCACTTGTCAATGGCAGAGGCAAAAGCTACCATACAAGCCTGTCCTGATTGTCAACAACTCACTAAGGGTCCTACATTGTCAGTTAACCCCCGAGGTATTCAATCACTTCAAAGATGGCAAACAGATGTCACACACATATTCCTGAATTTGGCAAACTAAAATACATTCATGTTTCTATGGACATCTTTTCTCGGGCAGTTTGTATGACTGCTTTGGGAGGAAAAACTTCTAGACATGTGCAAACTCATTTTCATCATGCCTTTGTTATTTTAGGAGTCCCACCACAAATAAAAACAGACAATGGTCCAGCATATGTTTCACAAGCAACTGAAATTTTTTTCCAAACTTGGGGAATCCAACACAGAAATCAGTTTGTTACAGACTGTTCCTACGTAATGTGCAAAACCAACTCAAGGAGAAGCACATTTAAATACCTTCAAATTAATTATTAAAGCAGCATTCCTCTCAGAATAAAGAGTTGCTTTAGCACAAAGACAAATACTGGAACTTTGGATTGAATCATCTGTGAACCAGCAAACACCCCAACAGCAAGAAAACCTCCTTAGAAGTAGCTGCTAGTGTCAACAGAAACACAAGCCCCAGACCCCCTCCAGTGAAGCACAAAAGCCTGAAGCAAAAAGCAGACAGCGGTTGAAGCCTGACAGCTGAGAGATGGCCATCTGGGCAATCCCTTACCCCTCAGGACTGCCAGAGGAAGCGTCCTGATCAAGAGCAAATCTCATGGCATGTATTTTCAGCAAGTGTCCCTGAAATGGGGAAGGCCCCTGAGAAGCTCTCTCGGAAGCCAGGCTTTTACTCCTGGGACAGAAACCTCTGTGACTATGCCATAACCAGCTGGAAGGAAGTCTCCATCCACACATCCATCCCCACGCAGCAGAGTAACAGAAGGTCCCTCACGTTATGCTGAGGCAGCAGGTACTAGCTGCCAGCCAAAGGAAGGATGCTATTCAAGCAGACCTGCAGCTCAGCCTCCACAGGGGGAATCCTGCACTTTCTTTCCTGTGAAAAGTCAGTGCTCAGGGTTTTGGACGTACACAACAGCATTTGAAAACCTAACGTCATGCAGACACGTAATAAGGGAAGACTTGGGCTGCTATCCAACCACCTCACTCTGCCAGGGGGCTGCACATCTGGGAAATACAAGTGGCTAAATGATCCTACCAACATCCCATTTTCCTGTAGTTCAACATCAGCCAGAATCCTCATGGATAAAACAATTCCCACAGCACAACTCTAAAAATACATCTGCAGGGCTCCAGGGCTTGAAGGTTGCTTCCCCTAGCTAGAACATCCCTGCTGGGCTGGAGGGAAAGCTTTACAGCAGCTCATTAAACCACAACTCCATCTGCTGCACAGTTCTGCCAAGGTTTGTTTGATTTGGGGAACTTCCTTCCACACACCATACAGATTGATTCCCAAAGGAAACAAAAGAGAACTAAGGATGTGCCTGTCTCCGCCCAAAAGGCATTCCCTCACAGTTTAACACTGGGCCATACAGTCACACTTTTACTGCTTTCTTCCCTGCTAGGGTAATCGCAACTAAAATCCAGGTAAATGTGATTTAAGCAGCGACCCAAAGCCCCACTTGCCAAAAGCACAGGCCAGAAAGGATGGAGGAATTCGGCACTTCACCCTCTGAAGGGGGACACAGCCCAGTTCCATGCACACAACCACACCAACTGCTTTGCCAGCAAAGCCTTGTGCTTCACACCTAGGCTTCTCCTGCATGTTTGCTCACAGCAGATGAGACATAACAGTTCTCTTCCTTTAAAACCTACCAACCCATCCTTGTTTGGCCACTGCTGATGGCTCACAGGGACCAGCCCAAAACCACCTTGTCCTGTTTCTCCTGTGGGATACAAGTTCAGAACCCCAAAACAGGCTCAAAAAAGGACAAAAACAACCAAAACCTATTTAAAACCACACCCAAAACAACCCCAAACCACCCTAAAACCACCAAAATAACACCTTGTCCTGCTTCTGTGGGATAGAGGCTCAGAGCCCCAAAACAGACCCAAAACAGGCCAAAAAGAGGGAAAAAAACCACCCAAACACCCAAAACCACCCCTAAAACAGCCCAAGCCAACCCCAAAACCACCTTGTCCTGCCTCTCTTATGGGATGCAGCGTCAGAGCCTCAAAACAGACCCAAAACAGGACAAAAACAGCAAAATCAGCCACAAAACACCACCAAATGACCCCCAAACCACCCCAAAACCAATTTGGGAGGCTTCTCCTCTGAGATACAGGGTCAGACTCCAAAACAGCCCCAAAACAGGCCAAAACCACACCAAAACATCCAAAACAGGCCAAAAGCACCCCAAAATCACCTTGTCCTGCTTCTCCTATGGGACACAGGTCAGAGCCCCAAAACAGGAAAAAAACAAGCCAAAACCACCTTGAACTGCTTCTCCTGTGGGATACAGGGTCAGAGCCCCAAAACAGACCCAAAACAGATCCAAAACACCCCAAAAAACATCCCAAGGTAACCCTGTCCTGCTTCTCCTCTGGGACACAGAGTCAGAGCCGCAAAACAGCCCTAAAACAGGACAAAAACAACCCAAAACACCCCAAAACCACCTTGTCCTGCTTCTCCTACGTGATACAGGGTAAGAGGCCCAAAATAGCCCCAAAACAGACCAAAACCAGGCGAAAACCAGACCAAAACACCCAAAGAAAACCCCAAAACATGCCAAACGACCCCAAAACCACCGTGTCCTCCTTCTCCTAAGGGACACAGGGTCAGACCCCCAAAACAGACCCAAAATAGCCCCAAAAGAGGCCAAAACCAGACAAAAACAAGGCCAAAACAAGCCAAAGCAAACCCCAGAACAACCAGAACCACCCCAAAACCACCTTGTCCTGCTTCTCCTATGGGATACAGGGTCAGAGCTTCCAAACAGACCAAAAACAGGACAAAAACAGTCATAAACCCCCAAAAGAGCCCCAAAACACCCCAAAACCACCTTGTCCTGCTTCTCCTATGAGATACAGGGTCAGAGCCCCAAAACACCCCAAAAACAGGACAAAAACCACACCAAAAACACACCAAAACCACCTTGTCCTCCTTCTCCTGTGGGATACAGGCTCAGAGCCCCAAAACAGACCCAAAACAGACCCAAAACACCCCAAAAACCACCCCAAGGCCACCTTGTCCTGCTTCTACTATGGGACACAGGGTCAGAGCCCCAAAACAGACCCAAAATACCCATAAAACAGGCCAAAAACAGGCAAAAACAAGGCCAAAGCACACAAAAACCACCCCAAAATCACTTTCTCCTGCTTCTCTTATGGAATACAGGGTCAAAGCCCCCCAAAAAAAGACCCAAAAAACAGGCCACCTTGTCCTGCTTCTTCTAGGGCATACAGGATAAGAGGCCCAAAACAGACCCAAAACAGGCCAAAAACGGGCCAAAACACCCCAAAACCACCTTGTCCTGCTTCTTCTAGGCCATACAGGGTAAGAGGCCCAAAACAGACCCAAAACAGGCCAAAAACGTGCCAAAACACCCAAAGCAAACCCCCAAACACCCCCAAACCACCCCAAAACCACCTTGTCCTGCTTCTCCTATGGGATACAGGGTCAGAGCCCCAAAACAGGACAAAAACAGGAGAAAAGCAGGCCAAAACCCCCCAAACAACCCCCAAAATGGGCCAAAACCACCCCAAGGCCACCTTGTCCTGCTTCTCCTATGGGACACAGGTTAGAGCCCCAAAACTGGACAAAACCACACCAAAACCACACCAAAATCACCTTGTCCTGTTTCTCCTGTGGGACACAAGTTCTGAACCCCAAAACAGGCTCAAAAAAGTACAAAAACAACCAAAAGCTATTCAAAACCACCCCCAAAACAACCACAAACCACCCTAAAACCACCAAAATAACACCTTGTCCTGCTTCTTCTGTGGGATACAGGCTCAGAGCCCCAAAACAGACACAAAACAGGCCAAAAAGAGGAAAAAAAACACACCAAAACACCCAAAACCACCCCTAAAACAGCCCAAGCCAACCCCAAAACCACCCTGTCCTGCTTCTCTTATGGGATACAGGGTCAGAGCCTCAAAACAGACCCAAAACAGGACAAAAACAGCAAAATCAGCCACAAAACACCACCAAACGACCCCCAACCCACCCCAAAACCAACTTGTGAGGCTTCTCCTCTGGGATACAGGTTCAGACACCAAAACAGGCCAAAACCACCCCAAAACATCCAAAACAGACCAAAAACAACCCAAAACCACCCCAAAAAACTTTGTCGTGCTTCTCCTATGGCATACAGGGTCGGAGCCCCAAAACAGACCCAAAACACCCCAAAACCGCCTTGTCCTGCTTCTCCTGCGGGATACACAGTCAGAGCCCAAAAATAGGCCAAAAAAAGGACAAAACCAGGCCAAAACCACCCCAAAACCACCTTGTCCTGCTTCTCCTATGGGATACAGGATCAGAGCCCCAAAACAGCCCCAAAACAGGACAAAAATAAGCCAAAAGCAGGCCAAAACCAACCCAAAACAGACCAAAACCAGCCCAAAACCACCTTGTAGAGTTTCTGCTATAGATACACGGTCAGAGCCCGAAAACAGCTTCAAAACAGGACAAAAACACTCCAAAACCCCCAAAACAGCTCCAAAACAGGACAAAACCAACCCAAAACACACAAAAACACTCCCAAACCACCCCCCCAAACCACACCAAAACCACCTTGTCCTGCTTCTCCTACGGGATACAGGTTCAGAACCCCAAACCAGCCACAAAACCACCCTAAAACAACCCCAAAATCACCTTGTCCTGCTTCTTCTATGGGACACAGGGTCAGAGCCCCAAAACAGGCATAAAACAGGTGAAAACCACCCTAAAACACCCAAAACCACTCCCAAAACACTCCCAGACCAGTCCAAAGCACCTGTCCTGCTTCTAATATGGGATGCAGGGTCAGAGGCCCTAAACACCCCAAAACCAGTACAAAACTACCCCAAAACCACCTTGCCCTGCTTCACCTGTGGGATACAGGGTCAGAGCCCCAAAACAGACCCAAAACAGGCCAAAACCACTCCAAACCACCCAAAACCCCTCCCAAAACACCCCCAAACCACCCCAAACCACCTTGTCCTGCTGCTCCTATGGGTGCCACCCAGTGAGAACCCAAAACAGCCCCAAATCACCCCAACCCCCCCAAAATGGAACCTTCTGGAGGTCGCTGTGGAGCTGCTTTAGCCTGGCCTCGAGCTGCGACACCTTCTGGGGTAGGTCCAAGGCTGGGGGGGGGGTGTGGGGAAGGCAAAGGGGAATGGGGGGGTGGCACCAGTGTGTCCCCATATTGGAGGGGGGTCCCAGACCCACATGTGGGGGTCCCAGCCCCACATACAAGGGGGACATGGGGGGGGTCTCCATATATGGGGGGTCCCTGGACCTGATGGGGGGGGCACCCACCCACGGCCTCTCCAGGGGTAGGGGGGGGGGTCGGGGCTCAGCACCGGTTCCATAAGGGAGAACAGGTACACGGCCCTTTGCACTGGGGGGTGGCACGTCAGCACCCCAAAACCAGCCCAAACCAGCCTAAAATACACCCAAACCAGCCCAAAACAGCCAAAATACACCCAAACCAGCCCAAAATACACGCAAACCAGCCCAAAACAGCCAAAATACCCCAAAAGCAGCCCAAAATACACCCAAACCAGCCCAAAATATCCCCAAAACCATCCCAAAACACCCCAAAACATTCCAAGACACCCCAACAACACCCCAAAGCAGTCCAAAACACCCCCAGACCAGCCAAAAATATCTGCAAAACAGCCCAAAACACCCCAAAACATCACAAAACACCCACAAAGCAGTCTCAAACACCCCAAACCACTCCAAAACCACCCCAAAACACCCCTGAAACAGCTCAAAACACCCCAAAACCAGCCCAAACCCCCTCCACAACAGTTTAACACCCCCAAAGCACCCTGAAACAACCCCAAGCACCCTCAAAACACCAGAAAACACCCCAAAACGCCCCTAAAAGTGCCCAAAACACCCAAAGCACCCTGAAAACCAGGCCAAAACGGCCCCAAAACTCATAGAGGAACCACACAGGCGTCACAGAGCAGTCATAGAGGTGTCAGAGTGTCATAGAGGAGTCATAGGGGAGTCAGAGAGGGGTCATAGAGGAGTCAAATAGGGGTCAATGAATGGTCATAGCTGGGCCAGAGAGGAGTCAGAGATGCCAGGGATGGGGCAGCCACAGCTTCTCTGGGCAAGAGTCTGCGACTCCCTCCCTAGCCTGGATGTGAGGAAGATTTTCCTAAGGTGATATGAAACAAACAAAAAAAATAATTGAAATGAAATTAAATATTTTTCCACTTGGAACCATTGTGAGTCCTTAAAAATTATTATCGATCTGAAAAAAACTGACATTTCAGGCAAAAAACCAGGCTCATCATTATTTGAATAATGGTCAGTGCACAGATTAAAAGGGAACAGCACAGCACCTCAGATTGCCTCACAGTTTAGCACAGCACAGCATGGCATGGCACAGAACAGCACAGCACAGCAGAGCACAGCACAGCTCTGGAGATCCTCCTGCTCTGATATCCCAGTATCTGGAGGTGAACTCACCCCCAGCCCGCAGTGCGGATCATCGGGCCCACGTTCTGGGGAGATGCTGGCTCAGGCAGTCGGCTGTGTCCCCTCTGCCTTGACAAACTGCCACCACAATCCACAAGTGGCCCGTGCCCACTGCGCCCAGAGCCTGGGATGCAAAGCAGAGAATTACAAGGGTGTCCCGGTCACACGGGGAACCCCAAATGTGGTTTTACACAGGGTTCTCACGCCCTTCAAACGCTCACGTACCAACATTTGGGCAAAGACCAGCGCCCTCACTGCCAATGACCAGTCCTGGTCAAACTCTGCCAGGCGCTCACGCTACTTCTGCTGCACTCCTGCTCTTGTCTATTGAGGCAGATGCCCCTGGAGCCAGTCCTGCAAGAGATACTGATGAATGGTGTGCGGGACAGTGGGAGGGTTTCAAAGACATGCTGGAGGGGCTGGGATTCTGACACTGTTTCTGCTGGGCTGCAATACCTCTTCTCCTTCACCGACAGCTCTAAGATACCCCAAAGAAAAGTCCTAGTTCCAGGGCTGGGCTGAAGCTTCAAGGACAAATCCACTGCCTCATCATATTACAGTGTACATAGAAATATATATAGACACATGTATAAATAAAAGACCTATGGATACTCTAAAGACTGGCTGATCTAGGAGTTAGCTGAAGAGAATTTTCATAACATGCCTTGTGGGTCCCACTAAACAGGGTCCCAAATGCCAGTGACAGGGTGAGGAGAGGCAGCAAAGATGCCATCCCAGGGGGATCACTCTCCTGAGAAGGGGGTGGAAAAAGCAACCCAAAAGTGAAACAGCCCAAAGCAAGCACTGATGTTCCCTCCCTCAGCTGGCAGACACACTGCCTTCCTGCAGTGTCATTTCTCTGATGAGAGACAGAGTTAAGGCAAAAAAGCAACATTTCTCAGCATCACAGAATCATTTCATTTGAAAAGACGCTTGAGAACATCGAGTCCAGCCATTAACCTGTCCCTAACAACCTGACAACATCAACATCTCTGTGGGATACCCTGTCTGGATGGTCACCAACAGCAACTTTAAGTCCAATTTCACAACTTACTGTAATTTCACTCATTTCCATTCTATTCTGTTTGTTGTTAAACATTCGGCTCTATGGTAGAGCATGGAAATCAGCTGGACAAGTTATGGGATTGCAGAAACCTCTTGGCATAAATCAGGGGACTTAAACACCTGGAACAAACTCTTAACCACTGAGTAAACCAACCCAACTTTTCCCTCAGTTTATAACTGGAATTCAGCACTGCTCTGTTTGGAGGCACAGAGGCAAGAGGTGACCACACTGCTCTGCGAGAAGGAGGGATTGAGGGGGACCCTTGCTGCTGTTTCTCCCAGAACACAGGTGAAGAGGGAATGAAATATTATCTTTAATAACACAAATACATTCCAGTTACCATGGAAAATACAGAACAAGATGCTAGAGCCCTACAGGAAGAGCAACAATGAACTAAAAATTCCCTCCTGTGCTCTTTCCTTTCCCACCCATAGATAGTTTCTTCAGTAACTTTCAAGTGCACGACACAGAAGAGATCTGTGTGTCTGCTGCACGTGAAGGTGAAAAGCTCCTTTTGGTGTTAGAGCTGTAAAGTCAGATTTATCTCCAAAGCAACTCAATCATGGGCCAAGGAAAGAGTCAGGGCATTTTCAGCTCTGTCTTGAACACTGCCAGCCATGGGGCAGGCACAGCTTCTCTGGGCACCCTGTGCCACTGTCCCACCACCCTCACAGGGAACAACTTCTAAGATCTCATCTCAATCTCCCCTCTCTGTCACGTTAAAATCGTTCCCCCTTGGCCCATCCCCACAGGCCCTTGCTCTCCCCACAAGAAATGAGGGCAGATCCCAGGATCATCCCTCGGCAGCCGCAGCGCTCCGCTGCCGGCTCAGCCAGCCCAACTCACACACCGAGTCCAAAGCAGCCACTCTGGGGAAGTCTCTTGAGGTTTCTGGCAACTCCTACAGCACCCCAAGATCGCCATCGCCACCCAACTCCTTCCACGCTCCTGTGTCCACAGGCGGCACCGGCTCCGAGACACCAAGACGGGAACCACCAGAGGAGCTGCTCTTGCCTCCTCCACCGGTAGCTTGTGTTCCGTGGGGCAGCTGTCGTCTCCCGGTGCCTCTGCTGGAGGGTTCTGTGGGGTTCTGTGACCTCACACACCTGAACACGGGGAGTTCCAGAATCAGCCACCCCTGTGGTCCCCATGTCCCCAAGGTCATTGTGATGCATGAGCTCTGACTGGGTCCATGGGGTGCTCTGGAGGTGCTGCAGGCATTCTCTGGGATTCTCTAGGGGTATCCCCAGGATGCCCTGGGAGTGCACAGAGACACAGGGCCGTGGAGCAAGCTGCTCTAGTGGAAGGTGTCCCTTTGGGGGTTGGAGCTGGCTGAGCTTTAAGGTCCCTTCCAGCCCACTCTGGGATTCCATGATTCTCTGCTGTGCCAATGTCGGTCCCTCTCCACTCCTCGGAGGTGGCCGTGACGCCCTGTTCCATGGCCCACGTTGAGCTGTGACCCCTCGCATGCTCCACCTCCGGACCAAAGGCACTGAGGAAGAGCAGCCCGTGAGGGACCTCCCCGAGCCGGCTGGGCAGAGGCTGGTCCCTCCGCAGCCACTCCCGGAGCACCCCTGGCTGCCCAGTGGCCATGGGCACGATGCTGCCGCCATCCCAAAGCCGTGGCGGTCGCTGTGGATTTGCCCATTGTGACGGGGCCCCCACGGTGAGCGTGGGCTCTTTAAGGAGGGAGAGCCCTGCAGTAACCGGTGCAGAGGAGAGCCCTCCCCTCCCTCGGGGCTTCATGCAACCAAAAACGGGGGTGGGGTGGGCAGGGAAGGTGGGGGGGGTGGGGTCATTAAGTGCCTGTTGATGAACTGTCTGTGGGGAAGGGGGAGGATGGACCTCACCTCCCCCCCAGCACCCCAAAACGGGGGGGGTGGATGTGGGGGAGGGTCCCCAATGGACACAACCTCCCATCCCCCACCCGGGGGTGTCGGGGGGTGGCACCTCCCCCCCTCTTTATACCCGGGATGGGAGGGGAGGATAAAGGGGGGATGGGGGGGGGGGGGTCTATCCGAAGCCTTATTGACACCGATGTAAAAGGGGGGGGGGGGGAGAGGTCACCTTAAGAATGTATGAAAAGGAAACTTAACCAATAAATAAAGATTTCACAGGAAATCGAGGCCCCCTCTCCCCCCCCGTGTTTCGGCCTTTCCCCATCCCCGTTCCGCGATGCTCTCCGCACTTCCGGGTTGGATGCCGCCGTTGCCTAGCAACGGGGTCTCCACATACCGCTTCCCATGCATTACACACACACACACACACACACACACACACACACACACACACACACACACACACACACACACCCCGGCCTCGTTCTGGCGACCGTTGCCCAGGCAACAGCCAATCAGCTCTGAGCTCCCCAACTCGTGTCCCCGTTTATCCCCCTCCCGGCTGCCCCCCATGGGGCTGAATATGGGGCCTTTCCTCGCCCCTCCTCCCCCCCCCCCCGTTTTTTCCCCCTCTTCCCCTCCCCCACCGCATACCTATTTTCTCCCCTCCCCCCCTTATGCCCCCCATTCCCCCTCCCCCTTTTTCCCACCCCCATTCCCCACATTCCTGCCATTTCTCCCCCTCCATCCCTCCCCATTTCTCATCCCACCATCGTTACCCCCCCTTATTTACATGCAATTAGCGCAGGACCTGCTTTATCCACACGCACTTCATGTAGGGCTGACCTTATTTACACGTTACTTCCTTATTTACATGTTATTAATGTGGGGCCTACTTAATTTGTGTCCTTTTAGTCCAGCATGCTCAGCGCTTCCAGCAGCCGCTGCCCTTCTCCCTAGGGCCTGAAAGGGGCGTGGCCAAAGGGGTGAGGTCACGCCCCCTCTCCCTTAAGCCCCTGCCTCCCCGTCTTTCCTCACCCGGGCCTGCAGGGGGCGCAGCTGCGCCTGGAGCTTCCCATTGGATGCGCCCAGAGCCCGGAGCTGGATCCAGCGACGGGACTGGAAGGGATGGAGGGGGGGACACAAGGAAATGAGGGACCCCAAAGCCATGGGAGGGACCCAAATACCCCCCAAGACCCCCAAACACCTTAAATATCGCCCCATATTTCCCCACAAGCCTCTCCCTTAACACCAAACCCCTTCATAACCCCCGGATCCCCCTCCCAGCACCGCTGAACCCCCAAAATTCCCCCTAAAGCCCCAAACTCCCCCATGTCATCCCCTATAGAACCAAAATCCCCCTCCAGGACCCCCACATATCCCTCATCCCTCCCAAAAAGCGGCGCTGGGACCCTTTAGGGACCGCAACCCCTCCCCATAACCATCAAATTCCACTTCCCAGACCCCCCCAGGCCCATCAGGACCCCCCCAAATCCCCACATTCCCCTGTTGGCACCCACCAGCCGCTGCTTCCCCTCCTGCAGCTGCCTCCTCAGTGGCCCCAGGGCAGTTTCTGGGGAGTCCATGGGGCTGCCCCATAGCTCTGGGCCCTGCTGGATCTGGGCCCCCTGAGCCCCTGGGAGCCCCGTGGCCTCCAGCATCAACCTGGTGGCAAGGGGGAGCCCAAAGCCAAACGCTGAGGGGAGTTTGGGGGGCCCAAAGGGGTCCAGATCCCATTTTGGGGGCCCCAAAAGGGCTGCAGGGACCAGGTCTCAGCACTGGGTTTAGGGAGAGTGGGGGGGGCTTTAAGGACCCCTATGAGCCCAGCCCCCACTTCAGAAGAAAACCCAGGGGGGTTTAAAGTATAGAGGGGGTCCCTAAAGGGTTCTGGGGTTCAGGAGTGGGGAGGAAAAGATCATGGGGGAGGGCCCAGGGGCAGTTTTGGGTTGCAGGGGGGGAAACCGGGCTGCAGGATGTATTCGGGGGGGTCCTTGAGAGGGTTTTGAGTGCATGGGGGAATCCATAGGGTGGTTTTGGTGCAGAGGGGGTGTTTTGGGGTGCAGAGGGGGGTTGTTTTGGGGTGCACACTGGGTGCTTTTGGGGTGCAGTGGGGGTAGATTTGGGGTGCAGAGGTGTGTTTTGGGGTGCAGGGGGGCGGTTTTGGGGGGCCGTGGGGCTTCTGGGATGCATGGGGGTGATTTTAGGGTGCAGGGGTTGTGTTTTGGTGTGCAGGGGGCATGGTTTTGGGGTGCTGAGGGGGTGTTTTCAGATGCAGGGGGGGTGGTTTTGGGGTGCAGGGGGGTGTTTTGGTCCCTGTGGGACCCCCCAAAACCCTCTAACGCTCCCCACCCCGCCCCCCAAACCTGAATCTCCTTGAGGTGCTGGTACCTGAGCCCCGAGTTAAGGAGGAAACCTGAGGGGGGGGGGGGGGGGGGGGGGGGGTTAAAGGAGGGGTTGGGGGGGGTCAGAGAGGATCATGGGAGGGAATTGGGGGTTCCTGGGATCCCAATGGCATTTGGAGGGGTCCTAAAGGAATTTGGGCTCCTGTGCATGGATCTGGGAGAAGTGGTTTGGGGGGGGGGGGTCACAAGGGGGAATTGGGGGGTGCTGGGGGGTTGTTGGGATCCCAATGGAATTTTGGGGGGGTCCTAACAGGCACCTATCCTATAAGAACACCCCTCCCCCCCCCCGCCATGTATTTTAGGGACCGATCCGAGGTTCGGGGTCCCTCCAGATGTTGCAGTTCCTCCCCCCCAGATGTTGGGGTGCCCCCCTCACCGCGGTGCCGCACGTGGCCCATGATGTACTCCCGGATGGGGGCTCAGGGCCCCGTGCACAGCCTGGAGGTGGGGGGGAGACAAAGAGAGGGGGTCAGGAGCACCCCAACCCCCCCAGGACCCCAAAAGCCCCCACTGGGGGGTCCCGCGGGCTCCAACCTGCGCAGGTCGGGATCGGAGGGGAGCTCCAGCTCCGCCATGATGGGCGAAATTGGCGGGAACCGGACGGGACCAAACTGGGGCGGGCGCGGGGGGGGGGGAGGGAAGGGGGCGGGGCCCGGACCCGATCCTGGCCCCCTCTCCCCCCTCCGCGTCACGTGGTCATCACCCAGCACCGCCTCCTGCCCCACCCCCGCGGGCTCTTCGCCAGCGAGGTCACCTCGGGTCACGTGGGGCGGGGCCTCGGCACCCCCCGCACTATAGGGGTGCCCCATAACTTTGAGGGGGGCACAGAGGGGGTGCCCCATAACTTGGGCGGCTCCATAGGGGGGACCCGGACCCCGTCCCATAGCTTGGGGGGCACGAAGGGGGTGCCTCATAACATGGGGGGGGCACAAAGGGGGACCCCTAGAGCCCGCCCCATACCTTAGGGGGCTCCATTGGGGGGACCCAGACCCCGCTTCATAACTTGGGGGGGACAAAGGGGGCACCCCATAACTTGGGGGGCTCCATAGGAAACTTCCAGAGCCTGCCCCATACCTTGGGGGCCACAAAGGGGGCGCCCCATAACTTGGGGGAGGGCACAAACGGGGACCCCCAGACCGTGCCGTATAACTTGGGGGTCCCAGTGCCCGCCCCCCAACACCCCATAGCGCGGGTCCTGGCCGCCCGCTTGGGGGCGCTGTTGCACCGGGCCCCGGGGCTGCTACGGGAGCGGCGCCGCCCGGTGCTGGGGGCGCTGCTCCTTGGGGGGGGGCACCGGGGCTTCCCCCCCGGCTCTCGCCGCTGCTCCGGGGGCACCGGGGCTCGAACCCGGGAGCTCGGGGCTCGAACCCGGGGTCCCTGGAGCCTCAATGGGAGCCGCAACCGGATGCGCGGCGGGACCGGGGCATCCCCAGCCCCATCTTTGGATCCAGTGCGGAGCAGTGGGAAGTGAGTTGGGAATGGGGGTAACGGGTGGCAATGGGGGCAATGGGTAATGGGGGTTAATGGGGTAACATGGGCAATGGGGGGCAATGGGGGTAATGGGCAGTGGGGGTAATGGGGAGGGCAAAGGGGGTAATGGGGGCCAATAGGGTCAATGGAGACAATGAGGGGCAATGGTGTCTCTCCCCCCCACCCCAGAGGCCCCCTCCTGGAGCCCAGTTCTGCTATTCCAGCCCCATGGAATTCCGTGTCTGCGCTCCCCCCTACAACCGGATCCAGACCTGGATCCGTGTCCATGTGTGGAGCATCCGGATCTGGATCCAGATCCCATAGGATCTGCTCCCAAGCACCAGGAGCTGTGATGCCAATGGGATCCCGTGCTCCCAGATGATCCAAGGCTCTGGAATGAGGCAGAGCTGCAGCACGAGCCGGTGCTTCGGGGTTGGCTTGGGCTGTTTTAGGGGTGGTTTTGTGTGTTTTGATGTGTTTTTTTCCTCTTTCGGGCCTGTTTTGGGTCTGTTTGGGGGCTCTGAGCCTGTGTCCCACAGGAGAAGCAGGACAAGGTGATTTTGGGGAGGTTTTGGCCCATTTTGGAGGTTGTTTGGGGTGTTTTGGCCTGCTTTTCTCCTGTTTTTGTCCTGTTTTGGGGCTCTGACCCTGTATGCCATTGGAGAAGCAGGACAAGGTGGTTTTGGGGTGGTTTGGGGTTTGCTTTGGGTGTTTTGGCCTGGTTTTGGCCTGTTTTGGGTCTCTTTTGGGCCTCTTACCCTGTATGCCCTAGAAGAAGCAGGACAAGGTGGTTTTGGCCTGTTTTGGATCTTTTGGGGGCTTTGACCCTGTATCCCACAGGAGAAGCAGGAGAACGTGATTTTGGGGTGGTTTTAGGGTGGTTTGGCCTTGTTTTCATCTGTTTTTGGCCTGTTTTGCGGCTCTGACGCTGTATCCCATAGGAGAAGGAGGAGAAGGTGGTTTTGGGGTGGTTTGGGTTTGGTTTGGGGTTTGCTTTGGGTGTTTTGGCCTTGTTTTCGCCTGGTTTTGCCCTGTTTTGGGGCTATTTTGGGTCTGTTTTGGGGCTCTGACCCTGTGTCCCTTAGGAGAAGGAGGACAAGGGGGTTTTGGGGTGGTTTGGCATGTTTTGGGGTTTGCTTTGGATGTTTTGGTCTGGTTTTCACCTGTTTTTGGTCTGTTTTGTGGCTATTTTGGGCCTCTTACCCTGTATCCCATAGGAGAAGCAGGACAAGGTGGTTTTGGGGTGTTTTGGGTTGGTTTTGTCCTGTTTTAGGGCTGTTTTGGGGCTCTGACTCTGTATCCCACAGGAGAAGCAGGACAAGGTGTTTTTTTTGGTGGGTTTAGGGTGGTTTGGGGTTGTTTTGGGGGTGGGTTTGAATAGTTTTTGGTTGTTTTTGTACTTTTTGAGCCTGTTTTGGGGTTCAGAAATTGTGTCCCACAGGAGAAGCAGGACAAGGTGATTTTGGGGTGGTTTTGGCCCATTTTGGGGGTTGTTTGGGGTGTTTTGGCCTGCTTTTCTCCTGTTTTTCTCCTGTTTTGTGGCTCTGACCCTGTATGCCATTGGAGAAGCAGGACAAGGTGGTTTTGGGGTGGTTTGGGGGTTTTTCAGTGATTTGTCCTGTTTTGGGGCTGTTTGGGAACTCTGACCCTGTATCCCATAGCAGAAGCAGGACAAGGTGGATTTTGGCTGGTTTTGCAGGTGGTTTTGGTTTGGTTTTGGCCTGTTTTGTGTGCTTTTTGGGACTCTGACCCTGTATCCTACAGAAGAAGCAGGACAAGGTGGTTTTGGGGTGGTTTGGGGAGTTTTGGATGTTTTGGCATTCTTTTGTCCTATTTTCGGGCTCTGACGCTGTATCCCAAAGGAGAAGCAGGACAAGGTGGTTTTGGGGTGGTTTTGGGTTGTTTTGGGGCTGTTTTGGGTGTTTCGAGTTGGTTTTTCATTGGGTTTGGCCTGTTTTGGGGCTTTATGGGGGTCTGACCCTGTGTCCCTTAGGAGAAGCAGGGCAAGGTGGTTTTTGGGTGTTTTGGGAGTGGTTTTGGGTGTTTTGGGGTGTTTTTTTTCTGTTCTGGGTCTCTTTTGGGTCTCCTACCCTGTATCCCTTAGGAGAAGCAGGACAAGGTGGTTTTGGGTGTGGTTTTGGGGATGTTTTGCATTGTTTTTGCCCTGTTTTTGTCCTGTTCTGTGTCTCTGACCCCGTATCCCATAGGAGAAGCAGGGCTAGGTGGTTTTGGGGTGGTTTTAGGGTGGTTTTGGTTTGTTTATGTCCTGGTGGTTTGGGATTCTGACCTTGTGTCGCGTAGAAGAAGGAGGACAAGGTGGTTTTGGGTGTTTTTGTTCTGTTTTGGGGCTGTTTTGGGGCTCTGACTCTGTATTGCATAGGAGAACCAGGACAAGGTGGTTTTGGGGTCATTCTGGGGTGGTTTTGGGGTGTTTTTCTCCTTTTTTGGGGCTGTTTGGGCTCCGCTGTTGGCAGTGGGGACACATGCCATGCCAGACCTTGATGTGAAGGATGGCCTCCCCTGTTACCAGAGAGTCATACAGCAGAAAAAAGGGGCAGGCCCAGCAGCCTGTAGTTGTCATATATTGGAGATATGATCTAGGGCAAATCCCCTGCTCAAGTAGGGTCACCCAAACCATATATAAAACAAAAAGGGGGAGATGTGGAGGCAGTGTTCTCTCAGGAGAATGGATAATTGGTACATAAATTCTGAATAATCCTGAAAGATGCAGCAAGGCCGTGAGAGGCCCGAGGAAGCCTGAACAAGCAAGATAAGAAGCAGCTGGATTTCACAGAGTTAATGACAACTGTGCACTGTTGGCAAGCTTTCGAGGTCAAGTTCCCACACCTGTGCTTAACCAATTATATGTTAGTCACTTCAAGACATGTATCCAATCATAATATGCCAAATCACTGTAAGTGCATGTAAGAAATACTATAAAAGGAGTTACGGCTTTGTAAAAAATGGCTTTTGTCTGATCATATTGATCTCTAACTGAGTCCATGTGTTTTCTGCGGCACGGAGTTATTGGGGGGGAGCCTGGGACCTGTCCCTGCCAGGCAGGAGGCAGCAGGCGGGCACTAGGACCCTGATGCGGGAGGCAGCGGGCGGGCACTAGGACACCGTTGAGGGAGGCAGCGGGCAGGCACTAGGACCCCGATACTGGAGCTATATAGTGCTGAGGGTGCTGGGGGGTTCTGTGGGTACTGGGGTTTCTATAGGTGCTGGGATGACTGGGTGCACTGGAGCTGTTGTGGTTGCTGGCAGTGGTGGGGGTGGTATGGGTGCAATGCATGCTATGGGTGCTGTGGGCTCTATGGGTGCTGGGGGTGCACTGGGTGCTGTGAGCCGTGGCCCCAGTCCCTGCTCCAGGCACTGGGGACCCCAGTGCTGGCATCTGGGAGAGGTCCAAAGAGTGCTGGGATGGGTGTTGGGAGCTGGGATGGATACAACCTTGAAGCTTGTGAGGTCCTAAGGGAAGATCCCAAGCCTGGAAGCAGGATGCCCCAGCTGGATGCAGGGATGAAGTGGGATGCTCCAGCTGGATGCAGGGATGAAGCGAAACCATGGAAGTTTGGGTTCTCCTTCATCATTTGGCTGTGGAGAGGAGCCGTCAGCATGGATTGGAGCCATAGAACAAGGGGTGATGGGTTCCAACTGGAACAGCGAAGTTCAGGTTGGAGATAAGGAAGTGAGGGTGCTGGGACACTGGGATGGGCGGGATGGAGAAGAATGGATGGGCTTGGAGCAACCTGGTCTAATGGAAGCTGTCCCCCCTGCCTCTTCATGCCATGCTTTAATGGTGGGGCAATGATTGGACTTGATGCTCCTGAAAGTCTTTCACAAACTGGTTGATTCCCTGATTCCCAGCTCCCGCTTCCCACTGTTCCCTGCCCTCCATCCCTCATCCCCATCCCTGCGCACGGACCAGAAGAGGTGGGCACGCAAAGCATCCTCTCTATGGGAAAATAAGGCAACTGTATTGAAGCTGAAGCCAACTTCAAGCGACGCCGCTCCTCAAGGCTTCTTCCCCCTTAGAGCCTGCAGCAGCTCCTGCACCCGACTGCCAAATTCCACGAGCACCCGGTATGGGAAGGAGCAGATGTCACTGGTGCTCGAGGCCGTCGGAGCCGGCATCGTCTGCTGGATGGGCGCATGCGAGCCGTGCTGGTGGCTCCATGTCGGGGGTGCCGCGGAGGCTCCCGCGGAGTGGAACGTCCCCAGATGGTGGAGGATCCACTCATAGAAGTGCTTTGTTGAGGTGTAGACCCCCGGTTGCTTGGCCCTGGCGCAGCCGCGGCCCCAGCTCGTCAGCCCCACAACCCAGAAAAAGTTGGCATTGTTGTCCCGGCACATGAGGGGACCGCCACTGTCACCCTATGGAGGAGAAACAGAGAGGGGATGGGGATGGGGAGGGGTGGCCATGGCAACGCCTGAGGGGACCACTGCTGTCACCATATGGAGGAGGACGGGAGAGGATGGGGAGGGGTGGCCATGGCAACGCAGAGGGGACCACTGGTGCCACACTATGGAGGAGAACGGGAGAGGATGAGGATGGGGATGGGGATACGTCACCATGACAATGCCGGAGGGGACCACCACTGTTACCCTATGTGGATGGAAGGGTTCTCCTTCATCATTTGGGTGTGGAGAGGGACCTTCAGCATGGATTGGAGCCATAGGACGAGGGGTGATGGGTTCCCACTGGAACGAGGGACTATGGGTTGGAGATAAGGAGAAATTGTTCCCTATGAGGGTGGTGGGACACTGGGATGGGTTGGATGGAGAAGGCTTGGAGCAACCTGGTCTAATGGAAGGCATCCTTGCCCCTTGCTTAGAACTGGATCCTTTAACCTCCTTCCCAACCTAACCCATTCCATGAATCCATGCTCATGACATGGTTTAGTGCTGGAATCTCAATGCTCTTAAAGCTCCAACCTCTATGGTCCCTGAGCAGGGATGATGGAGCAGGAGCTGGATGCACTTCCAAAGCTGGGATAAAGGGGGATGCAGAGCAAGGCCCTGCAGATGGGAGAGGAGAAGGGAGCCCCAGGGGCACATCCCTACCTGGCACGTGTCAATGCCACCCTGCGGGTACCCAGCACACAGGTTGTGGCTCTTGATGGCCCCTCGGTACCATAGGCTGCTGTTGCAGAGCTTGGCATCGATGAGGCGGACCTTGGCCTCCTGCAGGGCAGATGGGGACGATGCCCCTGCTGTGGGGACACAAAGGGGGTCAGGACTGTGGGGAGAAGGGATGGATATGGGGGTATTTGGGGCTGAAAAGATCAATGGGAGCCATCAACACCGCCCCATGGCATGGGCTGCATCCCCTTTGTTCTACATCCTCAACATAAGGAGGACATGGAGGGACCTTCAGCGATGGGACAAGGGGTGATGGGTTCCAACTGAATCAGGGATGCTCAAGTTGGAGAGAAGGAAGTGGTGGGAGACTGGGATGGGTTGCATGGAGAAGGTTGGGATGCTCCATCCCCAGTCGGAGCAACATCCAATAGACCTGGATGAGCTTTACCCTCCCATCCCATTCCATGAATCCATGACCCGGCATCCCAAGGCCAACGGGGCCATCGGGCACTCACTTCTGGCCTCCCTCGCGCCCCATCCGCTGATGAAGCACTCGGAGAGCTGGGACACGCTGAGCGTCGCATCGGGCAGGCAGGCGAGCTGCACGTGGTACCCGCACTGCACCGGCTGGTCCAGCTCCACCAAGGCAATGTCGAAGCCGCCAGAGGCGTTGGTGTAATATTCATGGACCACGACCCTCTGGATCCAACGTTTCTGGGTCTCGGAATTGGCCCAAGCCAGGTCCGTTATTCCGACCATCACGAACCAATCCGTGGTGAAGCTGGGAGGGAGCGGAAGAGCAGGGATTGGAGCCATAGGACAAGGGGTGATGATCCCAAGCTCCTTTCCCATCCAACCCATTCCATGATCCATTCCATTCCATCCCATCCCATTCTATGGAGGGGTGGGAAGGAGCCACATTCCTGCTGCTGCCCAAAGGAAAGCACTGCCCCAGCACGCCTTAGGCTCAAGGGCTGTCAAGCTGGAAGCAGCCTTCTCCGGAGCGCTCTTCCCAGTGCATCCAGGATGGGGAAGGGGACAGGATGGGAGCTGCTCCTTGGCTATTCCCTATGGCTGGAATACCTTCTCCCCCTTACTTTTGCCCGACGAAGCAGTGAGCGGCCGTGAGGACCCATTGCGGGGTGATGAGGGACCCCCCACAGATGTGCGAGAAGCCGGTGGCCGTGGGGAACTGGATGCTGACCATCCATGGCCAGGCGCCCTGGTGCGCATCCACGCCTCCGACGATGCGCGACATCCCATAGGAATCAGCCATGGGACGGGTACCGCAGGTCCCTCTGGAAGCAGAAGCCCAACACTGGATGGTTAGGGATGAAGGGCGGGCATCATCCCGCCCCACTGGGTGATGCAGGGACAAGGGACCCTATGGGGTGCCCCATAGCTGTGCTGTGCCCCCGCCTGGGGTGATGGCGAGGAAGCGGGGCTCTCCCAGTCCCACCACCCCACTGGTGTGACCATGGCTGGGAGCAGCAGCATCTCCCTATGGAATACCAGGAGCCCCGGAGCCTGGTGCCACTCACCCACAGCTGTCCCAGGAGCCATGCACCAGCCAGGCCAATGCCAGCAGGATGAAGACATGGAGCAAAGCCATCGCTGTCATCACCGCTGAGGGTGACCCCAAGGTGCCACCAAGGTGCTGCCACCACCACTGAGGGTGACACCAAGGAGCTGCTACCAAGGAGCTGCCACCAAGGAGCTGCCACCAAGGAGCTGCTACCAAGGAGCTGCTACCACCACTGCGCCCAAAGCGCAACTGCCCCAGGGATACGGGTGCTGGATACAGGTCCCTTGGTGCTGCGGCTGATGTCATAGAGAGGCAGATTTCATGGGGGGGGGGCATGGGGGATTCCATGGGGGGTTCCATGGGGAGATGGAGGGGGTCTGATGGGCTTGGGATGATCTGAATCCCTATGGGATGCTCTGGAGCTCTGTGGGATGCAAAAAATGGAAGCAAATGGGGGGCACCCAAAGATGGATGGGGGCACGCCAAAGGGCAGTGGAAGCAGATGGGGGCACCCAAAGGCTCAAACAAGCACATGGGAGCCCGCCAAAAGGACCAGGAAGGTGCCCAAGGAACCTCAAGGATGAGGGATGGAGGGGGCAGAAGCAGCATCCCCATGGAGCAAGGTCCCTGGTGAGGATTTATCCCACATTGATCCCAAAACCACCACTGTTTGCCCCTCAAAAGCACCCAAAATCCTGGGATTTGGTGGGCAAGGCGTGGTGAAGGGGTTGTCCTTATATCACAGAGCCTGGAAGCAGGATCTGGCAGCAGGAGCCTCCGTGCAGGCCCGGATCCAAGGACATGGCTGCTGCCCCAGAAGCAGCTTCCCAGCTTCTTCTTTGGGCCAAAAAGAGGTGGAATGGGGCCCAGGTTGTTGTTAAAAGCCACTTTGGTGGGGGTGGGGGGGAGTTCAAATGGTGCCAAATCCAGGGAATTTGCCCAGGACGGGGAGGGGGAGGATGGGGAAAAGAAGGGATTGGAAAGGGATTGGTGCAGAAGGAATGGGGTTTGTGTGGTATTCCTGGAAGTGGGCATAGTTGGATGGGGCTTGGAGCATCCCGCTCCATGGAAGGTGTCCTTGCCCATGGCAGGGGTTGGAGCTGGATGAGCTTTAAGGTGCCTTCAACCCAACCCATTCCGTGATTCCATGACTCCATGATCCCACACCTCTGTGCTGCAGTGTGGATGTTCCCTGGTGTAGGGACCTTAGGGAGGAGCTGCTGGCACAAGGGAGCTCCAGAGCATGCCACAAGCAGAGCATCCCATAGGGATTCACAGCATCCCACAAGCAGAGCATCCCACAAGTGTTCAGAGCATCCCACAAGCAGGGCATCTATCTTGGGTTCAGCAGTAACAGTCATTTTTTCTCCCTCCTAGCACGTCATGCCCGGGAGGTAACAGGGAGTTACCCCAAGGGCACTCACTGCTCGGTCGGGCTCGGTCGGCGGGTGGTATTGTATTCTCTTCCCTTGTTATTTCCCTTATTGTTATTATTATTGGTGTAGCAGCAGTGGTTTGTGTTACACCTTAGTTACTGGGCTGTTCTTATCCAACCCATGGGAGGTACATTCTTGCGATTCTCCTCCCCATCCCTCCAGGAGCGGGGGCAAGGGAAGAAGGGGGGGGGGGGGGGGAGGTGAGCGAGCAAGACTTCGTGGCTGACTGGGTTTTAAACCACGACTAAAGTTGAGATTGCGATTGCATGGGAACCTAGATACTCCTCTACCACACAACAGCAACATTTCACAGAGTAGACTTAGGCAAGAAGCTAACTCCACACAGAAAAATTACCTTCAGCAACCAAATTGCTGTCATCCATCAGGTCCTGCTTTGTTCCTCATCTGCACAGAGCTGTTTCAGGTCTCGGTTTCCTCCTGATTTGTTAGGCTAGTCGGCCACAGCACATTTTTTTAGCATTAATGCATACCTTGAACACAATACCTGTTGAAATAAAAGCCACTAATTGTCCTATTTTATAAGAGACAGCTGAATATTGTTTTCAGAAACCTTAAAGAATCTTCAGCTTACCTAAAAATTGTGGTTTACTTTAATCTGTATCCGAATAATAAGCTTGTACCTTAAAGCAGAATCCATGGTTTGTTGGAGCTCCAGAAATCTTTTTGCCTGTCAAAGACATGTACGTATCACTAAGGCTGAATTCACAGAAAAACTGCAGATGCCTTGGCTCCTAAAAAGAAGAGCAATGTACTATAGTTAGACTATTTTTAGCCAGCCCCTCCAGAGGAGAAACTCAGGAGATGTAGTAGTTATCCTGGTCCAAAATAGTCTTAACATACTGTACGTTTGACATTGTGAAATCTAGAAAGAGACAACTCAGCATCAATTTCATAATGCAGAGAAAAACCACATCAAACTAGTCAAAGAGTTCATTCTGCCAGAGAGGGAGAAAAACCGAAGTACAAGTGATGACACTTCTGGGAAAGCATCCGCTAAATTCAAGCCACAATAATATTACAGTAGGAGTCACGTTTTGAGAGCTGTATGCATTTCAAACATCAAAATAAAAGGTACTTTCATAACCTGAAAACTGTCCACTACTCTTTCTAACCATTATCTCCATCCTCTAAGATGAACCAAGTTAAGGAAGAAAACAAAAGAGGTTTGCTGAAGGATACAAAAGCAGCTCAATGATTACTCTGGCAGTTAGCACAGAAAATTCACAACAAGAAAAATCTTTAAGTGCTTTACGTAAAAGGTGTCTCAACTCCAGTGTCTCCTGTTTAACATTATCAGGTTTCAAGAACCACCACCAAAAAGTTGAAGTAGTAAAATGGAAAACTGTACAGTGACAGAACGTGAGAACTCGCAAAATCTTCCTGTAAAATCCCTTTATACACTGGGTTTTTTTATTTTACATCATGAAGTAAGACAACCCCTTTTCAAAGCACCTACTTACACTTCAGCATTTTAACTACCAGCTGAAAATTGATTTTAAAAGAGTACGCTGTTAACTGACTGGAAAAATATTGATCGGAATGAAGCAAAGTTAGGCAAAAGAAAATTACTCTAAGACAATACTTTTCCAAGTTTATATCGCTCTACATTTTATCTAGAATAAATATTTCTCTTCCTTTTGATCGGTGGAAGTTGAAATTCAATTTTTTCTTATTAGAACAGATTTTAAATACATACACCTTTCCTCTAACTTCGTTATGTTATTATGTTCTCCCTTTTTTATTTTCCTTTACCTCAGATGTACCTTTAGTGGAAAAATAAAGGCCAGATCTTCTCAAAAGAAAGTACAGTTCTGTCCGGGATTTTTCCCCCTGCTCCTTCGCATGCAAATAACTGTGAATCTCAGGAGATGTGCTGGAGCTTAGGAACATCTGAAAGAAAACATCAGATGTGCATTTTTCCTTCCACCTGAAACCAGCTTTCTATTTCACTAGCATACTCAGACAGAACTAAGGGGAATAAACCCCTAAATCCAGTATCACACCACAGGAACTCAGTTATGATTGCATCTAATCCCATTAAGAGTACTTCTGACTTAAGATGTGCAGAATGTTACACAACTCCAAGGTATGCTAAGCAAGCTACATATTTATATAGAACGTATGGTTTGAAATGAGAGCATTAGCTATGCAATATGTTGACTTCAGCAACAAAACCAGTGTTAAGAAGTTCTGATCCCATGCCTCAGACCCTACGTATAGAAAACTGCAAATGAACGCTACCAACAGATGAAGAAGAAACAAAACAAAGCTACCTCTCCTTCCTCCTGTGTTACAAACCAGGTAAAGGAACCGATCTGAGCTAAAATTAATTCAGCAAAGAAATCACAAAAACTGAATCACAAACCCATGCAGGTCAGGTAGATGTTACCATTTTCAAAAGGAGGAGACAAAGGAGCCACCTGAAGGGGTGCCTGAGCAGGAGCTTTAGGAGCCAAAACCAGAAGCTGGGCCAATCATCGAGACAGCTGCTCGAGATATTCAATGGCTTTGCTTTAGCCATTTCAACCAGACATTGTCAGAGCGCAACACAACTGTTACCTAGCAAGACACTGTTATCTTAGCAAAGAGCAAGCACACAGTTCTACTCAGGCTGCAGGACAAAACTGCAGAAGTACCCATTAAAAGCTGGCAACCACATTAACTTTATGCTCATTCCATGAAATGCATTATTCATTTTTATTCCTCTTCTTCCAATAAAACTGCTCAGAACAATGACTCACATCTAAGCATACTAACCTAGAATCCTTCAGTTTCCATATACGCAAAGGAACCAATGTCATTACTAAGCTCTTAAAGGAAAATTGCCCCAGGCTGGTCTGTACTATTATCAATTCTATCTAGACTTATACAGAGATAGGCAACAAAGGGGTTTCGGGTTGATAGCTGCAGTTTCCACTGCTGCATTTTCCTCCCGTCCACTGCCACTTCCAGAAAATTGGATTTGAGAACACAAAGCAAAAGTTGAGCAGGCAAGAGACAGAATGGACACTACAGGACTGCACCAAAATAATGAAATGAATGTGATTTTGGAAGCACACCAAGTTCTTCAGACACTAAATAATGCAGTTCAACCAAGAAACACAAGGTTCCTTTCGCTTCTATTGTTCTCCTGTCTTGCAGTCTAAATTCAGCTGGTGTGAATGCAGTAACATGGGCAGGCTTCACTTGACAGGGGAGCGTCCTAGCTCACAACAAAGAATGCATTATGCATAGCTTCACCGCTGTTCACCTGAATAGTCACATTACAGTAAGACTAGGTACATCTGTCTACAGCGCTGCTGGCACACAGCTGGGTGCAAATGCAGTTTAAGCTATTTCAGCCACACTGAAGCAGAAGGGGAGGTTCTGGTAGGTGTTCCAGCCTGTTCATCTCCCCATTTGCCACCAATGAACAGGTTCACTGGTAGCAAATATGAAGGCTGAGTTGAAGAAGTATTTTAACTCCATAAACAACGTCAAATGGAAGCTTTAGGAAAATCTAAACGAGTCAATCTATGTAGAAAAAGAACAGCATCTTTTTAGGTTTTAGTATCTCTGCTTAACACGAAAGGAGTGCTTGGCTCGCAGCCTGCACAAGTGCCTTTCCCAGGATTTCTGCCATAAGAGCTTCAAACCAGAAGTGCTGTCATGAAAAACGCTTTTCTTACTCAGCAGACCAAAGTGGAATACAAAATACAAAGCTCAGCTTCAACAGTCATCGTTGTGCCCATGCTATCAATTACAATAAAGGAGCAATAATGCTAGGAAAAACGCAATCCCAGATCCATCTTTTTCTTTCTAAGACAGCTGAGGACTGTGTGAGAAAGTACAACCTGAGCAAGCTGAAGTTAAACTGGTAAACGTCAGAAGGAATGCGCAGTAAAAATATTTCAGAGTCAGAACTGAATGCAATAAACACCTAGAACTAAAGATAGGAGAAAAGATCACTTCTTCGGGATTTTTGTTCTGGCTTGATTTTGGAAGGGTTTTCTGTTGTTGTTTTGGTTGTTCGTTGGTTGGTTGGTTGTTTTAACGGAGGTATGTGCAAATTTACTACTGGGGGAATGGATCCCTGTTCAAACAGATAACCAATATATGCCTAATACAGGAAGATGTATTGCAGAGTTAAATGATGGTATGCTGCAGGCAGGGATTACCAGTCACACGGTACGCAGAAACAAACTTGCACCCTCTCTCCCATGCAGTGAAATATATAACATGATTTGTAGGCTGGTGTCAAACGTCACCATGTCTTTCCGAGAGTAGCGTATGACAGCACCAAGGACTCAATGATGATTTGCTTAACTGTAAAGCCAACCAATTGAAAACCAATCTGAACAAAAACCAAACAAATGCCTTTTGTTGGTAAAAAACCAATCAATCAACAGGTGAGAAAACAGAACAGGAAAAAAACATTGCACTGTCTCAGATGAATATAACAAAAATCAGAAACTCTAGATGTCACTAAATGCAATGAAGTTTGAGAGCCATACTCGTAACTAGAAACCTTATCTGTCTGCACCTGCAACATTTTGAATGAAAGACTGGCTGAGTAGCATGGAAAATATTTGCTAAGGTGGACGCTTCTCAAGCATTACACACTATTTCTGACAGTCAAAGAAGCCAACATTTTCCCAAGGCTCTGTGAATCCAGTTTGAATTTGATGACTGATTTCTTCAAAGATGTGACGACAGTTGGCAGTGATCCAGCCCAATGCTGCTGGGAATGAGCAGGATTTTCCCCTGAACCTGCTGACAAATTCTAGGGCCCCAAGCAGTGCCAGTGAAGAGCTGTTACTGACTCTCAGTATTGTCTCCTGTTGACTTCAGTCAGTCTGAGAGCTTCAGACTGGCAGAAAGGCCAGAAAAACCTAGAAGGGAAAATGAGGAAAGGCAGACTGGAACATGCCGAGGAGCTTGACAAGAGACTGAAGTTCTGTGCACGGCTATTTCAGCCTGAAATCTGGAACAGAATCAGATGGGAAACTGCTCAGGGACAGAGAGACTTTCTGTGGCAGAATGGTTAGAGAAAGAAAGCTTAACTCTGAAATCTGTGAAGGCAGAGAATGAGAACTACTCAGAACATGGGGGAGTGGGGCAAGAGATGGCAATGGGGAAGGCCGAAAGGAAAAGTCACTACCAGGAATTCTACCTTTCACAAAAGGATGAGTGCCTGTCTTGGTAATCCCGCTGTGTCTTTAACTTAATTTTTGCATATATAAAATTTATTTTGTTATGCTCATTTAGGAAAGGCATGTGCTCTCTTCTTTAATACATCCTACATCAGGTGCAAGGTTCTTTTTATTCCTCTGGAAGATAGGTTGGACCTGTGCTGTCTACGATAGGTTTTTCTAACGTATTCACATTACATGTATAAACCTATTAGAAAGAAGCTGCGAAATTGGCCAACAGAACTCTGAACTTCAAGTCTACCGACCAAACCTGAGTATCAGTTGCATCTATTAAACAGTGGGCAGTGGGAGGGGAATAGGTTTATTCTTAAAAACAAAATCAGAAAGAACTGTAATTACCCAAGTAATTTCAATCTTCTGTTTTTGAAGGTGTCACTGTTAAATTTAAAACACTGACATACTGCATAGTGAAAAAAAATCTGTTACAAATACAATTAAATATAAAAACCTCCAACATTAAAAATTGGAGAAATGTTATTCACAGACAAAAAACAACCCAAGCCACAACAAAAAAAAAAAAGAAAAAAAAAGGGGGGGGCTGGGGGGGGAGAAAAAAGAAAGAAATCTAGGATAAAATTTTGACCCTTCAAAAGAATTTAAAAAAAAAAACACCAACACCTTATTGACTTCAGTGAGGGTAGGATATCACCTACTAACGACTCAGTTCTGTCAACACTCTATGCTGTGCAGTCTATTAATTGGAAATGCTGTCATGAGTAAGAGAGGCCTCAGATAAAGAGCTTCATGCTACCTTCCCTCTTGAAATGCTTTTAAGCATCCGATTTGCTTAAACAGCCTACAGCAAGACTTCCAGATTATTCGCACTGCCTACCACTAGACATGTACATACAGTGTTGTCTCAGAGAAACCATATTCTAATAAATATGGCTTCTAATTCTAATAGTGACACACTTTATTTTTAGGCTATAGGTCAAACCTCTCTTCGGTACACACAGACAGCTGGGGTAGGTCAGACCCAGTAATTTCACTTAGCACATGCTAAATGGATAGCAGACAGGTAAACTGTTTTTTGTTCTGAGGCTATTCAGATGTTCTGACTTAAAGCCATCAGCCAAAATACTCACTTTCAATGAAAGTCAAGAAAAACATACTTGAAAAATATTTTACTCGCTCACTGCTCAATCCACAGAAAACTATAAAAGTATCAGAAGTGATTTTTTAATCACTTGTAAGCACTGAGTTGTTAAAACTAATGTCTCTCTTGCTACTTGACCAAGCACATCACAAATAATAACCAAGACTGTTAACTTGTCTTAATGAAAGTTTCCAAGGATATAGGGACTGGCTGTGAACAACTGACCCAACAGCTTCTGCTGAAACGGGCGTGAGGACTGCACAGTTCACAAAGGTATTCTCTGCCTCATGCCTCCTAAGTTTTATTGAACAAAATACAATTAAACAGACAATACACCATAAAACAGCAACAGAGGAGCGTTCACAACAGATTTTTCCATCTATCAAAATGGGGTGTAACCATTACCTATTTAGAATGATTCCTAATCTTACCCACAAGCTCTGCACATTCGCTGTACATCGTATATGGGCAAGAGCATCCAAATCAAATGTTTATGTTACACTGCAAAATCTACTTGATATTTGGGTAGCAAAAGTGAACCAATTTTCATTGGATATGCAGCATCTGTAGAAATTAATTCTTTTTATTTAGGTTTGTAAAAATTATTTACAGAATCTAGTTCTGTATGTGTCAATTATATTTAATTTGAAACATTTTTAATCCATTTGGGGTTAGTTTAACCTCCTGACTAAACATCCATTTTTATAAGGATATAACTTTTTAATACAGAAGAATGTTTTGAGAATTATTTATTTAATGTTTTTCCTTTACTGGCCGATGCTAGAGTAGAACTTATTATATAATTTAAAAAAAACCTCAACAACCTAGCTTTAATATTTCTTTAATTTTACCTTTAAAATCCTGTGTTCTTATGTTGCCTTTCCAATCACTCTTTATCCCCAAAACTCACACATAGGCTTGTTGTCTTAAGACCACTGAAAGTTCTTCTATTAATTAATTTTTCTAGTGACAAGCAAACAAGAGTGATGAGTATGTGTCCACGTTTATTACTCATTTTTCCCCTCTTTGGGAAGTGAGAGGATGATCCCTGATATGGTCATTCTGTGAATCTATTCCCACTGTAAGTTAAAATCTTGTGTCCACTTAAAGATGACTAACACTGAGTGACCTACCTTGTTTTTCCCCCAAAGGCTACAGTAGCCTTCCAGCTAACAAATCATACTAGTCAGTCTGAATTTTCTACTCATTAAGTTTAACCTTTTAAGCCTTTTTTTTTAGCCGGTTGTATCACATTACCATTTCCTCATTATCCCACCAATGCCTGCTGTTAAGTATGTGCCAAGTACTGCAGCACTCCACATTTTTAAGGAAACAGGGTCTTTCACCTGAAATACCCAAGAAAGGCATTAACCATTTTTACTTCATCTTCTGTTTTGACACTCCGTGATTCCAAAAGAATGTGTGGTCATACAGTAACTGTCTGGCAGGGACACACCACTTCATAGCTCATAAGGAAAAAAAGTATTAAACATATTTTGAGATATTCATAACCTAGGAACAGATCCAACAGTGGCAAAGAATTACGCTCACAAAAAAACAGGCAATGGGCAATTCTAAGCTATGCTGGCTCATCTTCATTCAAAGATTACACACCTGTAATATCCCAGAGTGGCTTACAGCTGCATGGGGCTCACTTGGAAAAGGTATCATATGATCCGGAAAAAAGCTCTGGAACAATAACAATTTGTATCAAAGTTCAAGAAAAATAAATATAAAACTTCCTATCCCTTTTGGATGCAAAATTAAAGTTCTCCATGCCCTGCAAGACACTGCAGGTTCTCTGATCCAGTAATTCACATTTACCTTACTATCATTCCTCAGTTTGTGGTACCTGATATATTATTTGCTGAAAACCTTAAAAACTTTGAGAAAACATCTGCAGTTTCTGGAATCAAGAGGGTTTCCTACACCAGTACTTGGCTCTTAGTGCTGTTTTTCTAGTAGTAATTTCTATTGCTGTTGACATGTAAGTGTTGCCTTGGGGTTCAACGTGCTGCAAAGTAGGGGCAATATATGCCAACACTGTTTTCTATTGCTTTCCTTACACTAGAAACCCAGCAAAACATTTTGGAAAAACTTCCATTAATAGAGGATAAGTCCTAGCCACTTTGTGTACGAATATCAGTTAGATCTGACAACATCAATATGGCATGGTTAAAAAGTCCACATTTAAAGTGTTGATTTCATTATCAAGGAAAGCTCAGGGGGTAATTTATGGACAGACCTGCAGCTGGGGAGTCCAGTACAGTCATGCAAATATGAACCAGCCAAGAATGTGATCACTACTTATGAAGTTTTCTCAAGGTCTGGACAAGTTCGAAGCTAATATTCCCTTGACCAGCCAATGTTCAGTGACCTTCATTTCTCATAAAACTGAACTACTGGTAGGGTGGATTCATATCAACTCATTTCTGATAAAGCGTGCCTGCTACACCTGGGTCCACAGTACCCAGAAGAATGACTCAACAAAAACAGTAAGGTCTCTGAGCAATCACAGTTGCTTATGCTAGTCATATCTGCATGTCTGCCACACTCCACAGCTGGTTCCATGCACTGGTTAACCAACACACTTCTTTGAAAGCTCTATGTTGGAGAGCACATTATTTGCCCAGAGAAACACAGGTGGAGAAAGAAAAAAAACTCAGATCTCTTGGATACTTAATATTTAACTTTTCATCCTTTTCACAGGTAGATAATTTGAGTTCCCTTCCACTGTTCACCTTTCAAGTCCTCAAAAATTTCTATTTCTCCCTCTGACATCTGAAACAAGCTGGCTTTACAAGAGACCCAAAGTGTCTCAAAGAGTGACCCAAACGTAACATGCATGTGAGCAATCAGATGGTGAACTCCTCCAGCTGAGCCAGGACTGCTTCCAAGGCCTTTGCCATCAGCCACAGCCTGAATTAGCAACATTAACCTTTGGCAATACCCTTGAATTAGGAGTTGTCTCTGCTCTCCTTCCATTCCTTACATACACGAACTCTGGCTTCACTTCCACTTGCTCCTAACAGGCTACAGCTGCTCACAGCCCTTTGTGTCAGCTGTTATTTAGCTGCAGCTGTGAGAAGTTGCCACAGGGCACCACCGGTCCATAACATCCAATTTTCACTTAAACAATAAAATCCATCTTTGCTACAGATGCCCCTCCTCACACTGCTTCATTTTATGTTTTGTTGTCACTTGATGGAAACTTCACTCAATTTCAATCACTTTATTTTGTTGCAGGTCTATGTGCAAACTTCAATAAAGTTAAGCCCATGCCTGCATGATGTTTAGAGCTGAGATTAATTAACAGCTGAGCTAGTGGAGAGGCAAAGATATGTTGCTTGGCCTCCCTCTGCTCAGCTTTGGGCCAAGGCAGGGGAGCAGGCCTGCTGTCCTGTTGCTGGTCACTCCACTAAGGTGGTCGTGCGTTCTCAGAAGCCCCAGAAGAAAGTGGGGATGCTCAAAGGCTGGTAGTTGCGAAGCAGAGGAGGAGAGGTGGGCAGGCTGCCTTACCTTGCCTGGGCGGCAGGCTGCTGGCCCTGGCTTCCCTGCTTTGTCTCCTCCAAGGCTGCTTTTGGTTCCATCCTGTACATGGTAGGTCCTTTTCCGTAGACGTCCAGTTCCACCCTGGGGAAAGCAGCAGGACCTGGTGTCTGTAAGAGAGGCAGGGAGGTTGCTGGGTACACAAGTGTTCTGCTGACAGGCAGGGGACTCAACAAAATGATCACACACTAGCTATTTTTCATGCAGTGGATGAAACAAGCACACTAAGGCAATACTGGGCAGATATCCCTGTATAGTAAATAAGTAAAATAATACAAATTGTGTATAAAAATATAAGTAAAGTACAGAGGACAACTGGCAACGCACCAGATCAATACTGCATAGAGAGAACAGAGATTGAAGAAACACATCAGCAGTCAGAACCCAACCATCCTCCAGGCCCACAGTTCAGCTGGGAAGCCCTGTTGCAGCTGATGCTGGCAGTCTCAGGTAATTGGGAAAGTTCCTACAAGGCACATCCACCCATAGGTGAGGTCTCAGATTTAGCTACAAGAGGCTCCTGCTTTTATACCCTTAGAAACACAAGGGGCTTTATGCCAGCTCTGTCACTGTTTACTCATGGGGCCGTGCAGTTCCTCATCATCTCGGTGTTGGCCGCACCGAGAGCATTGGCCAGGCGCCCCAGCCTGCCCAAGCAGGAAGCTCATAGGACAGCTGCACCCTCGTGGTTTCCTGCCTCTTTCTGACAAACAGTCACCATGAACATACACATATGCACTCTGTGAAACGCACTGTGATAAAATCACACTGTGTTGTCTCTCAGTCATGAGAAGAAATCAACTCTCAGTGAGGTTCCCATCCGTTACACGCTCACAGCCAAATCCAAGCAGAGGAGCTGTATGCACGTAGAGATGGAGATGCAAATGGAGATGAAAAAAATAGTATGAAAGAATATTTTCACAAAATAATGGAAAACAACAACAATTGTCTTCCTGATGTTGACACTCTCAAGAGGTTTTCAGTCTTTTCCTGGTTATAGTCTGCAGCAGCAAAGTCACTAGAAACATTGAAGCTGATAGCCACAGCTGCTGGGACGGATCCTTACAGATCAAAGGCTACTGAGAAAATAGAAAGACAACTGGAAAGAGTGACTTTACTGACAACTAAAACTAGGCCAGAAAGGTACTAAGTTAGTTCTCAGTAAAATTAAAAAGCCAGAGAGAAGATAGAGGCATCGCTGTAAAAACTTGGTGCTCTTACATATATGCCCACACCTGCCACCATTTAAGGTTTGAGGCATGATGGATCTTCTGTAGCTATGACACAAGCAGTAGTTACTAACTAACTGCACTAGTTAGCACTGGAACAAGATGCATGCGCAGGTCCTGAAGATGCGGTGGTTGTTGTTGCAGCATGAAGAGGAACCTGAATTTGGTCATGTTTCCCGACACTGGTGAAGAAAACACAATTTACTTTTCCAGTCTTATCCTTACTAACATAACTGGCACTTGAAGGAATCTCTGGTTCATTCTGCCCATTATTTAAGAATTACATCCAGTGCTAAAGGTATGGAACAAAATCACAGAATCTCAGAATCCCAGTCTGGTTTGGGTTGGCTCCTTAATGAAATGTGCCCTCATAAAAATCATGAAATGCAAACAAAAGTCTCAAGGCTCAAAGTTTCACATGAACACGTAAGGAAGGTTTTATAAATTATAGAATATATATAATTATATAAAAATATACATAATTAAAATTATCCGCAATAATAATAGAAATGCTTATATATCTCTCTTACCATTATAAATCATACAGTCTAAGAGAAATGCTTTTCAGCCCTCTGGGCTCATGACACCTCAGACCATAGGTGCGCACGTGTGTGTGCGCGTGCTGCGGGGGCGGCAGTCGGGTCGGGGGGGCTGCAGCATCTGCAGAATGGCTTCCCTACATGTAAAACCTGCACTTGCTGGATATGTGACAGGGCTCACGTCCAGCCCCACAGTCTCACCGCATTGCTTGTTCCAATGAAGAGTGGCCATAGTGGAACATCAGCTGGTTTGCCAGAGGCCCAGGAACAAGAGGCAAAGGCACCAGCAAGGGTCCGTGGACCCAGTGCAACTGCAAAGCTCACCAGCCAGAGAAAGACAAAGGCATCGGCTACCTGGAAGATGAAGAGGTACTCAGGTACGGGCTTTCTCCTCCATAAAAAGCAAAAGTACGCTGAGCACCTGCACACAGTTCAGTCACCTTGGTTGTGCTAAAAGCCTGTCCGGGAAGAAAAATCAACACCACAATGATAAGCACTGAATCCAGTGTTCACAGGCTCTGAAATTTAGCAGCTTCATACAAATCACATCATTCTGCTTGATGTCTCAATAGGTCATTCAACACTGCACTCCAGTACTATGTAACCTGTTTGCATATATAAGGACTCATGTCCTATGCAGGTGTTTAACTTTAAACTATACGGTTGGCAAACAGGGCTGCTTACCACACGACTGAAACCTAGAGATATGGAATTTGAATGTCAGAAATATACTTTTAAGATACACAAACAAAGAAAAGCTGCTCACATAAAAAGTAATAGTGAGGAAATAAGAACAATTGAAAACCAGAGGGTAAGTCAAAACCAGAGGCCTGTGCAGATCACCACAACCGACCTGAAATCAACTGAGCTGAGCCATTCTGTGCAAGCTGCCACAGCTTCCCTTACCCATCTCACGGTACTAAAACAGGAGCAGTCTTTATATGAAATTACTCTTCCTCACTTCTGTCGTTCGATTCATGCGTTTGCTGTTTGGGCGTTAAATAAAATCAGTCATTTCCTAATCCCTTTCTTTTTAGTGTTCGGGTATCAGGATGCTGGGGAATTGTCTGGGATGTACCTAACCACAGCAGTACATTGACATTTAAACACCTGAAAATAACCTTGCTATAACATTTGATAAATAATTCTAGTTTTCAAGAAACACTTCAATTCAACCCCACACTCAAGTCAAAAGACAAGTATTTCTGGAGCTCCATAAAGGTCATCACTGTGCAAAAGCAGCCAAGCCTCTGCTTTGAAACCTGGCTGCTCTTTGGGCAAGTCTGAGGCACAGCTTTCAAATTCTTCCACTGCCTTTTGAGAACCACAAAACCAGAAATCCTCATGGATTCAGGAACACTTTTCCAAATAAACCTCTATTTCTGCGTCTTCTTTTCTCACCCAGAAAATGAGGCTGGTTGATACTCACCTGCTCACAGGACACTGCACAAAGAAAATGCTTCATAGCTCTAAATTGCTTTGAACAAAGGAGTCTTAGCTGAAAACGAAGCACTATTTTCAGATTTAACATGAGGAATCATTACTTAAGATACGCACGTTTTCTCACATTGCATTTAACAGCGATTAAGAAATACAATTAGGATAGCTCTCACAGCAGGGAAGTATTTGTAACACCTCCCTCTGGGTCACAAGTCAGCTTTGCATACTTGCATGGTGTTTGATTAGCCATTACTTTATACACAGGCTCTCCTGATGTAGCCAGAAAACTGAATGAGGTTTTTCAAGGAGGAATCCCAGAGCTGTGGGCTTTGAGCAACTCAGGAGTCTGCAGGGGGTAACCACAAGCTCTAAAACACTTGTGCCGCTCACAGAAAAATGCTCTTGCTATGCAGAGATGTGTATGAAGGGCCACAGACAAGACTGAATACTTTCATTACTTACAGAACTCAGGCAGACTTCATCCCAGAGCTGTATGCCATGGCCCTCTTTGCATGACAAAGAACAATTTGTTTGCAAAACGTGACTGTCCCCTTTCTGACACTTTACCAAAGCCTTGCCTTTCCAGGGACAGGCAATGGCTGCTGTCAGGCAATTCAGAGGACTCCGGGCGCTCTGTGTTCTCTCACTCCTTCCCTACATTATTCTGTACAAAACACACGTGGAGCCCACCCAAGCTAACTAAGCAACCATTAACAGCAGGTTCACAGAGCATACAGCCAAGAAAGGGCATAGTCACTCTTTGCTGAGGTTCCTTTTTCACCCCTTGAAGCCAACCTTATGTAGTATAAAAGACCTTGTATGATCCTCTACCTCGGCATGGGTTTTAGTCCAGTTCATTCTAATGACATTGAATTCACTATCCAGTTGGTACATCACACGCAAATGCCCAGTGAGGAAGAGTGCACCGGTGCAGCAAGTGCCAAGTGACCAAATAGCCCTTTTAACGCTGGTTTGGCTAAGGTGAAAGCAGAGACTGATCCGGTCTTGTAGACCAGAAGACTGCTCCTCCAGAGAGGTACACAGACAGAAGGATACACAGCTGTCACAGCCTCGTAGGAAATACAAACTGGAGATGAAGAGTCAACTTTTCCTGAAGAGTGCAGTTTTCTGATACATACTCCTCTAACATTTACGTGTACTTAAATCAACAGGCTCGTCTGAGCGTTAGCTTGGCGTGAGCTCCTTTCCCCTCATTCCTGTCAAAAAAAACAGAGTCTTTGTGAAGCACTTCTGAAACCAAAGGGGCTTTGGGGTTTTTTTTGTCCAGTTTTGGTCAAATGATTTTCACCTTCCAGCTGTGATGCTGGAATCACACAAGCTTGCTCTAAGGTTAGAGAGCTGAGAGCACCATGTCCTGAAACATTTCCTCTCTTAGTTGTGAGCACTGTTTGATTCATAACCCAGATCTTGATTAAAGAGTTGGCTTCTCTCTGATTTCTATTTGTGTCACTTCAAATCCTACTGCTGCAATAGGAAGCAAAAGAATTCTCTGGACTCCACCTCGAGACGGCAGAGTCTTAAATGCCTGAAGCTCACCTCCTCTCACCCTGAGACACATCCCTTAATTCTGGGTGCCTCAGAGGGTTAGACAACAATTAAACCAGCCCAGCAGTGGTGGATGGTTACACACAGCAGGCCCTGTCTCCTCCAGCTGAAACCAAGAGTTCTGTGGAGGGAGAGGAAGACAAAGGGAAGGTATCCCTCAGCCGTGGCGTCTGGAGGTTTGCACAGGGACAGGGGAATTGGCTTCAGGTCCCACAGCTTTGACACAGCCTCAGAATCCAGACCCAGATACTCAGAGATGATGTTCAGTTGCGATCCCCAGTACTGAGAGCAGTACCCCTAGCCATCAGAACTGCACGTGGCAAGTGACCCCTGGGGTGCTCAGAGCCACAGACTTTCTTCAGAACAAAGGTTTTGTTACACACATTTCAGCACCTATTTTTGATATGGTTCTCCATGACGGAATACATAGGCAGGTTGCTTTGCAGTTGGTCTCAGTCCAGGTCAGATCTCTTAAGTTAACGTAGCTTGTCCCCATTAGTAGTACCTCAATTCACTCATCTGAAAGTGACACTGACCTCTGGATAAACTGTACAGTGGCTGCTAAGAATCAGGCAGGGGAGTTACACGGAAAGATGGAACAAAATCCTAATATTCTCTAGGGCCAGCATGCTAAAAAGCTCTGCCTCAACAATATGCAAAGATGCTCCTGAGCTCAATGATCCAACACAGTTACTTGAAGACACAAAGCAGAGAAAGCAGACTAAAGGAGTAAACTACTGCTCTATTCATTTAGCTACCAATAGGGAGAAGCAGTGCTTTAGGCTATGTGCCATTCATCATCAGTTAGTGTCTGCGGGCCTGCGGGCCTGCGGGCCAGCTAATATAGTAGTAACAGCAGCACAGTAATTTTGTTCCAGTAGGATTGTTTTAAATACACTGCCCTTGTAAGAGAAAGCAGTGAAGCACTTCTGAAAACCAGAAGCGATGACATTTGTGATGGCTCATTACACAGCCTCAGGACAGCCTCCAAGAAAACGCAGTGACCTGTATGTAAACAGGTCTACAAAAGATGCACAGAGTTATTCGTCTCATTTCTGGGGCCCTCCAGGAGGGGGCATAAACAGACTGAGAGACAAAAATGCCCCTCCTTATCTTCATCGGGACTTAGTTCTTGCCTTCTGCTTCCTCACTGCGAAGACTGAACACAAGGGAAGTAGAATGCTAGGAACACAAGCCTTTTTCACTCTCATCACTAGTGCGACTGCATTCTGGCCCCTTACACATACGCTAGTCGCTTTGCAGAAAAGGTAGATTTTTGTACTATACAAAGAAAGTGAATTCTGATTACTTCTACCAGCAACATATGTAGAGGAGGAGATTTAACAAGGCAGAAACTGTAGCAAGACAGCGACTGAATCTTCTGAACATCCCTTAACGGATACCAAGTTTAAAGGGCACTTACTAAATGCTAACCGTGTTTGCCTCAGCTGCAGGTGCACTCTGAAGTCTGTCTGGAATCCAGTACCAGAAACAGTGAGCGCAGATCCAGGTACTCCTTTAAGATGGTCGTACTCCCAGCGACAATGCCAGATGCCTGTTAAAAATCAATCAATATCAAATGAGCGTTTTCGAAGAGTGCAAAGACAAGGTTGGGGTTATTTAAATCTTTGACAAGTGAAGCGTTTTGTCCTCAGCATGTCAGGGAAGCAAAACTAAACACGCGTTACTGCGAGACTAGCCAGCTATAACATCACATCTACAGATAAGAAAGATCAGTACAAGTGAAAGCGGACTAAGTACACTGGGGGTAAATAGTTCGGGTTACTACATCTGGGGCTAAGTATCAGCACAGCTGGATTCTTATGAAATTTCGCTGCCATTTAGGCCCTTCTCATTTAATTGCGTCTAAAACTAGGCACTAGCTCTCCCAACTACAGCATTTAACTGATGTAATCACTTGCTTTCCTTGCCCAAAATCAAGCAATAAGGAAAAACAGCCTCAGAGGCTGGAGGATTACACCTACCATAACCTGTAATTCCAGTCACGCCAAAGATGAAAATCCAGAAGAGAACCCCAGCTGTGAACCTCAATAACACAAGGAAGAGCAGACTCACAATCATTGCAACGAACAGCCCACTAGAAAGACAAGAAACAGAAACCCAGGGAGAACAAGTATGAGCATCTTTCTTGCACGCCTCTTACTCCAAATGAGGGTCCCTTCGTCTCGTGTAGGAGAACGGTTTGCAAAAATGTATTTCAAAATCTTCCTTATGAAATATTTCCTCATGGCTCTCTGCTGTTAGAAACAGACAGATTATATATGATGATCTGGACACAGCCAGAATTATCTGCGTACACCGAGTTCTCAGGGTGCCTGAATGGGACCAGCACACGTCTGGTTTGGTCATTTACACTGGCTGACCAACTCACTGCCTTTTCCAGGCCATGGCCTAGTCTACAGCACACAAAGTTAAATGGGAGACATACCTGTGTGTGGGGAGGTTACTGGTTTATGTCCTCCATTTAAAATCCCTGCTTGCACAGAAACAAGATTAGGAAAGTAACATTTGAGGAGCTTTCCCAGAAAAAAAAGAATTCATTTTAGGAGGAAAACCACTGATCCTTTCTACCCATCGGAGAAGAAAATGATCAGGGCATAGTGATGCATAAAAAGAACCTGTTCAGAGCCATCAGTGGGACCCCTAGGATGGACATCTCCAGTGTCTTTATCAAGTCTGTGCTAAGGAAACATTTGCTTTCATTTCACTCCCAGAAAGCAAGTCAGAAAGGAAAGAATGACTGCAAAAGGCCTTTACTCAGCAGGTTTCTTCTAAAGCAATGCAAATAAAGCAGTGTGAACAATGGTTCCATCCAACAAAGATCCAGCTCAGACGCCTCACAGAACATTTCATTTCTCTACAACTCTGAGGTGTTACATCAGAATTTTGTGTTAGAACAGCCACAAAAGAAATGAAACCCTTTTCTTCCCTGTGGTCAGGAACTTCTCTTCTGAACGTTCCCAGTTTATTTAGCCAGTGACTAAAGATAACAAACGGGTCACCCTGACCACAGACAATCAAAACCGGATGTTTTGGGCAAACTAAGCCAGACGGGCAGAGGGACAAGAAAAAGAACATCAGTTTATTTAGTTAAGCCTTTGTAAACTGGTCTTAAGTCCTAGCCCCTTAGAGGCTTCCCAGCATGATGCGTGTTCCCTTTCTGAATGGCTTGTTTGAAATTCAGAATGTATTCCTCAAAAAAGCACTGTCATTTTGGAGTTCCTGACTCTGTTCTTCAAGGCAGTAAGATACCTTTATCTACGGTTAGCTTCAGATTTGCTCTAGTAACCCCAAAACTGAATGAATACATGGTAACAACTGTCATTAATAGAGTGCTTCCCTTAAACTGAGCCTTGAAAGCAGCAGTTCTTTGGGAGTAGGATAAAAAGAACAGAGCAATTCCATATTAGATTTTTAATCCCACCTCCTTTCCCCATCAGGCCTTCACTCTCATCACCCAAACTCTGGCACTTTCATATGTTTGCCAGGAAATCACTGGATGCATGCTGTCATTTGGTGAAAAGTGTGAGGAAAATTCTACCCAACTACTTTAAAAGCAACAACAATCCCTTAGAAAAGTATCCTATTTGAAATGGGGAAACTGGCTTCAGTATGGAGAAAGTCTGTTCAGAATATGGTCAATTCTCTCACCAGCCCATCTGTTGAGCAGCATCTCCTTTGAGAGAATCTTCACCATAAGTCTGATTTCAGTAACAGATCGAGAGAGAACGGCCGTTTAGGCATATATACTCACAGATCTTCTGCAGCAAAATAGCTACTTCTTTTGTTTTGGTGCTGCATTTTTACTAATTGCTCGTTATTGAGAAATAATTGCAAGATAAAGCTAACTCTGTTCAGTAGTTTTTGTTCTTTAAGTTGCTTTGCCTGCTGCACTGGATTTGTGTATTACAATGAATTTAACTACATATTGCTAGCATCTGTTTGGAAATTGGGATGTGTTTTATATAGATACTCACGACATTTAGCAACTGCAATTGGTTTGAAACTCTCGTAATCAAGAATTTTTAGGTTTGGAATTACCATGCAGATGGGTCCTGCAGCAGAAGACAGCAGCACCTCTTGGGTTTCTGCCTGGTAGGATATTCAAAAGCTACTCCAGACCATACTGTATGCATGTATGCTGTGCTATCCTTACCTCACATACAGAACCATAACAACATTATGGCAAAGCTTAAAAGTAGGTTTGGTAACAACCACGTACGTGGTCAATTCTTCAATTCCCTACACATTCCATAGTGAGTTTGGAAAAACATAAAATTACCCATTAGAATCTTACATTAAAATCCAGTACCAAGAAATAGCATAGTCTTCAAAATTTTTTACTCCAATTGATCTTGCATCCAGGATATTACTGATGCTGCTGAGAAAAGACAAGACTGCTAATAGCAGAGAAGCAGAAAACAGCTCAGTGAAGCAAAAGGAGGACTTCTTGGAGTTGTTTTCCTATCCTGAAAAGTGCTTGCCCATATTAGCGTTTCCTAAGAAGAAATGAAGGATCATCTTGTCAAAGAACAAACAATGTAGTTGTAGATGCCAGAAGAAGGAAACTTCCTAAGCTGCGGGTGCTAGCACTGCTGGGAAGGTGCTAGAATGCGGCAGCCTCAGATCCAGAGGTAAGAAAAGGTACCCCTGTGCTCCGGACAGGCTGAGGATGGAGAGTAGCTGGTTGCTACCCAGCATTGGAGATGCTTGCTGTCCATCTGCAAGGGAGGTGCTGTCTGGCATCAGAGCCCAGGACGTTGCCTTTTGACCTTCAGACGTGTGCTAAAAACAGGAACACGCTGATGAGGTGAGATGCAAAAGTACTAGGACATTCCACAGCACTAGGAAGGCTGCTGTAGGAAGGAAGAGCTGAGGCCATCACTGGCTGGCCCGAGTCCTGCTGCATGAAGACTTCAATTTGAACCTCCTTTAACTTTCCTTGCTATTAATTTTGGCTAGAAAAACCAAGTGGAATGTCTTAAAAACTGACAGTCATTCTGAGGAACACTAAAGCTTGTGGCTCCTTGCTCATTTCTGCATACCACAGTGCTGGTTTTCCCTACTGGAACTTTGAAAGTGCTCAGGCACAGAAACCATCTACCAGGAAGTCTCGTCTGGGTACCCTCAGCCATTTGATACAACAGATTCTGATCTTGGTTTTTCAATTCCTAAATTATTTCACAGTCTCAGAATCCAACAAACAAGCACTTAAGAAGGGTAAAACCTACTTTGCAGCTCCCCTGAGGTCGGTTGCATTTCTTGTTTTCCCTCTTCCATCTTCGAAGGTAGTCTGATTTGCCACAGCTAGCACACCACTCTTCGTGGAGAAGTCCAGGAAGCATTTCTTAAGAACTATTCAAAATACCAAAAGAAAGCAGAAATGGAAAGCAATGGAAAAAGGAAGCAATGGAAAAAAAGACAGAAACTATGGGTAAGACAGAGAGAGGAGGAGTTTATAAAAGAAAGAGACAAGGACAGACGTTCACATTCTCATTTATGTTGCCCTGCTCTTTACTGCACCAAATCCTTGGTTTCATTCCAAAGGGAAGAGTAGGTCAGTCCTCCTACACAGCTGTACATCACCTTTATCTACTGGTTCTGCACTTTCCTTATCAGGTTCCAATAAGCACTGATGCCTGGGCTTAATATTCAGTCTGCAATATCTACTCCCCCACTTATTCTCAGGAAACAATTAACTAACATGTCTCTTTTCTTCCCTCTCTGATCTTCACCTCTGGCTGTAGGCAAAAAGAAGGTAAGAACTTCTTTGCAAATGATTTTCTGTCTTTTGGGTCAGTACATCATTTTTCATACAGATTTTTAATTCTTTAGCGCTTCATCCATTATTTTCTCTTTTTGACAGCCTGGGCCTGCTTTACACAATCTCTATTTTAAAGCATGGAAAAAAATAACAGCACTTCCTTATTTGCATGAGCTTCTAGGTCAGTGACAGATACTCTTGAGCCCTGAGGCCTCTGCCTGTCTACTCAAAAGCACCTGCTGACCACAGTGACAAAACCAGCTTTTTGTCCCCTTAATTCCTCTGCCGCCCTCCATAGGCAGCACTATGTGCAGCACTGAAAAGCAAGCTGCCCAGTTAACTGGGCTCAAGTACCACCTGAACTTCAACAGCTGCCCAGATGAGCTTTCCTACAGTCGTGGCATTTCCTTCGTGCCAACAGGTTGGCTTGGGTTCGGTTGGGTGCTCACATGTTCTGGAAGGAAGAGTTTGCACCGTAAACCACTTCTTACCAGGAATGATTCAAGAGCAAGAAAGAGCTCAGCTTGACCCAATCACACTCCAAGTGTCCATGGATGGCTCCCTAGAAAAAATGATGATAAAGCTTCATACTTTCAAACTGTTTAAAACTGAATGGAGGCCACTGCCAGGTAAGAGCCAGCTCCTCGCGGTCTTGCCACAGAACACTTTTCAGACTGGAGTTGTGATTTCATGTGAACGCTTACAGTCTGCTAAGATGTGTGTAAGAAATAGAACCACTCACAAGGCCTGCTTGGAATGATCATCAAAGGACAATCTTCATCACGTAGAGCTTGAGCAACAGACTGAAAAGGGGAAAACCGGGAATGCTGAATACATAGCAGAATTAACTAAGTGGGTTTTGTTTCCCACCCACTCTGAGAAAATGCCCCAAACTGGACTCTGTAGCCTCCTCCCCAAACTTGACTGCTGGAGCTGCAAGACACATTCATGATCTGAGAATCCAGCCTCTCAATGGGATTTGGGAAAAGACTATTCTTTACTTTTCTAGTGAAAAAAAAGAAAAGACCTCTTCACTTTGGATCGGCAGGTAAAGCAGCAATGACTGGGCAATCGCTCCTTGCCTCCCCCTTACTTTTCTCCTAAAGAAGAGTAAGAATTTAACACAACTAACACAGCTTTAGCGCAAGGCGGTTTAGAGATGGGAGAAATCACACAGTACATTTGAGTCCAAAATCAGTTCCAGGAAAGACAGACTTCTCTGCCTAGCTAAATTACTGAGGAGCTCTACGTAACAGGAGCCTTAAGAACTGGTTTGAGACACTCTGCTCGACTGCTGCAGAGTACTTAAGTACTAAAGGATACTTCTCACAGTACTGCAACCACATGGGTAGCTGCAGATACTCTTTAAGGAAACAGTAATCACTGAAAGAGTTAGGGATGTGATGTGCATACAAGACCTTCATCCCTGACCAAATCACTGCCAAAGCGTATGTATGGGACAACTCCTTATACGGTGAAATCAGAATAATTCAAAGCTTTGCTGTAGCTCAGTAAAACCATGCTTATTACACATTGCTTGAAGAAACAAAATGAATTCCATCTCCTCCTGATACACACAGACCTTGTGAGGACTCTTAAAACCAGGTCTGCAGAACTGCTTCAAGTAATTCCACTGATCGGGTTTGTATCTGTAGGAAGCCTGAATATCAATGTAGGTCACAAACCTGCCTGGGCACTTTGAGACATAAGCTGCAAGAAAAGAAGACACACTGGGGGTAGAGAAGGGTAAGGAAAGTCAGTGCAATCAGAAAGCAAGAAAAAAGGCCACCTGCCAAACTGCCCTGTTCTATGGAATTGCCTTCAGTAATGCTTACTGCAGCATTTGGAAAGGGACACAATGCATTTGCGAGTGCATTTTGAAGGGTATGAATTTTAAAATCAAACAAATGTACGTCTAGTTCTTAAGCACCATGACTAAGAGGCATCTTTCCCTCCTGAGCCGCTATTTCCATGCAGAAGTGCTCTGTTGAGATCAACGAATTCATTTAACTCTCACAATTCAGGATTTAAAACCACTGGGAAACAGAGATAAGCAAAGCAAGCCGCTCGGCAGGTATCCCAGGAAGGTGTGCTTACAGCTGCCTGCTCCCAGACCTCTCAGTCTCCTCTCTACTGCCACTGCCTGAACACCAGAAATAAAACCCCCAAGAGCTTCTCCTTCGGGTCTTTTCTGTTACTTGGTGCATGTTGAGAACAACTAAGAACCAGGCAGCAATGCTTTAGGACTACTCTTGCTCCAAGGTGGATGAAAGAATTAATGATCCAAACTTGGGTACTTAGAAGCTGTGCCATCAGTGATGCCATCTGTAAGCTGCGCTGATCCTTTACCAAAAAGATTCTCTGAATGATGAAAACAACTGCATTTACTGTGAGGGTAGGGAGGCCCTGGAACAGGTTGCCCAGAGAGGCTGTGGATGCTCCATCCCTGGCAGTGTTTAAGGCCAGGCTGGACGGAGTCTTGGACGACACGGTCTAGCGTGTGGTGTCCCAGCCTGCGGCAGGGGAATTGGAAGTGGATGATCTTAAGGTCATTTCCAACCCAAACCATTCTATGATTCTGTGAAAAGAAAATGGCAGGCTCCCTACAGGGAAAAATCACGCATGAGAGAGAAACACTGTTGGGTTTGCACATTTGGGATGAGGCTTTGCAATATTAAGGTTTTGTAATACTAAGACTTTGCAATAATGGGGCTGGGGCTAAGTTACTCAGGGAACGAAACATAGGGTTTGAAATACCGTGACTTAAACAGGCACACTCTGTGCTTAAAGACAACGGCATCTCTGGGCAACAGGCACTCTCTGTGCTGCAAAGGAACGCTATCTTTGTACACCCTATGAAGCTAAGCCAGTGCAAACTGCTGCTGTAGTTAAGCAGTAAATTGGGGTACCATGTGCCTGCCAGAGAGTTATGAAATCAAACCCTAAAGGGAGAGAAAGAAAGAAGTAAGAGGAAGGGGTGTACGAAACTGAGTAAGGGGAGGTGTAACCAGAGGCGGGACAGTTAGCACGTAGATTATACACGTCGGAGAGGCTGTAAACCTTGGAGTCCCCAACCAATGGGGTAACAAAGGAGGGAACTTGAGGATGGGAAAGGAAATACAAATCAAAGTTCTGCCTTTGCTGTGTGTGCCTGCTTGCCAGGACACCCGTTTGTGCACAAACGGTAAATAAATAGCTGCTTCACTGCTGTGTCTGACCGAGGCCTGCCTGAACCTAGAGACTGCTTCTCACCCTTCAACTTCTCAGACACCAAAACCCACGACCCATTCCCTCAGCAGGAGGCTCACCTGAGACTCCAACTTCTCGCCGCCTTCCTTTTTCTGGGACGCTGCTCTGGGAGGAGCACTTTCTCGCTTGCCCTGCTGGAGGCTGCTGCTTCTCTTCTCCCTGCTCTTCACTGGCATCTTCCGCACTGCTTCTCTGGGCTCGTTTCTTCCCCTTTCTCTTCTTTACCCGTCTCTGCCAGACATTCTCCTTCTCCTTCCTACTCACCACAGGCAAGCACAGGGGGAAAACAAAGCAGTTGTGTATTTTTTTAACTACAGAAATCCCATGCAAACGTTTCACAGAAGAGACAATCCCCTGCAAAAAAAAACGTTTTTACAAAAACCAGCACTCACAGCGACTGCAGCCGTTGGTGAGGGCCTGTGCTTGAGCTACGGCAGTAACTAAGAGTCACCTCAGTGCAGGACGCGACTGCGTGACGAAGCACGGAGCCTCCGGAACACCTGCACAGACAACACTTGGCCAGGAGCCTGTCCACAGAGCACCAGGACAACCTGGGAACGAGAGACTTCCCCAGAAACAAGGCCTGGAACATTTCTAGTTCATCCTCAAATAACCTCCTGTGACACCACACTCATTTTCAGCCGCACGCAGGGACCAGGAAGGTCATACATATTTTGTACTGCAGGGTGCTGTACGCGTAGCCTGTGTACCGGGCCATCCACGGCTATCTCATACATTAAAAGCGCTAGGATTGAAAGGGCATTTGTAGAGCTTTAATGAGAGAAACTCCGTTTAGTTTTTAGATGGCATAAAATGACATGAACAAGCCCTAGATCAACTGCTCCCACATCTAAAGCCTTCAGCTCGATGACCAGGGTAAATCAGCAGCAGGGCAAATAAAGGTTCTGGCCCTTCTCAACACACTGAGACTTGAAATGGAAATGGTACAATGGGCTGCTGAAAACCACACTGAGAGCAACGCTTTGGCTTTATTCCGAGAGCAATGCTGACAACACACTGACGTTTTAGTTGTACATAAACTGGGGGGAGTTATCTGGAAGGGAAGGATCACTGCTCGGGTTGGGCTGGGTATCACTCAGCGGGTGCTGAGCAATTGTATTGGGCATCACTTGTGTTTATTAGCTTGGGGTTTTTTTTCCGTTTCCTCTTTTTTTTTTCCTCTCTTCTTGTTATTTCCCTTATCATCATTATCACTATCACCAGCACTAGTACATTGTGCTTTGGTTATTAAACTGTTCTTATCTCCACCCTCGGGTTTTTCATCCTTCCCTTCCTGCTCCCCATCCCGCTCCAGGAGCCAAAACCCGGCTCAGAGTCAACGACACCTCGGGCCCGCCCCCCCCCCCCCCGGGTGCCGGGGATCGGCTGCCCCAGCAGCACCTCCCCCCCGGGGGGAAACAGCCCCCAGGGACCCCCACAACAGCCCCGCTCCATCCCCAGGGCCGGAAAGGTGCGGGACCCCCACAGCTCCCAGCCCCCCATGCCCCGGCTTCGCAGCACCCCACACTCCCAGCCATCTCGCAGCCCCACTGCCCAGCGCTCGCACCCGCCCCCCGCATTCCCCCGCAGCGCCCGGCCCCACTGCCCAGAGCCTCGGGGGGCCGCAGACCCCCAGCCCCGCTCCCCGGGCTCTGCAGCGCCCCCCAGACCCGCGCCGCGCCCGCTCACCCTCACCTCCTCCCGCTCTGCCGCCGCCATTGCCGGCTGCAGCTCCGCCTCACGCCCGGGGCCCGCCTCCGACGCAGCCAATCAGCGCACGGCTCCCCCGCGCGGGGCACGCTGGGACCTGTAGTCCGGCCTCCGGCACATGCGCACGGGGCAGTGGGCGGGGGGCAGCGGGCCCCCCGTGAGGGGCGGGGCCTTTCCTCATGGAGGAGCCGCCCCCCATGGGATCCCAGAGGCACCGGATGGGCTGGGGTGAAGGGACCTTAAAGCTCCTCCAGCTCCAAGCCCTGCCACGGGCAGGGACACCTTCCACATGGAAGGAGCAGCTTGCTCCGAGCCCCTGTGTCCAACCCGGCCTCCAACGCTGCCAGGGATGGGGCAGCCACGGCTCCTCTGGGCACCCTGCGCCAGCGCCTCAGCACCCTCACAGGGAAGAGCTTCCTGAGAGCTTGTGAAATACGAACTCACTCCTCTAAACGAGGTAACGAGGGTTTAGTGAGGGACAAAGGCAAGAAAGCAAAAGCAACAGCGTGACCGCAGCCAGAGGCGCAAGGGATTAGCATTTGGTACAGGTTTATATACTTTCAGTATTACATCAGTTACATGCATATTCATAATTCCCGCATAGAGGCGGGGGATATTATAACTAGCTTCCAGAATTTATTATCACAAGTCTCCTCCTCTTGGCGCCTGCGCACTGCTCTGTGGTGATTGTGAGCAGGGGGCTTGAGGATGAAGTAAACAGTCTTCCTCTTGTGAGCAGGGGTCTTCAAGATGCAGTAAGCAGTCTTCCTCACGGTGTACTTTTCACCTCTGGCACAGTTGGGCCCCCCAGCAACCACACAGCCAGCTATATCTGTAATTATTCTGATAACTAGCAAGGATTTAAAACAGTGTGACCTTCCTGCAAAATTTGTTGCAGGATGGGCAGACAAGGAGTATCCCAAGCTAGCAGAGCCTTGGGAGGCTCTGTCTCCAAACTAACTGATAAGGATGGTGTGAAATAACTCATTCATGTTTAGTGGGGCCACTAAAGCCTGTTACCTCACCACAGACTTACAACACAAACATCGCTCTTTAAAGCTCCTTTAGAAGACCAGCCTGAAACAATTAACTCATGTTTAAGTGGGGCCACTACATCCCACCGACTTACAACATAAACATTGTTCTCTTTCTACAGCCTAAATTAAGCTAAACAGTACTTTAACCCTATGTTTTCCAGGCACTAGCTTTCCTTATACCAAGCTTCACCCCCCACCTTCTCTTACCTTTACAAATTCTTTTGCTATGTGACTCCATTTAGATCAAGAGATCTGAACCTTTTTAACTTGCTGTCTGGTCTTGTATCTTTAGCGTGTTTTGTTTCTGTTACTGTAAACTCGTACAGTTATATCCTGCACGTGAGCACACCTATGATTTGAGAAAGCCAATACATTTATGTGTTTATCACAATCTCCTCTCAATCCACCTCTGTGGAAAGGAAAGAGGGGATAAAATAAGCAGTAAATTGCAGCCTCCTTGTGACTTCCCAAAGCCTCCGGTTTCAGTTCTAAAGCCTCGTTCGCAGGGTCCCGAGGCTCAGGTTCGGTTTCCAAAGGCTCGGCCGCGGGGATGCTGCTGCCGGGCGGGGGGCGCACGAGCCCGGCCGCGGGGCTGGGCAGGGCCCGCTCCGCCGTTCCCCGGGCTCCCGCGGCCGCGAGACCCCCCCCGCCGGCCGCTCCGCCCGGTGGCAGCGGGCGCCCGGGGCGCGCGTGGACAGAGCCGTTGACAGCGAGGCTGCGGCGGCGGCGGCAGCAGCGGCTTTTGAGCGGCTTCTGAGCGGCTTTTGAGCGGCAGCGACTTCGGCAGCGGCTTCTGAGCGGCAGCGGCTTCTGCAGGAGCAGCGGCAGCAGCACCAGGTGAGGCGGCGGCGGCGGCAGCTCTCGGCGGTCCGGAGCCCGCCCTCCGCCGCTCCCCGCGATGGTGCCTCCCCCGTCCCCCCAGCGTCCCCCCGCAGGGGCTCGCGGCACCGCTCCCCTCTCCCGCTTCTGGCAGTGGCTGCGCTGGGCGAGCCGCCCCTGGGTCTGGGTCTGGCGAGGCAGCACCGCCCCCTGGCGCTCCCCGGCCCGCCCCCAGGCCCGGCCCCGCCTGGGGCCGGCCGGGGGCCGCCACCACCCACAGGTGCCCGGCGGAGCGCGGACCGGCGGCGGAGCGCGGACCGGCGGCGGGGACCCCGCGCGCAGCGACAGCGGCCGCGTCTGTCGCACGGGGCACGACAAGGAGAGCTTCGAGCGGCTTTACCGCGTGGGACCGCTGCTGGGGAGAGGCGGCTTCGCGTCCGTGTACTCGGGGCTCCGCCTGTGTGACAACAGCCCGGTAAGGGCGGGGCCGGCGGCGGGCCGGGGAGGCGGCGGGGCTCGGCTCAGCTCAGCTCAGCCCAGCGCTGCCCTTGGCTCGCAGGTGGCGATCAAACGAGTGGCTCGGGAGCGCATCTCCTCGTGGGGCGAGCGGGTGAGTGCGCGGGGCCACCGGGACAGTGCGGGGCAGAGCGGGTGGGGGTGAGCCGGTGGGGCCGGCGGGGGGGAAAGTGGGACGGCGTGAGGGGAGTGGGTGTGGAGTCAGCAGGGGACACGGGCCGGGTAGGGGTGCACCAGAGCATCCCTGGGGATTGCGGGGGGCACCTGGGAGCAGTGGGGCCGGGCAGGAGGGCATCAGAGCATCCCAGGCAGGGAGGCCCAGGAGCCCCGGGCCAGCATCGGCCCTGCTGACGGTGCCGCGGTCCCCCTGCAGCCCAGCGGCACTCGCATTCCCATGGAGATAGCCATGTTGAGGAAGGTGCGCTCCGGCTGCAGTGCCATCATCCAGCTCCTCAGTTGGTTTGAGCTGCCCCACTCCTTTGTGCTGGTTCTGGAGCGTCCGGAGCCATCGCAGGACCTCTCCGACTTCATCAAAAAACGGAGGTTCCTGCCCGAGGATCTGGCGCGGGGCATTTTCCTCCAGGTGCTGGTGGCTGTGCGGCACTGCCACAGCTGCGGTGTCCTGCACAGGGATATCAAGCCCAAGAACATCATCATCAACTTGGCCACCAGAGAGGTCAAGCTTATTGACTTTGGTTGCAGCACCCTCCTCAGGGACACGGTCTACACCACATTTAGCGGTGAGCCCACAGCCCAGGGTGCTTCCTGTACCGGGCAGTTTGTGAACAAGAGTCACGTGCTGATGAAGAGGTGGCGGGTCACACCGAGTGTGCGGCCCCTGCATCCCTGGGGATCCGCGGGCGAGAATCCAGGAGCAGGCGGCATCTGCCTAATGAGGTGCGCCCGTATCCTGTTGTAGGAACACCTTTGTACTACCCGCCGGAGTGGTTCCGCTGGCGCTGCTACCACGGCCGTCCGGCGGCGATCTGGTCCCTGGGCGTGCTGCTGTATGAGATGGTGTGCGGGGTCCTCCCCTTCCGGTGCTGCGAGGACATCGTCAGCGGGCAGCTCTTCTTCCAGCGCCGGATCTCTGTCGGTAGGTACCTGGCTTCGCAGCAGCAGGGGAAGGTCGGGGTTTAGGGGGTGGCAGCTGATCGCCCTTGGTCAGCTGGAGGAGGTGGCCCATGTCCTGCCATCCTGCTCTCCTCCAAACCGAGTCATGGAGCAGGAGGTCTGGGTGCAGCTCTGAGCGCACCCAGGCCTGGGCGCTGCGGACGGTGGCACAAGGTAGGCAGGAGCCTCCCGCAACTGAGCGGCAGTTCCGGGATTCTCCCCAGAATGCCAGCACCTCATCAGGTGGTGCTTGTCCATGAGAGCTCGCGACAGGCCATCCCTGGACGATGTGTTCAACCACCCTTGGCTGCAAACATCCACTGCCCCAGGAGACAGCCGCCCTCCACCCTCACAGCCTGAGCCAGCAGCTGGGCAAGTAAGCTGGGGGTGCCTCTTGGGGGGAGTGTGGGGTTTGGGGGTTTGGCAGGTTGGGTATTTTGGTGGGGATTTGGGCTCTTGGGAGGTTGGGATGGATTTTGGGGGCCTGTGGGATTTTTTGGAGACTTTGAGGTTTTGGGGGTTGTTTTTTGGGGGGACTTTGTGGGTTTTGCGGAGAGCGGGGGGTTTTGGGTGTTTGGGGGTTTGGGGAGTTTGTTGAGGTTGGGTGTTTTGGGGGGACTTTTGCAGTTATTAGGGGGCTTGTGGGGATTGGTTTCTGGGTTCTTTGGAGAGCAATAGGTGTCAGAGGGACACCTCATAAGAGTTATATCTCCTCCTTGTAGCTGGGGCAGTGGTGAGGTTGGGCTTTAGTCTGAGGATAACGCTGGTAACACACCGATTGTATAGTGGTTTCTGATTAGCACTTACCCTGAGCAAGGCTGATTCAGTCTCTCATGCTCTGCAGTGAGGAGAGACAAGATCTGACATCAAAGCAACAGACAATGCGGCTACTCCAACACAAGCCACGAGCACTGCAGCTACTCCAACACCAGCCACAACCACTGCGGTGACACCAACAATGGCAACAGGCACCGTGGCTACTCCAATGGCAAGGACTGTCACTGCAGCTACAACTCCAGCAACATGCAGTGCTGCTATTCCAACCAGGGCAAAAAAAGCAGTGTGGCTACTCCAAACTCAGTGACAAGCAGTGAGGCTTCTCAAACCCAAGCCACAAGCACTGCAGGTACTACAAATACAGCGACAGACACATCGGCCACTCAAACACCGAGGGCAGGCACTGTGGCTGGTGCAACCCAATTCAACATGCCCTGCAGTTAATCCAGCCCCAGGCACAAGGACTGCAGTTACTCCACCACCAGTTTTAAGCTCTGCAGCTACTCTATTTCTGGGAAGGAGCAATGGCGCTACTCTAAGGCCTGCTATGTGTACAGTGGCTACGTCAACCCCAGCCACAAACACTGCAGCTACTCCAGTGCAAGCCACAACCACTGCAGCCTCTCCAACGCCAGTGACACACACTGCTGCTCCTGCAGCCCCATCAACAAGCAGTGAGGCTTCTCCACCCAGGCCCTAAGAACTGTGCCTACTGCACCATGGCAGCAGGCACATGGGCTACTCCAATGCCAAAGACAGATGCTGTGGCTGCTGCAACTCCAGTGATGGGCACTGCAGGTATTCCAACCACATCAACAAGCAGCGAGGCTTCTCCAGTGCGAGCCACAAGCACTGCGGCTTCTCACTGCCAACCACAAGCCCTGCGGCTACTGCAACCCCGGTGACTGGGACAGTGGCTACTACATGGCAACAATAGGCATAAACACTGCAGCTATTCCAGCCACTGCAACAAGCACAGCAGCTGCTGCAGTGCCAGCCACAGCAACGGGGCTACTCAAATGCCTGAGACAGACACTTCCGCTACTGCAACCTCATTGACAAGCAGTGAGGCTTCTCCAAACCAAGCCTCATGCACTGCGGGTACTCAAAGTAGCGTGAGAGACACATCAGCCACTCGAATGCAAAGGACAGGCACTGTGGCTACTCCAGCCCCATCAAGAAGCACTTTGGACAATCCAACCCCAGGCACAAGCACTGCAGCTGCTCCACCACCAGTTTCCAGCTCTGCAGCTATTCCAACTCTAGGAGGGAGCACTGTCGCTACTCTTAAGGCCTGCAACGTTTGCAGTGGCTAGATCAACCCCAGGCACAAACACTGTGGCTACTGCAAGTCCTACCAGAAGCACTACAGCTACTCAAGTGCCAGGCACGACCACTGCAGCCTCTCCAACACCAGTGACCCATCAACAAGCAGTGAGGCTTCTCCAGTGCGAGCCACAAGCACTGCGGCTTCTCACTGCCATACACAAGCCCTGCGGCTACTGCAACCCCCGTGACCGGGACAGCGGCTACTACATGGCAACGATAGGCATAAACACTGCAGCTATTCCAGCCACTGCAACAAGCACAGCATCTGCTGCAGTGCCAGGCAGAACAATAAGGCTACTCCAATGCCTGAGACAGACACTGCCGCTACTGCAACCTCATTGACAAGCAGTGAGGCTTCTCCAAACCAAGCCTCATGCTCTGCGGGTACTCAAAGTACCGTGACAGACACATCAGCCACTCGAATGCAAAGGACAGGCACTGTGGCTACTCCAGCCCCATCAACAAGCACTGTGACTAATCCAACCCCAGGCACAAGCACTGCAGTTGCTCCACCAGCAGTTTTCAGCTCTGCAGCTATTCCAACTCTAGGAAGATGCAATGGGGCTACTCTAAGGCCTGCAACATACGCAGTGCCTAGATCAACCCTACCCAGAAGCACTGTGCCTTCTCCAATGCCAGTGACAAACACTGCTGCTCCTCCAACGCCATCGACAAGCAGTGAGGCTTCTCCATCCCAAGCCCTAAGAACTGTGCCTACTGCAACCATGGCAGCAGGCACATGGGTTACTCCAATGCCAAGGACAGGTGCTGCGGCTGCTACAACTCCAAAGACAGGCACTGCAGGTATTGCAACCACATCAACAAGCAGTGAGGCTTCTCCAGTGCGAGCCACAGGCACTGTGGCTTCTCACTGCCAGGCACAAGACCTGCAGCTACTGCAATCCCTGTGACCTGGACTGTGGCTACTACATGGCAACAATAGGCATAAACACTGCAGCTATTCCAACCACTGCAACAAGAACAGCAGCTGCTGCAGTGCCAGCCACAGCAACGGGGCTACTCCAATGCCTGAGACAGACACTGCCGCTACTGCAACCTCATCGACGAGCAGTGAGGCTTCTCCAACCCAAGCCCTAAGAACTGTGCCTACTGCAACCATGGCGACAGGCCCATGGGTTACTCCAATGCCAAGGACAGGTGCTGCAGCTACTGCAACTCCAGTGATGGGCACTGCAGGTATTGCAACCACATCAACAAGCAGTGAGGCTTCTCCAGTGCAAGCCACAAGCACTGCAGCTTCTCATTGCCAGCCACAAGCCCTGTGGCTACTGCAACCCCAGTGACTGGGACAGTGGCTACTGCATGGCAACAATAGACATAAACACTGCAGCTATTCCAGCCACTGCAACAAGCACAGCAGCTGCTGCAGTGCCAGCCACAGCAATGGGGCTACTCCAAGGCCTGAGACAGACACTGCCGCTACTGCAACCTCATTGACGAGCAGTGAGGCTTCTCTAAGCCAAACCTCATGCTCTGTGGGTACTCCCCATACCCACAACTGCCCCCCAGGTGACCCTCAAGTAACATCCTGGACCCAAAACTGCTCCCAAGTGACCCCCTAGTGACCCCCAGACCAAAAACAGTTCCCCAAGTGTCCCCCAAATGAAATCCCAGACCCACAAGTGCCCTCCAAGTGACCCCAAAGACCCAGAGCTGCCCTCCAGTCATCTCCCAGACCTACAACAGCCCCAAAACTGCCCCCAGAGTGACCACTCAGACCCACAACTGCCCCTCAAGTGACCCCCAGACCCACAACTGCCCTTAAGTGACCCCCCAGACACACAACTGCCCCCAAGTGACACCCCAGACACACACCTGCCCCCCAAGAGAGCTCGCAGACCTACCTCTCCCCCCAAGTGTTCACCCAGTGACCCCCAGAGCCATAACTGCCCCCAAATGATCCCCTCAGCCCTAAAATTGCCCCCCTAGTGGCCTCCCGGACCCACAACTGCCTCCCAAATGACACCCCAGTGATTCCCCAGACCCAAACCTGCCTCCCAAGTGACCCCCAAGTGGCTCCCCAGACCCAAACCTGCCTCCCAATTGACCCCCAAGTGACTCCCCAGACCCACAACGTCCCCACAAGAGATCTCCCTGACCTACAACTGTTTCCCAGCTGACACCCCAGTCAGCCCCAGACCCACAACTGCCCCATGTGCTCCCCAAGTGATCCCCAACACCCACAACTGTCCCTCACTGCCCCGCTCCATCCCGATCCCATCCCGTTCCCATCCCATTCCCATCCCGCTCCCATCCCACTCCATCCCGCTCCCATCCTGTTCCCATCCCGTTCCCATCCCGCTCCCATCCCAGCTCCATCCCGTTCCCATCCTGCTCCCATCCCGGCTCCATCCTGGTCCCATCCCGGTCCCATCCCGGCTCCAATCCTGTTCCCATCCCACTCCCAGCCCGGCTCCATCCCATTCCCATCCCACTCCCATCCAGCTCCCATCCCGCTTCCATCCCGCTCCCATCCCGTTCCCATCCGGCCGCTCCATCCCGTTCCCATCCCGTTCCCATCCTGTTCCAATCCCGCTCCTACCCCGCTCCCATCCCGCTCCAACCCCGCTCCCATCCCATTGCCATCCCATTGCCATCCCATTCCCACCCCGACTCCATCCCGCTCCCATCCCGTTCCCATCCCACTCCATCCCGTTCCCATCCCGCTCCCATCCCGTTCCCATCCCATTCCCATCCCGCTCCCATCCCGCTCCATCCCGCTCCCATCCTGTTCCCATCCCGTTCCCATCCCACTCCCATCCTGCTCCCATCCCGTTCCCATCCCAGCTCCATCCCGTTCCCATCCCGCTCCCATCCCGGCTCCATCCCGGTCCCATCCCTGTCCCATCCCGGCTCCATCCTGTTCCCATCCCACTCCCAGCCCGGCTCCATCCCGTTCCCATCCCACTCCCATCCAGCTCCCATCCCGCTTCCATCCCGCTCCCATCCCGTTCCCATCCCGCTGCTCCATCCCGTTCCCATCCCGTTCCCATCCCGTTCCAATCCCGCTCCTACCCCGCTCCCATCCCGCTCCAACCCCGCTCCCATCCCATTGCCATCCCATTGCCATCCCATTCCCATCCCGACTCCATCCCGCTCCCATCCCGTTCCCATCCCGCTCCATCCCGTTCCCATCCCGTTCCCATCCTGCTCCCATCCCGTTCCCATCCCACTCCATCTCGTTCCCATCCTGTTCCCATCCTGGCTCCATCCCGCTGCCATCCCAGCTCCATCCCGCTCCCATCCCGCTCCATCCCGCTCCATCCCGTTCCCATCCCGGCTCCATCCCGTTCCCACCCCGCTCCCATCCCGCTCCCATCCCCTTCCCATCCCGCTCCCATCCCGTTCCCATCCCGTTCCCATCCCGCTTCCACCCCGTTCCCACCCCGCTCCCATCCCGCTCCCATCCCGTTCCCATCCCGTTCCCATCCCACTCCATCTCGTTCCCATCGTGTTCCCATCCTGGCTCCATCCCGCTGCCATCCCAGCTCCATCCCGCTCCCATCCCGCTCCATCCCGTTCCCATCCCGGCTCCATCCCGTTCCCACCCCGCTCCCATCCCGCTCCCATCCCGCTCCCATCCCGTTCCCATCCCGTTCCCATCCCGTTCCCACCCCGCTCCCATCCCACTCCCATCCCGTTCCCATCCCACTCCAGCTCATTCCCATCCCGGCCCCATCCCGCTCCCATCCCCCTCCCATCCCGCTCCCACCCCGTTCCCACCCCGATCCCATCCCGCTCCCACCCCGCTCCCATCCCGGCTCCATCCCGCTCCCATCCCGCTCCCATCCCGCTCCCATCCCGTTCCCATCCCGCTCCCACCCCGTTCCCATCCCGGCCCCATCCCACTCTGTCGTGGTTTAAACCCAGTCAGGTAACTTGTTCACTCACTCCCAGTGAGTGGTGCCAAGCTGACAACAATCAAGGTCCGTGTTCGTCTCCCCCCCCCTCCCTGCACCGGGGCTCTCCCCTTCCCCGCTCCCGGAGGAACGGGGAGGAGGATCGAGAGAGTGCAACTCCTACGGGTTGAGACAAGAACAGTCCAGCAACAAATCACCACCGCTACTATCAGCTAAAACAATGATAAGGGAAAATAACAAGGGAAGAGAATACGATACCACCGGCCAAGAAAACGAGTTCCACCCGGAAGCCCCTGTTCTTCCGGGCAACTCCCAGTTACCCCCCACCCCGGGCATGACGTGCTGTGGTATGGAATACCTCCCCGGCTAGCCCGGGTCAGGCGCCCCGTCTCTGCTTCCTCACAGCTTCCCCTCCTCCCTGGCAGAGCATGAGCCTCACAGTGTCCTTGGTCAGGGTAAACATCACTTAGCAACAACCGAAAACATCGGCTTCACCAACGCTGTTCTCAAAACTAGAAGTCAAAACACAGCACTGCACCAGTTAACACAAAGGAAAAAACATGACTGCTACCGCTGAACCCAGGACATTATCCACCCCTTATTCCATACCATTCACGTCGTGCTCAGATCCCACATTTTCAATACACCATCGCTCTCCCACATATATACATCCATATACATACAGACCAAGAGGAAAAAAAATCATTTTCTTAGTGCATGGACCAATCCCTATAATGCTGCCGAGTCCATTCGGTCCATGATGTTCCAAGTTCATTCTCTGTTGGGATGATGGCTGGAGGGAAGTCAGGGCCAGTCGCTGGTGACCTGGAGACATCTAGTTGATGGGCTATAAAAGCATTACACAGCAGGCAACAGCATACAATTGAGTTCACTGGCTGTTTTCCCCTAATATCAAATCCCCTTGAGGTATACATCGGACTTCCCCATCTTCCCGCATTACCCACCAAGTATATCCAGGTCCCTGAGCAAAAACAATCCCACGAGTGGGTTTGCCTTTACCTGAAGCAGGAATAACCCAGACTGTCTTCCCCAGCAAATTCTTCATATGCACCACGGGAACTCTGTCCCCCTCTACAATATGTAAAAGTTCTGACTGGGCTGGGCCAGCCCTGTTGGCAGATCCTCTGGTGTTGACCAACCAGGTGGCCTTTGGTAAATGTGTATCCCAATGCTTGAAAGTTCCCCCACCCATCGCTCTCAGTGTAGTTTTTAACAGCCCATTGTACCGTTCGATTTTCCCAGAGGCTGGTGCATGGTAGGGGATGTGATATACCCACTCAATGCCATGCTCTTTGGCCCAAATATCTATAAGGTTATTCCGGAAATGAGTCCCATTGTCTGACTCAATTCTCTCTGGGGTGCCGTGTCGCCACAAAATCTGTTTCTCAAGGCCCAGGATGGTGTTCCGGGCAGTGGCATGGGGCACAGCATATGTTTCCAGCCACCCGGTGGTTGCTTCCACCATGGTAAGCACATGGCGCTTGCCTTGGCGGGTTGGTGGCAGTGTGATATAGTCAATCTGCCAGGCCTCCCCATATTTATACTTCAACCATCGTCCTCCATACCAAAGAGGCTTTAACCGCTTGGCTTGTTTAATTGCAGCACATGTTTCACACTCATGAATAACCTGGGCAATAGTGTCCATTGTTAAGTCCACCCCTCGGTCACGGGCCCATCTATATGTTGCATCTCTGCCCTGATGGCCTGAAGTGTCATGGGCCCACCGGGCCAAAAATAATTCACCTTTATGTTGCCAATCTAAGTCCATCTGAGCCACTTCAATCTTAGCCGCTTTATCCACTTGTTGGTTGTTCTGGTGTTCCTCAGTGGCCCGACTCTTGGGTACATGGGCATCTACATGACGTACCTTCACCACCAGATTCTGCACCCGGGCAGCAATATCTTTCCACAGTGCAGCAGCCCAGATGGGTTTACCTCTGCGTTGCCAGTTGCTCTGCTTCCATTGCTTCAACCACCCCCACAGGGCATTTGCCACCATCCATGAGTCAGTATAGAGATAAAGTACTGGCCACTTTTCTCGTTCAGCAATGTCCAGGGCCAGCTGGATGGCTTTCACCTCGGCAAATTGACTCGATTCACCCTCTCCTTCAGCAGTTTCTGCAACTTGTCGTCCAGGACTCCATACAGCTGCCTTCCATCTCCGATGCTTTCCCACAATACGGCAAGAGCCATCAGTAAACAAGGCATACTGCTTTTCACTTTCTGACAGTTTATTATATGGTGGGGCCTCTTCAGCACGCACCACCTCCTCCTCTGGTGACATTCCGAAATCTTTGCCCTCTGGCCAGTCCATGATGACTTCTAGAATGCCTGGACGACTGGGATTTCCTATTCGAGTTCGTTGTGTAATTAGTGCAGCCCATTTACTCCATGTAGCATCAGTTGCATGATGTGTAGAGGAGACCCTGCCTTTGAACATCCAGCCCAGCACGGGCAGCCGGGGTGCCAGGAGGAGCTGTGCTTCAGTGCCAATCACTTCCGAAGCAGCTCGAACCCCTTCATAGGCTGCCAGTATCTCTTTCTCAGTTGGGGTATAGCTGGCCTCAGATCCTTTGTATCCCCGACTCCAAAAGCCGAGGGGTCGACCTCGAGTCTCCCCTGGAGCTTTCTGCCAGAGGCTCCAGGTAGGACCGTTCTCCCCAGCTGCAGTGTACAGCACATTTTTTACATCTGGTCCGGTTCGGACTGGTCCAAGGGCTACTGCATGAACTATCTCGCGTTTAATTTGCTCAAAGGCTTGTTGCTGCTCAGGGCCCCATTTAAAATCATTCTTCTTCCGGGTCACATGATAGAGAGGGCTTACAATCGAACTGTAATTTGGGATGTGCATTCTCCAGAACCCCACTGCACCCAAGAAAGCTTGCGTTTCTTTCTTATTAGTTGGTGGAGACATTGCTGTTATCTTGTTGATCACATCTGTGGGGATCTGTCTACGTCCATCTTGCCATTTTATTCCCAAAAATTGAATCTCCTGTGCAGGTCCCTTGACCTTACTCCGTTTTATGGCAAAACCGGCTTTCAGCAGGATTTGGATTATTTTCCTCCCTTTCTCAAAGACTTCTTCCGCTGTATCGCCCCACACAATAATGTCATCAATGTATTGCAGGTGTTCTGGAGCTTGCCCCTGTTCCAGTGCAGTCTGGATCAGTCCATGGCAAATGGTAGGGCTGTGTTTCCACCCCTGGGGCAGTCGGTTCCAAGTGAACTGGACACCCCTCCAAGTAAAAGCAAACTGTGGCCTGCACTCTGCTGCCAAAGGAATGGAGAAAAATGCATTGGCAATATCAATCGTGGCATACCACTTGGCTGCTTTTGACTCTAGTTCATACTGAAGTTCTAGCATGTCCGGTACGGCAGCACTCAATGGTGGTGTGACTTCATTCAGGCCACGATAGTCTACTGTTAGTCTCCATTCTCCATTAGACTTTCGCACTGGCCATATGGGGCTATTGAAGGGTGAGCGGGTCCTGCTGATCACCCCCTGACTCTCCAGTCTACGGATCAGCTGATGGATGGGAATCAGGGAGTCTCGGTTGGTGCGATATTGCCGCCGGTGCACTGTTGTGGTCGCAATTGGCACTTGTTGTTCTTCAACTTTCAGCAACCCCACAGCAGAGGGATCTTCTGAGAGACCAGGCAAGGTGGACAGCTGCTCAATTTCCTCAGTCTCCAAAGCAGCAATACCAAAAGCCCACCGGTACCCTTTTGGGTCTTTGAAGTACCCTCTCTTGAGGTAGTCTATGCCGAGGATGCATGGAGCCTCTGGACCAGTCACAATAGGGTGCTTTTGCCACTCCCTCCCAGTCAGGCTGATTTCAGCCTCCAGCACAGTCAACTCTTGGGATCCTCCTGTTACTCCAGAAATATAGATGGGTTCCACCCCTTGACAGCTTGATGGCATCAGGGTACACTGTGCACCGGTATCTACTAGAGCCTTATACTTCTGTGGGACTGATGTGCCAGGCCATCTGATCCACACAGTCCAGTAAATCCGATTGTCCCCTACCTCCACCTGGCTGGAGGCAGGGCCCCTCTAATGGTCGTCACAGCATTGGACACTTAAGTCGTGTTGAAAGGGATTATTCTTCGTTATCACAGGAGCTGGAGTAAAATCAGCTCTTCCACTCCATCTGGGAAACTGCTCACCAGAGACTGAAGCCGTAGCTCTCATGGGACGATCAGTCTTGGCCCTTGCTCCCCTCTTCAGTTCACTCACCCGTTCCTCCAAAGCTGAAGTAGGTTTTCCATCCCACTTTGTCATGTCTTCTCCGTGATCCAGCAGGTAAAACCATAGGGTACCCCGTGGCGTATACCTTCTGTATCTCCTCTCTTGAACAATAGGACGTCTTTTGTTAATAGCTGAGACGCGTGTTGGTACACGTGAGGAGCTGGATAAATCAGATACATCGTCCCTCAATTTGTCGAGGTCCTGGGACAGTTTTTTCACAGCTGAGATGATGGAAGGAGTGAGATTGTCTTCGAACTCTCGGAGTTTATGAACCATTTCATCCACTGTTAGTGGTACTATGTCATTCCAGGTCACTGTTGCCAATGAATGGGCATATGATGACGGTGCATTCCGTGTAAGTTTTCGCCACATGGGTCGTGTACATTCAACTTCATCTGGATCTATAGGTGTATCCCCGTTATTCGGCTTGATGTGATAGATCATCTCTACGATGGCCGATTCCCTCAGAGACTGGATGCCTTTGTCTATAGTAGTCCACTTGGCCGAACGACTCGTAACATCGTCCTTGTACGGAAACCTTTCTTTCACAGCTGCCAAGAGCCTCCTCCAAAGGCTGAGGGACTTTTTCTCTCTTGCAATTGCTTTGTCAATTCCCCCTTCTCTAGCAAGTGATCCCAGCTGCTTGGCTTCTGTACCTTCTAGTTCGTGACCATCGGCCCCATTGTCCCAGCATCGGAGTAACCAGGTGATGATGTGCTCCCCTGGTTGACGGGTAAAATCTTTTCGCATATTCCGCAGCTCGGTTGAGGTCCGAGGTCGAGAAGTTACCTCTTCTTCTTCTTCTTCGTCATGTGATGATGACTCCTGATCAGATTCTGGACCGGGTGGTGAATTCATTGGTTCTTCATCTCGCTTCACCCTTTTTGCCTCCTTTTTGCTTGTTCTCTTGCGTACAGGGGCAACCGATATTGGTACGAATTGGTCCTCTGGTTTGGCTGCAGTGATTATCACTGTGGTTTGAGTAGCGACTGTACTTGTTGCTGGGGGTGGTGTAGCTACCGTGCTTGGAGCTGGGGTAACCGCGCTGTCTGTTGCAGTTGAAGTTTGAGCAGCTGCTGTACTTGCCACTGGGGTAGCTGCGCAGTTCATTGCAGCCAAAGTTTGAGTAGCGACTGTCACTTTGCCCTCAAATCCGCCAACATTCTTTTCCTTTTGAAGGTGCTGAATAGTGTTGAACAAGGCCCTGTAAGCATAGGCCAAGCCCCAGCACGTTGCCGTGATTTGTCCATCTCTGGTATGGCCAGAATGACCACACACCTCATTTAAGTGTTTTACTAATTCTTCTGGATTTTGCAGTTGTTGGGTAGTGAAATTCCAAAGTACTGGAGGGGCCCACTGACCTAGATACTTGCCCATACTATCCCACACACCCTGCCACTCATGGCTGTCCAGCCTCTGGGAAAGTCTCTCGGTCCTCCTACATCGTCGTTTGACCCCAGACAAGACCCAAACCTGAATCTGCTTAACTCTTGAAATCAGTAGTGGGCAAAACACACTCTGTATGCGTGTTAGCATGGTGATTCCCATCACCATCAGCAAACAAGTCTCAAGAGCATTAAAAGGCCATTTAAAAAATTCAAAACTCTCAAATGTAAATGGTCTGGGGGGACGACTAGGAGGGTAAAAGGATGTCTCCTTCACAGGTTGAGCACCTGAGAAGGAGAAAAAAGATGTGTAATTGCTAAGCACCTCCATCATATACCTCCCAAAGTATAAAGGTGGTGACCACACTGGGAACATAAACCAGATCAGTTTCATGATCAATGATTCTATTGTATTACAAGTCATTACCATAAAGTACAATGGGATAAAAACCTTAGCCCAAGCCCCACACTTGAAAAACACTAATACAGCCAATACCGGATGGACGTAAGATATGGTATACTGAAACTGTGAGATCAAGAGGAAAAACCTTGAGAGCCAATAAATCAGCATTGTGACGAGTGACTATCAATCCAGTCAGATCTGTTCTTATCTCAACCCCTCGAGCCCCACGTTGGGCGCCAAAAGGAACTGTCGTGGTTTAAACCCAGTCAGGTAACTTGTTCACTCACTCCCAGTGAGTGGTGCCAAGCTGACAACAATCAAGGTCCGTGTTCGTCTCCCCCCCCCTCCCTGCACCGGGGCTCTCCCCTTCCCCGCTCCCGGAGGAACGGGGAGGAGGATCGAGAGAGTGCAACTCCTACGGGTTGAGACAAGAACAGTCCAGCAACAAATCACCACCGCTACTATCAGCTAAAACAATGATAAGGGAAAATAACAAGGGAAGAGAATACGATACCACCGGCCAAGAAAACGAGTTCCACCCGGAAGCCCCTGTTCTTCCGGGCAACTCCCAGTTACCCCCCACCCCGGGCATGACGTGCTGTGGTATGGAATACCTCCCCGGCTAGCCCGGGTCAGGCGCCCCGTCTCTGCTTCCTCACAGCTTCCCCTCCTCCCTGGCAGAGCATGAGCCTCACAAAGTCCTTGGTCAGGGTAAACATCACTTAGCAACAACCGAAAACATCGGCTTCACCAACGCTGTTCTCAAAACTAGAAGTCAAAACACAGCACTGCACCAGTTAACACAAAGGAAAAAAACATGACTGCTACCGCTGAACCCAGGACACACTCCCATCCCCCTCCCATCCCGCTCCCATCCCGTTCCCATCCCGCTCCCATCCTGGCTCCATCCCGCTCCCATCCCGCTCCATCTCGTTCCCATCCCGGCCCCATCCCGCTCCCATCCCGTTCCCATCCCGCTCCCATCCCGTTCCCATCCTGTTCCCATCCTGGCTCCATCCCGCTGCCATCCCAGCTCCATCCCGCTCCCATCCCGCTCCATCCCGTTCCCATCCCGGCTCCATCCCGTTCCCACCCCGCTCCCATCCCGCTCCCATCCCGTTCCCATCCCGCTCCCATCCCGTTCCCATCCCGTTCCCATCCCGCTCCCACCCCGTTCCCACCCCGCTCCCATCCCGCTCCCATCCCGTTCCCATCCCGTTCCCATCCCACTCCATCTCGTTCCCATCCTGTTCCCATCCTGGCTCCATCCCGCTGCCATCCCAGCTCCATCCCGTTCCCATCCCGCTCCATCCCTTTCCCATCCCGGCTCCATCCCATTCCCACCCCGCTCCCATCCCGCTCCCATCCCGTTCCCATCCCGCTCCCATCCCGCTCCCATCCCGCTGCCATCCCGCTCCCATCCTGCTCGCATCCCGTTCCCATCCCACTCCATCTCGTTCCCATCCCGGCCCCATCCCGCTCCCATCCCACTCCCATCCCGCTCCCACCCCGTTTCCACCCCGCTCCCATCCCGCTCCCACCCCGCTCCCATCCCGCTCCCATTCCCACTCCATCCCGTTCCCATCCCGCTCCCACCCCGTTCCCACCCCGCTCCTATCCCGCTCCCATCCCGTTCCCATCCCGTTCCCATCCCGCTCCATCCCGTTCCCATCCCGGCCCCATCCCACTCCCATCCCCCTCCCATCCCGCTCCCATCCCGTTCCCATCCCGCTCCCATCCTGGCTCCATCCCGCTCCCATCCCGCTCCATCTCGTTCACATCCTGGCCCCATCCCGCTCCCATCCTGTTCCCATCCCACTCCATCCCGGCCCCATCCCGTTCCCATCCTGCTCCCATCCCGGCTCCATCCCCTTCCCATCCTGCTCCCATCCCGTTCCCATCCCACTCCCATCCCGCTCCCATCTCGTTCCCATCCCGCTCCATCCCGTTCCCATCCCGCTCCCATCTCGGCTCCCATCCCGTTCCCATCCCGACTCTGTCCCGTTCCCATCCCGCTCCCATCCCGCTGCCATCCCGCTCCATCTCGTTCCCATCCCGACTCTGTCCCGTTCTCATCCCGCTCCCATCCCGCTGCCATCCCGCTCCCATCCCGCTGCCATCCGGCTCCATCCCGTTCCCATCCCGCTCCCATCCCGTTCCCATCCCGCTCTCATCCCACTCCCATCCCGTTCCCATCCCGCTCCCATCCCGTTCCCATTGATACAGAGGGTTGACCAATGTACAGGGGGGTAGTACAGGGATATTGTACAAGGGGGTTGTACAAGGGGGTTAGAGGAATTTGCTTGCTTAAACAAAAGTATTGTCTGTTGTAAATGCCTGCTAAGCAGAACAAAGGCACCTGGTCCTATTGATAAGGAAAAGCAGACACCTGGTCCTATTGGTAAGCAGCTGTTGATAAGGAAAAGCAGACACCTGGTCCTATTGGTAATCAGCTATTGATAAGGAAAAGCAGACACTTGGTCCTTTTGATAAGCAGCTATTGATAAGGAAAAGCAGACGCCTGAATCTACTAACAAGGGGAGAAGCAGATGGTTTATGGCTGGGATACCGGGCCAAACCCTAAGGCCATATGTGAAGACTGAAAGGTGAAAAGTGCAAGGAGAGGAAGACTCATTTACTTCATCTTGAAGACCCCTACCCACAGGAGGAAGACTCAGTTACTTCATCTTGAGACCCCTGCCCATGACCAGAGGGGGCGATGCGCAGGCGCAGAGGACCTTCTGGCTCATTATAATACGAAGCGGGGATAGGATATGAATATGTATAGGCGTGTTGTGCAACCTTATGAATATGTATAACTTTAGAGGATAAATGTAGAGGGAAACAACACTGAGGTACGCATGGCTTTGAGGAATTATCCCCGTGCGTCTCAGCGCTGAATAAAAGCATTCCTACTTTACAACTTTTAACGAGTTGTGGAGTTTATCCGCGCATCACCATCCCTCTCCCATCCCTCTCCCATCCCGCTCCCATCCCGTTCCCATCCCGCTCCCATCCCTCTCCCATCCCGTTCCCATCCCTCTCCCATCCCGCTCCCATCCCTCTCCCATCCCGTTCCCATCCCGCTCCCATCCCACGTTTTCCTTTCCACATCCCCCCCCCCGGCCCTCCCCAGTCTCGGCGCGCCCGGCCCCTTCCCGCCGTCCCCTCCGTGGCGCCGGCTCTGACGTCATCCCCCCGCGCCGCCCGCTGTCATGGCGGCGGTGCAGGCGGAGGATTCTCTCGAGGGCTGGAGCTCACCCGCGTCTGCCCCGGGAGCAGGGTCAGGCCCCACAGCTCTGCTCCTGCCAGCGCTGCCGAGCCCTGCACTCACTCGATGGTGCCATCGGAGCGCCCCACACAGCGCAGCACGGGCTGGGCCGTTGCTCTGGCTCCGGCAGAGGCACAACTGCCTCGGGAAGCTGCCAGCGAGCAACGAGAGCTGAGAAGCGGCTGCAGAAGGGCTCTGCTGTGGGGCTGAAAGCCAAGGGTGCTGCAGGGAAAGGAAAGGAAAGGAAAGGAAAAGGAAAAGGAAAAGGAAAAGGAGGAAAGGAAAGGAAAGGAGAGACTGCAGAGCCTCAGCCCTTGGGCTTCCTTCAGAGGAGGTGGCGGTGCTGCCCTCAATCCTGGCTGTTCTCCAGGCCTGACCTGCCCTCAGGGGGCTGCAGGGGCCTCTGCCGAGGCCAGCAGCAGAGACAGGATGTTCTGCACAAATGTCTGCCCCTGATCCTGGGCCTGACTCGGTGCTGAGAGCTCTTCTGCACCAAATGGGGATCGTGTTTTGCAGTCACGCAGTCACAGCCTGGTTTGGGGTGGAAGGGACCTTAAAGCTCACCCAGTCCCAATCCCTGGGTGCCCAGTGGCCATGGGCACGATGCTGCCGCCATCACCAAGACGTGGGGGTCGCTGTGGATTTGCTCGTTGTGACGGGGCCCCCACGGTGAGCGTGGGCTCTTTAAGGAGGGAGAGCCTTGCAGAAGAGACCCCTCTCTCAGGAGGCTGCATCTCCCGTGGCTGCCCTGTGCATCCAGGTACGTGTTCTTTGACTTTGCAATCCTGTTTTAGTGTTGGCCTCAAACACATTGTGGGTGCAAAGCAGGAGCCGTCTGTGTGCAGGAGCTGCTGGTGTCAGAGGAGATGAGAAGGTGTCAGGGCCCACCGGGCTTAAAAGCATTTATATTAGTGTGTATAATTTGTAATGATAATACATATGTTACTGTTAGTCATTCAGAAAAACTAAGACATACACACACACACACACACATATATATGTCTGAGCCTGTAACGCTGTGGCAGTTCTGTAAAGTCCACTTGCCAGTAGTCTTGTGGACAATTGCCTTTGTTGTTCCAGGTGGGGGGCCTCTTAGCATCGTAAAGGAGGTTCACACTTCTTTATAACACTTTTATAATTCCAGTCATTTGCATACTCAGAACTTGGAGCTTTAAAGCCTCAGTCATTGATTCTGTTCCCCCTTGTGTTGCCTGGTGGTTTTCTTCTCATAAGAGGTTGGGCAGCTATTACTTGCCTGTTTGGTAAGTGGGTTTGGTAACCCACCATCCTTCATCGTGTTTCTTGGCTCCTAAGACTAGGTAATTTTCCATCCTCTGTTTGATAACTTGGAACTTCATTATCCAAGCTCTGATACTGATGAGGCAATATTAATGAAAGGTCCCCACCCACAGCTTCTTTGGCTGCTTTGTCAGCAATGTCATTACCGATATTCACTGGAGTGTTATCAAACCGATGTGCCTTAAAAGCAAATTTTGACTTTCTGACAATTTCAGAAGTCTCAGTAGCACCACCAGCTCAGCTTTCTGTGCTGATGTGTTGGGGGAGGAGGAATGCAGGGCTTTAGTGTCTCTTATGTTTGGTTTAGCTCTATTATGTTATGGTCTGTAAACAGTTGTGAGTCAGCTCTCCTGCTTCTGGATCTGTTGTCAAAACCACTGCTGGTTCTAAAGGTTTGATACTTTCAACTCTACGTCCTCTTGTCATAGAAGCGCAGCCTGCCTGGGGAAAGCCCCTGACTACTTTTCTGTTCCAGAATGGTTATTAGCATGTGAAGTACAAATACAGACCATTTTTGTCCCAATGTATTCAATACATTTTTCTGTTAGAGGCTCTAGTTCTTTTCTTGCTTCCAGTTTTATAGGATACTGTTTCTGTCTTAGCAGTGTGATGTTTGGTTTTAGAAGAATAGTTACTGCTGCTGCATCTCGTGATTGTCCTGGTGCTCTGGCAGCCCATATTTGCAGATACACCCGCTTCCTCTGGGATATCCGGCTCAGTACCTGGTTTCTGTAACATAAAAACTCAGGCCTCCACAGCCTTTTCATCAGGAACACGTACCTGAATTTTCTTTCTTTAACCCTAATTGCTGCATGTAATTTACTCAGTGTGCTGTTATCCAATAGCAGCACAGGGCACTCAGGCATGCAAAGGAATTTATGGGTCAACATCTGTTTGCCAGTTTCTCAAATGTAAAGGAAGGCTGGGTTCCTGTCCACCTGTGGCACCAGTGCCTGAAGCTGTTTGTTTGCTTAATTGCCCTTTACAAGTATTTATAACAGAATAAGTAGTTTCTGTTTCTACAAGAACTTTTACCTTCTCATTCCCCAACCTAACTGTAGTCAGGGGCTCTGCTGGGGTGGGATTCAAATCTTCCCCCGCTCCTCCTCACTCTTCCTCTAAAGTAATAATTCTCTCTGCCTGTCCTGACGTTCCACTAAATCTCCGGTGTTTATTTTGATTCTGAGGGCATTTTCCCTTTGAGTGCAACCTGTGGAGTCTGTTCACAAACCTTTCCATGTAATCCTTGTTTCCTCCCCTCCCTTTCTTGGGGGATAGCTACAGGCAGCAATTTTTCTCTCTTTTCTTTCCCCTAAAGATTCCAGTTTTACTCTGGAGCTTATCTTATGCTCCCGCATATATATTAACAGATTCCTCGTTGAAACCTGACACACTATAACCCACAAAACGCAATATTGTATTATATTAATAATTATATTAATTCTATCAATAATATATATATTAATAATCAGGGACTGAAAGCCCTCCCCAGTACCATTGAACCATTTGAACCATTGCAGAGAACTTGCACCAGAGCAATATTGGTCCGATTGTGCTAAGTCTCCAAAGCCACATCCATTATTTTTACCAAATCACATTGGTCCTCCCCCTTAAGCTTTTGTACCTTTTTCCTTATGTTTTCCATGGATTGACTTTTTGTTAACTGGCCTAACTCTTTCCTTCCTTCCTCTGATTCGGGATCAATATTAGTGTATTTAGACATCACCTCTTTTAATCTTCCCATGAATCCAGCAGTTGATTCATTTACATCTTGCTTTATTTCATATAGCTTAGACCAGCTCACTGCCTTGGGGACCGCATTCCTAGTACTGACTAAAATCTACCTCCGATATTGTTTCAAAGCTTGCCTGTCCCAGTTAGGATTGGAGCTAGGAATGTGAAGATTCACTGTGCCTATCGCTGTGCCTGCTGTTATTTGTTGCTCTGCTGCGGTCCGAGCTGTAGGAATAATCGTATTTCTGTCAACACTCTCGAAAGCATGATGTGTAATTACCAGCCACTTGTTTCCAACTCTTCAAATCTATAATGGTGAAGGGAATCTTCATCATGAGCAGACCATCATTGCGCACAGCTTGTCTTAAAGGTGCAATCACAGTTTCCCCTCATTTTCCCCTAGTTTGCCTTGCTGTAAGGCAAAATCCTTCAGCCTGACCCCCTTATATCTCAGGTGCCTGTGCTGGTGCTTGTGCTTGATTCTCATTGTCAGCACCTTCAGCCCCATTATTCACCCCTCGGGGCTCCACCGCTTTGTTCCGGTCTCCCGAGTGACTGAACTACGCAGGGGTTCACCGATTTGTTTGCAGTGTTGTGAAATGCAACCCAGTGGGTATTTCTTCAGACCCCCCTTTGGAGGCAGTGGTACCCATGATCCTGACCTCCACCAAATACCAAAGTCCAGACAACCAAAACTAAACTGCCTTTTACCCACCGCGCAGGGCGTCCCTCTCTGCCTTACGTGGAAAGGGGCCAAAAAGAATGCCTTTTTAAAGACATTAAATCGGGGTCTCCCCGAGGTCCCGCGTTGGTCCTTCAGGCAAACTCCCCCGATGCCAGCGTGAAGGTCCCAGGGACTCCCCGGATCCATGGGAAACACGGCTGAGTGTCCCTGTTCAGGTGCCAAATTGTTACCCTAAAAGTCGGTCAGAGAAACTCTCTAAGGCTCAATTTGGACTTTCAGAAAGCAGCATTCTTTATTGCAGCGCTGGGCGCACACACGAATCCTTTCACAAGGGTGAGCACACCTGGTACTTGCCGACAGCAGCTCTATATTTAACATACTCATGCATATTCACAGCTTTTCCAACAACTGGTTCTAATATTTGCATCCTAATTACGCATGCGCTTTCTTGCTGAGTGGGGTCTTTGGTGGGCACCGATAGTCTTCCTCACTGTGTTTACTGAATGACCTCAGTGCTTGCTCAAGCTCGCAAGGTCCTAGTGCCCAGTTAGCAGTTGCTATGTCCTTGCTTCTGCTTTGTTCCGGTCTCGCCCCACGCTGGGCACCGCTCTGCTGTCTTGAAGGCTGGCATCCGTGGTCTTATTTACTGTCTCCTTAGGTGTTACCAGTCCCATGATGTTCCTTCCCCCATCAGCCAAACCTTCCTTTCTCTCTACACGTTAGTAAGGTAGAACAATTTGGCCTATTCTCCTATGCTAAAGGCACACACACTGTTGTTAGTGTAAGATTTAAGGTTACAACACAGTGACCACAGGGACACGCTGGGGACATGGTGACCGTAGGGACGTGGTGGGTCACAGGGAGACCATGGGGACACAGACATCACAGTGACTATGGGGACATGGGGACCACAGGGGTGGCTGATTCTGGAACACCCCATGTTAAGGTGTGCAAGGCCACAGAACCCCTGCATCAACCCTGCACGATGGCTCCAGGGTTTGTGGGGAGCTTCCAACCTCTGCCTGGGAGTCCCTGTTCCAGAGGAACCCACAGTTCCTCTGGTTGCTGCAGCCCTGGCTTGTCTTGGGAACTGGAGCAGTTACTTGGTGTGAAGGGTTTCAAGGCTGCCTGGGCAGGCAGCAGGACTGGTGCTGGCCTCAGGGCTGAGCTCCCATCCCCTGGTCAGGCAGCAGGGCTGCTGCTGGCCTCAGGGCCGAGCTCCCATCCCCTGGTCAGGCAGCAGGGCTGGTGCTGGCCTCAGGGCTGAGCTCCCATCCCCTGGTCAGGCAGCGGGACTGGTGCTGGCCTCAGGGCTGAGCTCCTATCCCCTGGTCAGGCAGCAGGGCTGCTGCTGGCCTCAGGGTTGAGCTCCCATCCCCTGGTCAGGCAGCAGGGCTGCTGCTGGCCTCAGGGCTGAGCTCCCATCCCCTGGTCAGGCAGCAGGGCTGCTGCTGGCCTCAGGGCCGAGCTCCCATCCCCTGGTCAGGCAGCAGGGCTGCTGCTGGCCTCAGGGCTGAGCTCCCATCCCCTGGTCAGGCAGCAGGGCTGCTGCTGGCCTCGGGGTTGAGCTCCTATCCCCTGGGTGGTGTTTTGGCTGGGATAGAATTAATTCCCTACCCTGTAGCTGGTGCAGTGCTGTGTTCTGGCTTTATTGTGGCAATTAACACTGGTAACACACTGATGGTTCAGTTGTTGCTCAGTAGCACTTACCCTGATCAAGGACTTTTCAGTCTCTCACGCTCTGCAGTGAGGAGGGACGCAAGAAGCTGGGAGGAAGCAGACAGGACACCTGACCCAGACTAGCCAAAGGGGTATTCCATCCCACAGCACGTCATGTCCAGTATAGAAACTACAGGGAGTCACCCAGAAGGGATGGGATTGGGTCAGGCTGGGTATCGCTCAGTGGGTGCTGAGCAATTACATCGGGCGTCACTGCTGGTTAGCATTTTCCTTTCCCCTGTTTAGTTTTATGCTCTGTCCCTTTTAAACCACAACAGTTGTACAGGAGCAAAGTTTGCTGTACAGCTCTTAATAGTGATTTTAGTGATGGAAGATTTTACCTTTTCTGTTGTTGCTCCAGGTTTGGTTTTTCACTTATTTTCATGACTTTGTTCTTGTTTTCTTCAAGAGCTCTGGCTGGTGGGTGAGTTATTTCTCTCTTCATAATTCCTGCAGGTTTCCAACCCGTGCCTTGCTCCTTCAGCTGCTGATTTCCAGGTTTTCCACGTGGGTCCTTCCCTCCGTGTGTGTCCTGTGCCTGTCCCGGGTCCGTAGCGTTCTGTCAGCAGCCTGGCGGAGGTGCGGAGCGGTTCCTGCTCCCCAGCTCCCTGTGGCCGTAGTTGTGGTCGCTGCCGTTTCCCTGCCATGGACAGATTCTCAACCTGCAGCTGAGGGTTGTTTTCCACAGGGCGGTCTTGTCTGGAGCTGGGGCACGGGGAGCTGGCCCAGCCGGTCTGCGCTGTCGGGTCGGGCCGTGGGACCGCATGTTGAGTCGGTGGGATTTGTGCTCACAGTTAATAGTGCACAGTGTAGGGAACACAGGAATCTGGTTTGTTTTTCATGCGGATTGAAATAAAAGGAAGCACTTGATGGGATGAAGCCATCCCTTTATTGTGGGGCTGCGGGATGAAGAATGCTGCGAGCGTGCGGGGGAGCACAATGTGGCTGGCTGCAGGGCCTGGAGGTTTTTCTCCCACTGAGACTGAGTCTGCAGCTCTGGCAGCAGAGAGCAGAGGCTGGTCGCCCCGTGGTGACTCCCGGAGCACCCCTGGGTGCCCAGTGGCCATGGGCACGATGCTGCCGCCATCCCAAAGCCGTGGCGGTCGCTGTGGATTTGCCCATTGTGACGGGGCCCCCACGGTGAGCGTGGGCTCTTTAAGGAGGGAGAGCCCTGCAGTAACCAGTGCAGAGGAGAGCCCTCCCCTCCCTCGGGAGGCTGCATCTCCCGGGGCTGCCCTGCGCATCCAGGTCCGTGTTCTTTGACTTTGCAATCCTGTTTTAGTGTTGGCCTCAAACACATTGTGGGTGCGTGCTGTGAAGGGAGGAGAAGCTGTCAGGAGATGAGCTGGTGCCATCCCAGCTGTAGGAGCAGGGGATGGATGGGTGAGGAGGAGGCACTGGGTTTGTTCATGTGCTTGGAGCTCCCCTCTGCCTGCAGAGGTGCTGGGGGAAAAGCAGGAGCCTTCTGTGTGCAGGAGCTGCTGGTGTCAGAGGTGCTGAGAAGGTGTCAGGGCAGGGGAACTTCCACCTCCCTGTCAGAGCCTGGGGGAGTGAAAGGGTCACCCCAGCTCCCAGGAACACCCCTTAGTTGCATTCCCTGCCCCGGGCAGAGGGATGAGCTCATCGCCAGCATCCTTACATGTACGATTTAGGGGGACTCCCCCAGGTGCACCCACAAAATCTGGCAGGGTCCCCCATATCTCATGTTTCCACCTCCCCAATGATCTGTGGGTGATCTCTTGGATGTAGCCCCTGTTTGAAGCCTCCATTGGTCCCCCAAATTACTCTGTCCCCTACAGAGCTTGAGCACATTCCCATGAACCTCCTAATCCCCCTAAACCTCCAGTTCCCTTCTGAAGCCCAGATCCCTCCCATTTACTGCCATGGGCCAACAGGGGCACTGAAGAGTCAGGGTACTTTGGGTCAAATGTAACCCCTAGTTTTGGGACACTGGCTGTTCCCCAAATCCCCGCATCACCTCGGGGAGCTTTGGGGATGTCCCCCAATGCCGAAATCCCCTCTGAACCCCCAAACTCTTCCCCTCAATGCATCTCCGCCCTGAGGGAATGTTGCTCACCCAAAAGCGACTCAGGGTGCCCTGGGACCCAGGAACATGGGAGATCTCCCAATATGTTGTGCCTCCTACAACGTGTTTTGGGGACCCCCCCCAAACCTCAAAATGTTCCTTGAACCCTCAAATCCCTCAGAACACCCAAATTCCTTCTGCTTGTGTCAGCGGGGCTCCCTAGGGCATTCAATGAGAATCGGCTGCCCTGGGATTGATGGACCCCCCATTCTTGGTAGACGGGGAGTCCCTCAGAAAACTGAGCCATCCTGAAGAGTTTTGGGGACCAGCCTGAATCCCAGAATCCTCCCTGCATCCCCCCAAACCCAAAGCCCACAGCTCCAAAGCCGCCCCGGCTCAGCACAGTGGCACAGACTTGCTAAAAAAGGGGTGTCCCAAAAAGTGGTGTTCCCCCAACACCTGCCCTGGGGGCCCATCAAGATGTGAACACACTGGGGGGACCCCAACATTGCTTTTGGTTCAGTAGTGAATGAAGTGGGCCAGAGGGGGTGGATCCCCCAAAAGGGGCACCGCAATGAAGGGGCAAACCAAAACCACGCTGCACCCCAAAGGGCCCTGGAAGCACCCAAAGCAATCGTGGTGCCCCCTAAATCCTAGGGTAACCCCAAATCTCCCTGAAGCAGCACAAAAGCAGGCAGGACCCCCAAGTGGGGGCCTGGGGCAGCACAAAAGTCACCCACACCCTTCCATCACTCTGCCCCCCCCAGATGAACCCAGGGCCCCAAAATCCTGGAGGGGCCCCACCAAACACCCACCCCCAACTGAGGGTACCCCAGAAAAGCTGCTCCCCCCCTCCAATGCCACCCAGCCCCAAATTGCTTCTTGTTGCTCCCAAACCACACCTCATGGGGCACCCCAGCTCCCGCGTCTCTGGTATCAGGGAGTTGGGGGGGCCAGCCCCAGAGTGGGGGTTGCCTAATTTGGGATGTCCCACCAAAAGACCAAGGAGGTGTGGTGGGGGATGGAGGGTAGGAAGCTCTGCAGAGGGATCTGGACAGGCTGGATCCATGGGCTGTGGCCAATGTGTTGAGGGTCAAGAAGGCAAAGTGCAGGGTCCTGCGCTTGGGCCACAACAACCCCCTGCAATGCTCCAGGTTTGGGGAAGAGGGGCTGAAAACTGCTCATGGGAAAGGAGCTGGGGGTGCTGATTGATGGAGCCGAACATGAGCAGCTTGTGCCCAGGCAGCCAGGAAGCTCCCAGCATCCTGGCCTGGATCAGCACCAGTGCGGCAGCAGGGCCGGGGCAGTGGTTGTGCCCCTGCACTGAGCACTGCTGAGGCCGCACCTCGAATCCTGGGTTCAATTCTGGGTCCTTCACTACAAGAGAGGCATTGAGGTGCTGGAGGGGGGCCAGAGAAGGGCAGCGGAGCTGGTGCAGGGCCTGGAGCACAGGGGTGATGGGGAAGGGCTGAGGGACCTGGGGGGTTCAGTCTGGAGAAGAGAAGGCTCAGGGGGGACCTGATTGCTCCCTACAACTGCCTGACAGTAGGATGGAGCCAAGAGGGGCTGGGCTCTGCTCCCAAGGAACAAGGGATGGGAGAAGAGGAGACGGCCTCAAGCTGCACCAGAGGAGGTTTAGATGGAGCTGAGGAACAATTTGTCCAGGAAGCTAGGGACCAGGTTAGAAAAGCTGAGGCCCAGTTAGAATTAAAATAGGCTAGGGAAGTTAAGGAAAACTGGAAGGAATTCTTCAGGTACGTAGCAAATAAAAAACAGACTCAGGAAGCTCTCAGGAGAACTGGCTACACAGGATTTGGAGAAGGCTGAGGTTCTGAATGACTTCTTTGCCTTAGTCTTCACTGGCCAAGGCTCTGACCGCACCACCCGAGTCTTGGAAGGCAGACGCAGGGACTGTGAGAATGAAGACCTTGCGCCCACTGCAGGAGAGGAACCGGTTTGAGACCATCCTAAAAATCTGAACGTGCACAAGTCCGTGGGTCCGGATGAGATCCATCCGCGGGTCCTGAAGGAGCTGGAGAATGAAGTTGCGAAGCCGCTGGCCGTCATATTTGAGAAATCATGGCACTCAGGTGAAGTTCCCGATGACTGGAAAAAGGGAAATATAACCCCCATTTTCAAGAAGGGGAAAATGGATGACCTGGGGAATTACAGAGCAGTCAGCCTCACCTCTGTGCCTGGCAACATCTTGGAGGAGATTCTCCTGGAAGGCATGCTAAGGCACATGAAAGTTAACAAGGTGCTTGGTGACAGCCAGCAGGGCTTCACTGAGGGGAAATCCTGCCTGACCAATGTGGTGGCCTTCTATGATGGGGCTACAGAACTGATGGACAGGGGTAGAGCAGTTGATGGCATCTACCTGGACTTGTGCAAAGCGTTCGACACTGTCCCACACGACATCCTTGTCTCTAAATTGGAGAGACATCAATTTGATGGATGGACCGCTCGGTGGATAAAGAACTGGCTGGATGGCTGCATGCAAAGAGTTGTGGTCAATGGCTCAATGTCCGGCTGGAGACCAGTAACGAGTGGTGTCCCTCAGGGATCGGTGCTGGGACCGGTCTTGTTCAACATCTTTGTCGCTGCCATGGACAGTGGGATTGAGTGCGCCCTCAGCAAGTTTGCCGATGACACCGAGCTGTGTGGTTGGGTTGATACCCTGGAGGGAAGGAATGCCATCCAGAGGGACCTCGACACGCTTGTGAGGTGGGCTGATGCCAACCTCATGGAGTTTAACCATGACAAGGGCAAGGTCCTACACCTGGGTCAGAGCAATCCCAGGCACAGCTACGGGTTGGGCAGAGAAGAGATTCAGAGCAGCCCTGCGGAGAAGGACTTGGGGGTGTTGGTTGATGAGAAAATGAACATGAGCCAGCTTCAGTGTGCGCTTGCAGCCCACAAAGCCAACCGTATCCTGGGCTGCATCAAAAGGAGCGTGACCAGCAGGTCGAAGGAGGTGATCCTGCCCCTCTGCTCTGCTCTGGTGAGACCTCACCTGGAGCACTGCGTGCAGTTCTGGTGTCCTCAATATAAAAAGGACATGGAACTGTTGGAACAAGACCAGAGGAGGCCACGAGGATGATCAGGGACTGGAGCACCTCCCGTATGAAGACAGGCTGAGGAAGTTGAGGCTGTTCAGCCTGGAGAAGAGAAGGCTGCGTGGAGACCTCATAGCAGCCTTCCAGTATCTGAAGGGGGCCTATAGGGATGCTGGGGAGGGACTCTTCATCAGGGACTGTAGTGATAGGACAAGGGGTAACAGCTTAAAACTGAAACAGGGGAAGATTAGATTGGATCTAAGGAGGAAATTCTTTCCTGTTAGGGTGGTGAGGCACTGGAATGGGTTGCCCGGGGAGGTTGTGAATGCTCCATCCGTGGCAGTGTTCAAGACCAGGTTGGACGAGGCCTTGGGTGCCATGGTTTAATGTGAGGTGTCCCTGCCCATGGCAGGGGGGTAGGAACGGGATGATCTTGTCCTTTCAAACACTAACTATTCTATAATTCTGTGATTCTAAAACCAGCCCCAAAACACCCCAAAACTAACTTGTCCTGCTTCTCCGAGGAGATACAGGGTCAGAGCCTCAAAACAGCCCCAAAACACCCCCAAAACAGGACAAAACCACCCCAAAATCACTGTGTCCTGCTTCTCCTGTGGCTACGGGGTCAGAGCCACAAAACAGACCCAAAACAGCCACAAAACATAACAAAAACCAGGCAAAAACCAGCCCAAAAAACACATAGCAAACTCCAAAACAGGCCAAAACCACACCAAACTCACCTTGTCTTGCTTCTCCTATGGGATACAGGGTCAGAGCCCCCAAACAGACCCAAAACAGGCCAAAAACACTCCAAAACCTCCTTGTCCTACTTCTCCATTGGGATACAGGGTCAGAGCCTCAAAACAGACCAAAAACAGGACAAAAACAACCCTAAACACCCCAAAACTCAGCCCAAAACCACCTTGTCCTGCTTCTGCTATAGGATACAGGGTCAGAGCCCCCAAAAAGAGAAAAAAACATTCCAAAACCACTAAAACAGCCCAAAAATACCCAAAAACCACCCTGTCCTCCTTCTTCTATGGGATACAGGGTCAGACCCCAAAACACCCCAAAAAACAGGACAAAACCACTCCAAAACCACCTTGTCCTGCTTCTCCTTTGGAATAGAGGGTCAGAGCCCCAAAAAGACCCAAAACTGCCTCAAAACACCACAAAAACCACCCCAAGGCCACCTTGTCCTGCTTCTCCTATGGGACACAAAGTCAGAACCCAGAAACAGCCCCAAAACACCCCCAAAACCACCCTAAAGCCACATTGTCCTCCTTCTCCTTTGGGATACAGGGTCAGAGCCCCAAAACATCCCAAAATCAGGACAAAACATCCTCAAAACCACATTGTCCTGCTTCTCCTATGGGATACAGGGTCAGAACCCCGAAACACCTCCAAAACAGGCCAACAACAACCCAAAACACCCCAAAACCACTCCAGAACCACCCTGTCCTGCTTCTCCTATGGGATACAAAGTCAGAGTCCCCAAACACCTCCAAAACAGGCCAACAACAACCCAAAACAATCCAAAACCACCTTGTCCTGCTTCTCGTATGGGATACAGGGTCAGAGCTGCAAAACAGCCCTAAAAAACGCCAAAAACAACCAAAAACACCCCAAAACCACCCCTATGTCCTGCTTCTGCTGTGGGATACAGGGTCAGAGCCCCCAAACAGCTCCAAAACAGCCCCAAAACAAGTGAAAACCAGCCCAAAAGACACAAAGTAAACCCCAAAACAGGCCAAAACCAGCCCAAAATCACCTTGTCCTGCTTCTCCTGTAGGATACAAAGTCAGAGCCCCGAAACACACCCAAAGCACACCAAAAATGACCCCAAGGTCACATTTTCCTGTTCTCCGCTGGGACACAGGGTCAGAACCCAAAAACAGACCGAAAACAGGACAAAACACAAAACCATTCCAAACCACCCCTAAACCACCCCAAATCACCTTCTCCTTCCGGATACAGGGTCAGAGCCCCAAAACAGACCAAAACCAGGCCAAAAACAACCCAAAACACCCCAAAACACACCCCAAGGCCACCTTATTTTGCTTCTCCTATGGGACACAGGGTCAGAACCCCAACACAGCCCTAAAACAGGACAAAAAGAACCCAAAACGATTCAAAACCACCCCAAACCACCCTAAAACCACCCCAAAACCACCTTGTCCTGTTTCTCCTGTGGGATACAGAGTCAGAGCCCAGAAACAGACAGAAAAAAAGGCCAAAAACAACCCAAAACACCCCAAAACGACTTTGTCCTCTTCTACTATGGGATAAAGGGTCAGAGCCCCCAAAGAACTCCAAAACAGGCCAAAAACAGTCAAAAACAAGCAAAACAGGACCTAAACCACCCCAAAACCTCCTTGTCCTGCTTCTCCTACAGGATACAGGGTCAGAGACTCAAAACAGACCAAAAACAGGATGAAAACAACCCAAAACACCCCAAAACCACCTTGTCCGGCTTCTGCTGTGGGATACACGGTCAGAGCCCCATAACATCCACCAAAAAGAGAAAAAAATACCCCAAAACCCTAAAACAGCCCCAAAACACCTCAAAAACACCCTGTCCTGCTTCTCCTAAGGGATACAAGGTCAGACTCAAACCACCCCAAAACCATCTCCAAAACCCCCAAACAAACCCAAAAACAACTTGTCCTGCTTCTCCTATGTAACAAAGGGTCAGAGCCCCAAAACAGGCCAAAACCAGGCCAAACCACCCCCAAACCAACTTGTCCTGCTTCTCCTATGGGACACAGGGTCAGCACAGGGTCAGAGCCTCAAAACAGACCCAAAACAGGCCAAAAAAAGCCCCAAACACCCCAAAAACCAGGACAAAATCACCTTGTCCTCCTTCTGCTATGGGATACAGTGTCAGGGCCCCAAAAAAGACCTAAAACAGAACAAAACCACCCCAAAACCACCTTGTCCTGCTTCTCCTATGGGATACAGGGTCAGAGCACCAAAAAAGACACAAAACATGACAAAAATAGGACAAAAGCACCCCAAAACCACATTGTCCTGCTTCTCCTGTGGGATACAGGGTCAGAGCCTCAAAACAGACTCAAAACAGGCCAAAAACTGGAAAAAAACAGGCCAAAACACCCAAAGCAAACCCCAAAACAGGCCAAAAGCACGCCAAAACCACCTTTTCTCGCTTCTTAAGTGGGGTACAAAGTCAGAGCCCCAAAACTGACTCAATACAGGACAAAAACAACCCAAAACACACCAAAAAAAACGCCAAAACCAACTTGTCCTGCTTCTGCTGTGGGCTACAGGGTCAGAGCCCCAAAACTGACACAAAGCAGGACATAGACGACCCAAAACACGCCAAAAACCACACCAAAACCACCTTGTCTTGCTTCTCCTGTGGGACACAGGGTAGAGCCCCAAAACAGACCCAAAACAGGAAAAAAACAACCCAAAACACCCCCTAAACTGCCCAAAACCACCCTGTCCTGCTTCTCCTATCGCATACAGGGTCAGAGCCTCAAAACAGACCCAAAACAGGCCAAAAAACAGCCCACAACACCCCCAAAACCAGGACAAAACCTCCTTGTCCTCCTTCTGCTATGGAACACAGGGTCAGAGCCCCAAAACAGGCCAAAACCAGGACAAACCACCCCAAAACCACCTTGTCCGCTTCTCCAATGGGACACAGGGTCAGAGCCCCAAAACAGACCCAAAACATGAAAAAAAAACCCCAAACAGCCCAAAACATCTCAAAACCTCCTTCTCCACCTTCTCCTATGGGATACAGGTTCAGAGCTTCAAAACAGACCCAAAACAGGCACAAAAAAAACCAAAACACCCCCCA